>NW_026136703.1:4800014-5287514 GCF_905237075.1 Dicentrarchus labrax | reverse complement strand
TATGGAAATGAGAATTCACTATTTCCTCTATCCCTCCTCCCCTACAGTGAGAGCCAAGGTCCCACTAGACCCCTTCTCTCCTTGAACGCTTAATCCAAGGTCTGAAAGCAAAGAGGAATGTGGCCTCTGTGCAACTTGGGCTTTTTGTGCTTCATTAAATCATGTGAAAGTACAATTGCCCAATTCAGTCTCCTCTCCATCATTAGTTATGACTAATGCAGGTGAGAGGACAACGCCAAGGCTGTGGAGGTTTGGCAACATTCAGCCTTGTACTAATAAATATGCATGTGTGCCAGTGTGCATTGGTGGGAAATGGATCTCCTGTACATAGCTAATGAAGGATTTCATATTGTAGCCTAACCATTTACATGTATCAATATTGTTCTGTTTCACCTTGCTAAAATAGCAATCATGTTCAAATACAAGAACTGTAACAACCAGTGCACATCAGCATCTTCATTTGAAACCACTGAAGTGATGAGCTCCCAGTAGGATAATATCAGTGTCAGCTCATTCATAAGTTTTGTGCTATTTAAAAGACTCCAACGATCAATTTTTAACAGCCTGTTTTCGCTTGTGACACATTTATTTTACCTTGAGATTTAGGTCAAGTGTTTTTCTCTGTAAAAGGAGTTGTAGGCTCAGTTTTTCTGAACACCTGGGGCATTGCTTTAAACGCTGCATATTTCAAATGCATCCAGGTCGAAGCCACCTGTCGCCTTGGATGACAGAGCTTCTGTAGGGGCTGAACAGTCAAGTTGTGTTTTACTAAGGATCTTAATTGCTCAGTCCTTAGTCAAGTTACTTTACACATATAATGCAAATTGGAACCAAATTCCTAGAAAATCAGTAAAAGAAAAGGCAAATTAATGCATTTATACAAATATTAGCAATTGGTTCAAATAGATAAACAGAAATAAATAGTGATGATGTAATTAAAAGAGAGCTCTAACCTCACACAACTGAAAAACGTGTGGAAAACGTGATGGAAATATGACATTTGTGTTTTTACAGAAATAAACATTTTCCCCAAGTAGCTAGACCCGATTCATCACAGCTGACTGACCTCTGCGGCAGAAGAAATTTAATCATGAATGTAAAGTCTGGGAGGAGCAGGTGCAACATTTGTTTTATCTGTCACACACAGAGAGGGAGAGAGACTAGTAGGTTGAAACAGAGGGACAGACAGGTTAGTTTGTAGCTCAGACACTGAAAACACTTTAGGGACAGCAGTGAAGAATATTGCATCAAATTAAAAGGCGCATTCCGAAGTGACTTTACAGGAGTTTTCCATTCAGTACCACAACAAGATAAGGCAAAGTAACAATGCAAACCTGCATCCGTCTGCTATTGTTCATTTCATTCATTTTGTCCAAAGTAAAATACAAATGAGGTGCAATCCCAGCCACAGCAGAAGGTTTTATTTATTTTTTTCATTTTAAGACAAGATATATAAATCATTCTGTATGAAATTCCACAGTTTGACAGCAACCACTGAAATATACTCTGCTGTAAAGTAGCCTGTACATACTGAACAAGAAAACTTGATATGTTGGTCAAAGTTAAAGCAGAAAATAGGTCTTCAAATTCTAATTGGGGTTTACAATTTTGACATTTTGGGAAATGTTAAACCTTATTTTCCCTTCCAAATATGAAATTTGAAAATATTTATCATACCTAACTTGACCGTGGAATGAAAACGTGTTGAAAACGTGGCACTGCCATGCCTAGACAAGGCAAAACATAACGCCACAGTGGGCTGCCATGTGTATTACATGATTTTGTGTGATACAGGATTGCGAGATACATTTTTCTTGATTAAAACAGCCATGTTAAGCTCATTAGGATTTGAATTGAACGTTTGGACCCAGAGGCCCCTGACTCCTGCCAATGTGCAGTCATTTACAAAAACAAGCCTCATGGTAGCTGCTAATGTATGAACAATATTGCTTCTTATGTAAATGGAGTGAAATATACTGCAATTGTTACAGGAATTACCTCCTAAATTGCCTGGAGTTAAAGTAAGCCATTAGAAGGTGCTTCTCTAAATATACAGTAGTTGATCTTCTCACACACTCATGCCAGCCCAGTGCACAGCAGTTGCCTTTTGAAGGACCTGTCCTGTCCTGGCTCTTTGATGATGAAGTTATTTTTGGGTAAACCTTTCAACAGGTTCTGTGCAGGGGCAGCACTGTGCTAATTGCCTTGAGCTTGCAGCTTAAAGCTTGAGGGAATGTGTTAACTATGTGATTCCTCTATGATCACCATCAAGATGCCTCTAAGGACAAGGGATTGCATTAGACTATTGGACACTTCTCAGCTTATATTAAAGGATCATGTCCCCTTTCCTCAGGAGAGAAATAAAATCATAATACATCTGTGGGGCCTTACCAATTACTGAGTCAGGTGCTGAAATGTCTGCCTTCCAAAGCTTGTGTTTCAGCCCATACTCCATCTGGCCCTCTGCTATAATAAGCCTCTCCATTGTTACTTTATTGAGTGTGTCAATGTCCGGCCAATGTAAGCTGTGCCACAGAGCTGCTGATGATGTTGGAACTCACTGGTCATCAGTAGAGGTCAATGAAAGTCACAGTTTATATAATGGCCATTTAAATGCCCGACTAACACATGCAGTAAGACAAAGTGCCAGCCCCTCGGCTATGTGGAAGGGAGCCCAAATCGGATTTTTGTCTTTCATGTGTGATTCAGATGTGTTTTTTGCAATGATATGGTGAACAAATTAAATCACGCTGACATTTTCAACTCTGGCATTGGCCAATTTTCGTGGTCTCAAATCTGACACAGTCTGAACACTTATATTGGATTCATGCAACTTTTACTCCATTGCAATATTTGTTGTGACTCGAGACACTTGAGGAAAGATCTAGGGGGTACTGAGGGGAGGTGATGGACTACATCAATATTTAGGATGTTACTTCAGTGTAAGCAAAACTCATAAGCGGTATGTGTTTGAAATATTAAGGAGGTAACTGAACAAAAAGGACACATCCTTTATCCTAGGAGCCTGAACATATTTTATGAGAGAAATAAGCTGTTTAATGACAGCAGGCATATTGTAGGTTTTAATAGAGAGTTGTGGTAGTGGTTGTGTTTTATAGATGAGAGTCATAAAGTGAGTAAAAAGACTCTAATGCCATTTCTAACATTAGCTAGCCACTACAAGCTACTGGTCATACCAGACCAAGTAGGATTGTACTCAAACCCCTGAGTGTATTGAATTGACCAATTAGGGGTATGTTTTATTGCTTATGAATGGCTTTAAGTCCTAGTCAGGCCACAAGTCTTGACAAGCTAGTTGGAAAGTAAGGTGTTCCAAGTCTCAGATTGCTGACCAGTAAAATTACATTCAAACCTTATACCTTGCTCTAACTATGTAATGAGTAATTTCAATGCACAGGCCTAATAAAATACATATTCAATAAAAGCAGTTAATTACATGGATGATAAGTTTATTTTCCTGTTAGGACATTTTTTTATGAGATAAGCATGAGCTACCAGAGATGCTTTACCTTTAGGCTTCCATTTTATCTTAATGCTTGTCAAGTGTCATGTCTTTGATACAGTATGGTTCTTTCAAAGGTCACTAAAGGAGAATGACTTGTTTAGACAGTCAAGATTTTTTAGCCACATTGAAAGACATAATGTAAATCTTAAAAAAAAATAAGTTAAAAACATTTTTTGTTATAAATTCATTAGGAGTCAGAGTTTGTGTAAACTGAATATGCTTCCATGCTACAGTAATGCCTGTATTACTAATGTAGTAATTCAGGCATGAGGCATGTTGTCACACAAAGGATACTTGGCTGAGGTTTTTTTCAGAGCAAGTCCGCATCCAATAAAGATTTAGTGGAGTGAAGATTTTACAAATTAGCAAAAATACAGTACAGTACAGTATTTTCTGATGTTTTAGTAAATAGACTGAAAATGTGCTAAACTAAACTCATTTTATCTCCATGTAGTGAGACAGCCATTCTTTACCTTTTCATTACAAAGACATAGTCACTCTTAACGGTGCTTGTCTGCAAAAGTAGCTGAAGGGATAAACAAAAAAGAAAGTAACAGCAAATTAAATCTTCTTTAAGTACAGTATCTTCGGCATTAAAACAAACTGCAAGCACATCATGTTTGAATTAATTATGAATGGTATAGAGTGTATATCTTCTTCAGCATATGAATGAGGTTTTGCAGTCACTTAAAGTTCAGAGGCAATGCTGGCACTAATTCAGTGTAATAATTGAGATATCAAGTCATACATTGACAGTTTGAGCATGTTAAATTGACTCATAATGCTTGAGTTGAATACTGATGAGCTGATCCAAGCATTTAGATATGGTTGAGAATACTGAAGACTATCTGGATATCATGCTGTTTGCTCCATATGCTTTGAAATGTATATCTGACCCAGGCAATCACATATTATCATTTTCTCCTGAGATAATTCCAAGTCAAGTTGGAAGTAATTTGTGATTTGTCATCTTTGAAGTCCTAAATCTCTTTAAAGACTGAAGTCAAGTCTCAAGTTTAAGATAAATCCAAGTCTTGTGTCATCCAGTATAAATCCAAGTCAAGTCTCAAGGTATCCGAGTTAAGTCTAAAGTCAAGTCTCCAGTCCAGTCAAGATGAGTCCAAATCAGGTTTCAAGATAATTCATGATATATTCAAGTCAACTCTTGTGTCATCTAAGGTCTAAAAATTAAGTATTCAACATGTGTGGCTATACAAGGCATACCTAACACTATCTTAGATTGCTGTCTATTGTTCCTGGTTTACTGATCTTATCGGGTCAAAACTTAAATATTGTTGCTTAACACAAGTCTTCAGGGGTCAAGACTCACAATAATCAAATCTCAAGACTTCTGTTTTTTTGTGGGAACAGGGGACAAGGCACATTTATCCACATTACTGTTAATGTGTTGGACAAATGGTTAATTTTTCATTTATTGTCCCACTGGTCCAGATGTTTGTATTATTAAAACAACGATGAAGCAGTAAAAACATGTAAAACTAGAACAGGACTCTACAGCTATGCATAGTAGGACATTTACAATGTGGTCACTCACATTGCAGGCTGCTGCTGTTTCTCTCCATGACACCTGTTTGAGGTTACACTATTTTGGACATAAACAATGACAGATGGGACTGTCCCCTCAAAGGCTATCCTGTCACCCCTGGAAAGGTAAGCTCTTTATCTTCTAATGACTCCATTTCTGAATCCTATGTCTTCTAGCAAGACGGTGTGCAGACACTCTGTAGTAAATGATTACTTGGATGACTGTTGACATCTTCATAACATACACAGTGTGGTGAGATTCAGGTAGTAGCTGCGCTGGTGTGAAGTTTGAAGATGACATAATCAAAGATAACCTTTAATATTATGGCACTTGGGGATGTATTTTGTCCAGAGCTGGAAGCCGTTGTAAGTTACTATCGTTTTATTTCACCATTTTTGCTGAATCACTGACTCTGTGAGTAACTGCCACATAAAAAAAGTGAATAACCTTCACTGGGAAGCAGAAGTGAGGAGTCTGTCCTATATAAAATCAAGGGTTTGGGAGAAAAGACACTGACAAAGAAAGTGTCACAGGACCACAGAGGTTCCTAATAGAAATGCAGCCGGACATCTGCTCAGAGACACTCGGGGACGAAGACTGACTTTTCACGAATCATGCTACATTCACGAGCAATCTCATAGCGCACTCTGGAGAAGTGTCATACATTTCTGGCAGAGGAGATGTGAAGTGAAGGAGACATCATCGTACTCAAAATATCCATTATAATGGGAAAGCATGGTGGGAAGGATTCTTTTTAACATGATGAATGTTCCCTTGTCGACAGAACACAATTTAGAAATCATTTAGTCTTTTACAATAGTCATGTGGGGGCTGAGATAATTGCATACGGGAAATCCATTCATATGAAATCTATAAATAAACATTGCTATTTAGCTAAGAGACAGGAAAACGCTGCTTTTATATATTACTACATACCTTGACCATAATAAACTAAATGAACATATGGTTGAATAAAACACACCGGCTGTGTGAAGCACAACCTGAAATTAAAACATTTTCACTTGCTCTTGGCCACATGTGAACCTTAATCATAACTATTGACATGGAAGCAGTTTTACTTCAAAATGTCACCTGTGGAGCGCAGGGACAGTGTGATTTTAAATGTAACTTTAGTAAGATTGGGCAAGTTGAATTGGTTAGTACTGACATGTAGAGCCTATACTGTAGCTGGTCTTATTGATTTCCACTCACACAATCCAGCACTTTAAAGGCCATTAGAATCTCAGTAAATTTTCCCACTTTTCTGAAAGTGAGATGTGGTTTTCTTGGCTGTGTATGAGCACTGACGCTGGCTCCAATCCATCCAAGAGAAGACATTCACAAATGCTCGTATAAAATGGTGGAAAATTTGGTTTCTTTCACATTATGAATGCTGCACGTTTCATCTTCTGTACAGGGTAACATTTTGTGACACAGCCATTGAATAGAGTGTCACTTTTAATGGCCATAATTTTCAAATAATAGTCCACTTGCAAATTTAAAAAGGTGCCTCAGGGGTGAGCAATTAAAATTTCTAAGGGAAAAGATCCAGACTCAGGCAGTCCAGGTTGGTGTGATTGAGTGTCAAGAAGCTCCAGCAGTTTATAATGCAATGTTTCAGTTGGAAATGCCATTTTCAAGTAAGGCTTTTAAATTATATTGTTCACCAACTTTCTATGGCTTTCCACTGCCATGCTTTAACATACAATACAAAAGCTTTAAGATGACACATTGTGAAACATCAGGAGAGCCAGAATAAGCTACAACCTGTATATGTATCTAACTAAAACTTTTATGTTTTACAGGGTGGGTTCACCAAAATAAACGAAATATTTAAACATGCTGTATTTTCTCACTCACCTTCAGAAAGCTTTGATTTCCATATATGTTTTGAGACGTCGGTGCCTTGAGATTTCTGCCACCACCTAATACAATGGAGGAGATGGGAATTCCTGGTGCTCACAGCATTGAAAGATTCCATTTGAAAACGTCTCTTTCCAGAAACAGTGGTCACTGTTCAACCAACTTTAAAGCTGTGGCTAGTGAAGTTAAGCTACTCCTGACTGGGAGTACCAAAGCAACACTACTCTATGTTGACAGTGGTAAGCTACTGTGATAGGTAGGCTTTCGGCCTAGTAATGCCATGTTTTCCCTCTCTCTAAGCTCCACCCTTTTCCCCTCCCACTGGCCAGCACACACCTAGAGACTATTGTCTCATTAGAAGCTCATATATAGGAGTAGCATTCAAGGCCTGAATCTTGATGCATGTTGTCCAGTATGGATAGGGGACAGGCCAGTCTCCTAGATGGTATGTTTTAAACTTGACTGTGTTTTAACCTTGATGAACACTTTAAAAGACTTGTATTGTGTACGTGTATACATATGTATACGTGTGTACATATGTATACGTGTGTACATATGTATACGTGTGTACGTGTGTACATATGTATACGTGTGTATATGTATACGTGTACATATGTATACGTGTGTACATGTACATATGTATACGTGTGTACGTGTATACGTGTGTACGTGTACATATGTATACGTGTGTAAGTACGTGTATGCATATGTAGACGTGTGTATATGTATACGTGTACATATGTATACGTGTACATATGTATACGTGTGTACGTGTGTACATATGTATACGTGTACATATGTATACGTGTACATATGTATACGTGTGTACGTGTATACATATGTATACGTGTACATATGTATACGTGTGTACATATGTATACGTGTGTACGTGTACATATGTATACGTGTGTACGTGTATACGTGTATACGTGTACATATGTATACGTGTGTACGTGTACATATGTATACGTGTGTACATATGTATACGTGTGTACATATGTATACGTGTATACGTGTACATATGTATACGTGTACATATGTATACGTGTGTACATGTATACGTGTGTACGTGTATACATATGTACACGTATACATGTATACATATGTACACGTATACACGTATACATATGTAAAGACTGCCGCAATCCTCCAGTGTGTCCTTGTGTAGCGTTAACGTTAGCTGCTTGGGCTGCGGAAGCGACTTGGGAGTTTCGAGGTCTGAAAAGTTCTCTCGTCCTCATTTTCCGTCGTGCTGTGAGTAACGTTAGGTCCTGATGAGCTTGTCCTCCGCTGCTCAAGGGACGAGGACAACGATGTGACCGTTTCAGATGATGATAAAATAGTTCTTAATACCCCAATGGCTTGCTGCAGTGCATGGGTCTCCTCTCTCCCTTCCATGTTAATCATGACCTGCACATGACCTCGCGCCAACTTATCAGCCAATCACAGCGCGATAAAATGGCCTGCCTTCCGTTTCCACTATTGTCCTTCCGTTTCATGTATACTTTGTCTCACACACACATATATTCTTCTCACACATACATATATTCTTCTCACACATACATATATTCTTCTCACACACACATATATTCTTCTCACACATACATATATTCTTCTCACACACACACATATATTTTCCTCTTACATACATATATAAAAATATATGAATGTGAGAGTAAAAATATATGAATGTGTGAGTAAAAATATATGGATGTGAAAGAAGAATGTATGTATTTGAGAGGGAATATATATGTATGTGAAAGAAGAATATATGTATGTGAGAGGGAAAATATATGTATGTGAAAGAAGAATATATGTATGTGAGAGGGCCAGAATGAATAATGTCTTGTACAGCCCCTCATATATATATATATATATATTCTGGTGATGTATACAGTGGCTTACATTGTACTGCACTTGTCTTGAACATCCTTTGGTTGATTGAGGTAGCATTAACTGCGGAGCCAGAACTGGTTTGGAAGATACTGTGTTGTTTGAGGCATCTGAATTGATCGAACCTGTAAGTTATTTTCTAAGCCTTGTTTGGCTTTTTTAATTTTTGTGATTTTAGGGTTGTCATTGTCAAGTTGTATTGTACTGTCCTGCCACCTGACCCAGCTAATAGGTGGATGGGCCATAGAAATGTTAGTGCCAGCTGCAAGGGTTTGCTCATGCGTTTGCATCTTTTCTCTTGCTTTTTTTAATGCCATTTTTTTCTGGTGCTCCTACCAGATGGAGGGTGGTGTACCATTGGTTTGCCTCTGCCCTTTCACTGCATGTGGTGTGCTGTGGTAACTGTGTACACTTCAAACCTGTTTGATGCACGCGTGTGTGTGTGACAGTATCAGTGCATCCTGGTAGCACTTAGGTAACATACTCTATAAGTCTAGTTCCTGCAGATTCTCAGGTGCTTGTACTACTGACTATCTTTGTGCCTAGTTATTAAATAGCGTAAATGTGTTAAGTTGCTTTTTCAGTTAAAGCAGAACAAGCTGTAAACACAACACTGACATATCCTCACCTTTATATAGTTGTCATGGAAAATGTGTTAGCAAACACATAGAGCAATGTTAGTATTCATTTGGATAAGTCTGTGTCCACCTGATGAATGCACGTCTAATATTCATTTTCTATCCCCAAAAGATGACTTTTTTCTGTCTTGCTCTAGGGTATCTGCACACTGAAATCAAATCTACTGCTTTTTAAGACCTCCACCACAAATATAATACCTTTTCCACTGCATAGCAAAAGCACATTGGGGAGATATTAATAGCTATGTGTTTCCAGTACTGATGCATCTCTTTGTAAACAAACAATCCAAAATCTCGTAACAATTTTAAAGTATAATAAAATGTTTTCTGCAATGAACTGTGATCCACTGTTATGCATTACATGAAACAAAAACCTTCCCATTTCTAGAACAAAACCTTAAATAACACATTTTGTGAGCTTAAATTACTATTTGCTTGAAATCCTTTTGGACAACAAAAAAAATGATAAGGCACTATGCAATACAATATTACTGCCAAAGCCAAATAGTCTGCTAATGTATTTTCAGATCAAGGCAACCATGTGGTACACCACTGGAAAGCACATGACTGACATAAAGGAACTAAAGTGGGTGTGTCATATTCTCCATGTCGTTGTGCATTGTGCAGCCCCTACTGTTGATGACACATCCTTGTTTACAGTGGTTCCAATGGTTGGCTCAAAACTAGTGGAAATGCTGGCTGGTTCACCAGGTAGCACCAAGGTTCCAAGAATCTGGAACATAACTGGTTCAAGAACCAGAGCTGGTATGTGTTATGCAAATATAAGACGATGTCCTACATTTAGATTGGCACTAGTTTTTCAAAGTCCAGCCACTGCAGGACGGACACCTTTCTAAAATCTGGCTTTTATCCAATAGCTGTGAAGAAAGCAGGAAAGGCTTTCATCTGGGGGCTGCTTTTGATGTCGATCACACCGTACACACTTGTGTCAAGTGCAGGTTAACCTGTCACCGTCTTTGTCACACTACGCCCAACAGGGAAAATTGCGAGTCATCACTAAATCACAAGCTACGCAGATTTAGGCAGAATATGATGAAAAGTAAAGGAAATTGCAGCTACAGCAGAGACTGGGAAACTATAGCTGGGTGAAGCCGTTGGAAGGTTACTATGGCATAAGACCATATGAACTGTGAAATGTTAGCTTCCTTTTATGTATTTATTTAGTGTAGGAGCTGGAAAAGTTGCACTCAAATAAAATATATTTAAGTCTTAAACATGCTAAAGGCCTAACTAGTGTTACCAGGTACTGTCCATATTCTAGGTAATACCAAACAGATAATACTTTGTGTCTGCCCCGAGGACTCTTGATGAGTCAGAGAAGGGAAAAAGCTAGACCCTAGAAAAACTGATTTTATATTTAAATATGTAATGCTAAATCCTGTGGGGTCAATATGATCTCTCATGAGCCAAGGCATCATCTTAAAATTTTAGACCTTTCATAAAGAAAAAATAAAAATAAATAAAATAATACTTTTTAATACATTTATGGCCTTAAATTTCAAAAATCTCATTGAAGACCTTTGGAGGATCTGTTTTGACACCAGATCCAAACCCTGTCTTCTATAAATTACGTTATGATGTTTTCATACATTGAGGTGACATAGTGCAGGACTGTCACATCAGTCTTTGGTTAAGATCAGGGATCCTTAGCCCCTGGTAAGCTCAGTTGGTAGAGCTGGCGACCCATGTACCGAGGCTGAGTCCTTGCTGCAGCGGCCCAGGGTTTGAATCCGACCTGCGGCCCTTTGCTGCGTGTCATCGCCTCCCTCTCTCTGCCCCCCCCCCCTCCTGTCTGTCTTCAGCTGTCCTATCAAATAAAGGCAATAAAAGCCAAAAAGAATACTTAAAAAAAAAAAAAGGAGGGAGGAAGATGCTGATTTAAGGGCTAGGGTTAGATCCTGATAACCTGAGAAAACGTAATACAGCATTACATCTTCCACAAAATATTTTGTTCTTTAAAATTAATTGACGCATGAACATCCTTTCTAGGAGACATAGCTACAATTTAAGCTACTCTACACTGCTGCTGAACATGGATAATAAATACATAAAAATATCTAATGAATGCTGTTTTGTTGCCGCCAGCAACTGATCCTTGTTTCTGACAAGCAAACAACCAGGGTCTTTCATATTGGCTTTCACAGCCTGTCAGCCCTATTACGTGAAGTAATTACTGTTCTGCACACCTACTGTATGTGCTCTAACATATGCACACACACACACACACACACACACACCTGTGTGCACATGCATACTGAAGGGCTACATGAGAACAACAAAACAGAGATACAGGTTTAGTGATTTGTGTCCTTCTGTGAGTGTGCAATGTGTTGCCAACTGTCTGAATGTTTGATTACTCCAATGAAATGTGTCTGAAAAACTGATTATGTGGCATCAGAGTGAAACTCATTATGAATTATGGATGAATTTCACTCTTGTTGATGAAATTCTGCTCTGTGAATTCAGTGAGAATAGCATTGTTTACTGAGTTGGAGGTCCTTGGGTTGTCTTTCACTTATCCTTTGAGCCTTGCAAGTATTTCATAACTTCACTATTATAGTTTCATTAACGGTGATATAAAAGCCAGAGAAAATATAGTCACAGTGGAAACGGTGAGGAGTTCATATGTTGAATTTGTGACGCTCAGCTTGTCATACACACAACAAGTGAAGTAGAAAGTCCAATTACTGCAGGTTTTTAACACAAAAGTAAAGATGCTTTTAAATTGGAGCTACCACAGAGAAATGTATGTTCTCGTGCTCAGGGAGAGCACACAGGGCTTAAAATGCATGAAAGTATGAGCTTCTCAACTGTGAACCAGTGTTCCAACAAAATGAAATGAGTAATTTATAGCAACATACAATCCCCCCTCTCACGCCTGCTAACCTTCATGGTATGATTGCCCTGCGTGGTGGACGCGTTTCACACCAAACTCATCCCATGGAGAGGTGCTCAGTGGTTCATAATAGCCTGAGTCCCTAGATGTAGCCTTATGAAGACAAATACAGTTGTTTGAAATTACCTTTGCTGAATTTAGGGCTCCACAGTCAATAGCAAACCGTCCACAGTCCACCCGCACACGCCTTTTCACTTTGTCCTGATTACACCTCCTCTCAGGACTGTGTGGGCCTGCACAGACTGTGCTTGACTGACATCTCCTTCTCTCTCCTTTTAGTTTTGTTGCACTTGTTGACATGGGACAACTTACAATTAGTATGTTGCCCTCACACAGTTTCCAGCACAGGTTTAATCAGAGTAAACTCCTGTGCGGACAGCAATCAAGATGTGTGTGAATATAAGCCACATTTGAAGCAAGGTTAACGAAGGCTCACTCCTGGTTTTATCTATATGCTGTCCTTGAAACCAGCCCAGTTGTTTTGTATAGGATTACAATTAAAACTTTGTAACATTTCACATCCAGGATAGATGGATAAAAGTGTAGACAAAGAAGAAAAAGTGAAGCTGCTGTAAGAAGCAGATGCAGGAGAGCCTTACAGAACACTGAGCACTGATTGTCTTCTAAATTAATGATGTCTTTTAACACAAAGTCAGTGTCATTGACGCCTGTAAAAAGGCACTGAGGTGTGGGAACCACACAGATCGCAAATGAAAACGGAAGCTACATATTTCTCAGTCACTTTCTGACAGACATTGTGATAAAGTAGTCCCTATCTGCTGTGTTTACTGAGCTTGCGAAACCTATATTCAAACAGACTTGCCATTTTGCTGTATGGACAAGGTTGAACGTAGAATGCTTGCAGCTGTGGTTTCTGCTAAGCCTATTTAAAGTGTACTTATTACTCAGCTTTAAAACTTTGTCAGAATATCTTGTGTGTACTGTTTTCTTTGTGTGTGTAGATGAAATTTGGCAAGTCTAAGATGAGAACAGCCATGCTGATTAAGGTGCTGTCACACAGTGATATTTGGTGCCATGTTTGCACATTTGTCATCAATAATACAAGGGCTTTTAATATTCATTTTGTGATCATTTGAGCAAGGTGACCTGAGTTAGATTCACAGCCTCCGTGTCCTGCCAGTCCCCACTGCCACCAGTGCCACTACCGTGACCATGACAAGGAATTGTGATTTGCAAAGTGGTGAAATGTTACTTTAAAGTGGCTCTAATCAATATTTTGCCTTGTAATGTGAATGGGGTGGCTCATAGTGACAAATCCACAGAGAATCCTCACCAAACCTTGCAGTTCCTCTGAGCTCTGTGGAACCTTTTAGTCTATTTTTGGTCCTGATTTGGTTTTCCGGCCCGCAAACTCTGATCTCATCAACATGCCAGCGGGCAGCTGTCTTCTGCAAACAACTCTAATTAACCAACTTGCCAAGCACCAAACGGAAGACTAAATTAGTAACTAGCTGGTGAACATATTGGTGCATTTAGCATCTAAAGAGCCAGATATTACTTTCAGGAGCTGGTGGAAAGCAAAACAGGGTTAAAAAGAGAGTAAATATTGGACAGAAACATGACTCTAAATAAATGCTAATGCTAGGCAGACAAAGAGCAACTGTGTCTGCTGGAGGTTTATAGGGAACAACCTGCTAGTATGATTGCTATATAGTGTAAGGTAATATGCTAACGTGCCCCTAAAATAAAGTCTATTAATTCAGCTTTAAAGGCATACTTGGACATTCTTGGAATACCCTTTATTCATTTTCTTGCCGAGATCTTTCCATTAGAATATCGATACCACTCTCATACCTACTAAATCTAGTAAAGCAGCTTGTACATGTGTTGTCCTATTTCTTGGATAGTAATCAACTAAAACTTGTTCCCAAGCAATAAGTGGAGACTATTGCTCCTATAGCCTTACATTTACCAGACAGATATGTGGTGTTTTTAATCTCAAAAAGAAAGCCAATCAGCATATTTACCATAATGTCGTACTGCTTTAAAGGCCCAGTGTGTAACACATAGGAGGATCTATTGGCAGAAAATTAATATACACAACTTTGTTTTCATTAGTGTAAAATCTGAAAATAAGAATTGTTGTTTGTTACCTTTTAGAATGAGCTGTTTTTATCCCCTTGTATGGAGTACGCCATGTTTCTACAGCAGGCCAGAACAGACAAACGTAGCTTCTCCTTTGTGCCAGGAAGAGAAGGGTGAAGCAAGGGAACAATCTGCAAATACGCTGCTTGACCCACTAAATCCTACACACTGGTCCTTTATCTCCAAATGAGGTTTGAGTTTGTATCACTTTTGCTAACTTTTAGTGACAAATATTTTTAGATTGAGTACTTTTATTAATATGAAAAACTAACTTAACCAAACATTATATGGGGCAATTAGACTATCATCAATCAACCTGAATATGACCATTCCTTATAATTACATTTTCTGTCTATACATGAGTAAATTTCCTTGTAAAAACATTTGAAGATTCAACATTTACATAAATTTATGCTCTTACTCCTTTTTACTTCAGATAGGGGTTTGAGTACAGTTTCCACTGCTGCTTAATATTGTGAATGCATGTGGACAAAGCAAAGAATGGGAAAATGAAAAAAAAGGTTAATAGCAGTGTGTGATATTACTGATTAAATCAGTTCAGATTTTTAATAAGCACTCAAACCATTTCACCACTTTGTCGGAATCTAAGTGGCCTCTATATTAAATTGATATTCGTTGCCTTACACAGCAGGATGAACACTGCATTTGCTGTGGTGTGGGCTAATTTGTTATTGTCCGAGGGTGGTTGTTCATTTGGCCACTTACCGACAGGGATAAGATACTTTTTTTTTTTTTTTTTTTTTTTTTTTTTAATTTAGAAAGAAGCCAAAACAAGATAGAATTGACTGTATCCCTTTGGAATTTCACTCATCTGGAGCACTGATAAATATTTGAGGATGTTATTGGTATAGGTGCAACAGCTAGATGCATGTCACGTAAGAGAAGGCTCAGTAGAGTATAGTAGTTCTGGTCAGTTTTATTAGGTTGCCTTGTGTTACTTTTTGCTTCAAGTTTGCTTTCTGTCCGTATTGTAACTGGGTTATTTTGTCAATGAAGAAAAAAACTATTAGTCAATACCTCTTTACCTCCTAAAAACCACAAGAAGACTAAATAGAAAAATAACCTGTGAAAGCAGAACTATGGCAAAATTCATAATGATTTTCATCAACTGACAATAATTAAATGGTCATTGATAAAATAATATTTTGATTTCATCCACTCAGAGGTGGACTGATAAGCAGAATATCAGTAATATTGTCACTGCTAGTGGTATTGTTATCCAGTTCTTGAGAAAAATAAAAATGTCAAAGATTTATGAACTAATTTCATCAACAATTTTATACAATAAGTAGCACAAAATAACTAAACCACAAAATGTTATAGGTTGAATTAACATTACCGTCAGTTAGCACTCTTTCTTGTTTATATGCATGTAAATCAGAAATGAGTGCTACAAAATCTTCCTCTGGTTGTTCAGTAAATCAATGTTTAACCATATTTGATGTTTTAGATGCCCCTCTGAAGCTAAACCCAGACAATGAATTGTGTTTTGCAAAAAATTACATGGACACTGTGAACCATTAAAGTCTGGTATAACTGGGCAAACATGACCTTTTTTGATAACCTTGTGACAGAGAAGCTTACCTCTAACAGTCTGTACACTCTGCTCTTGGCACACAATCACAGACAGAGATGCCTTGAAATGCTTAGAAGATATAAAGATGAGAAAATGCAGAGGTAGAGCGGGTTGTCTTGTACTCTGAAGGTTGTTGGTTCGATCCCCGGCTCCTCCCCGCATGTCGAAGTATCATTAATCAAGATACTGAACCCCAAATCGCTCCCGATGCTGTGCCGTTGGTGTGTAAATGTGACTGAATGGGTTAGTTTCTATTCACTGGGCATCACTGTGTAAAAGCGCTTTGAGTGGTTGGAAGACTAGAAAGGCGCTATACAAGTACAGTCCATTTACCATTCATTCAAATGGAGGAGTGTAAAGCGAGTTGTCGGCATTTTGGTAGAAAATGTGACTTAGACATTGCACAGAATAGATGTGTCTACGTCTGTTTCTAGCACAGCATCACTCAGCTGCTACTTTGGTGATTTTTGTCAACAAGAGAAACACTAAAAGGTGAGCAGATGCACAAAAATAAGCTATAATGCTTAAACCACTTTAATCACTGTCCAACCAATACATGCATTAAAATCTGAAAAAAATAAAAATTATAATATGGTTAAAGCAGGAACACTGGAAAATCAGTATGCATTTATCAGTAAAGGAATGAGCTGCTTTATACTGTATGAAAAGCTTCTCCTTCAGTTTATTAAATATTGATAAATCTGCTGCCTCTGATTGGAGATGTGCTGCTCCAGAGCATTGCCATCTACTGTGTTCACGTGCTACACTGTAACCCCATACACCTCTACACCAATCACACTGGTCTGTTTATAACTGGATATTCTGCCTATTTACAATGGATTACTCCTTAAACTCCAACAAAAAAAAAGTCTGTCAGCTGTTATTTTTTTATTTTTTTTTAAATGCACTGCAAGGAAACACTGCTGTCACATTTAAAAATATATAAAATAATTTATTGAAATAGAGTTGGATTGATGTGATTTAGCCTGTATAAACTGCTTCCCCAATTTTTCCAACAACGTTGTGTTATTTTTATCCTCATTGCACTAATTAACTGTTAAAAGACACACCATCTGCCTTTGGCTGCATTTGTGGTAGTGCTGTATGTTGACATTGTGCTGCTCTGCAGCATCCAGACAACATGATTTCCCAGAGAAGCAGATTCTTCATTTGTCAAGCAGTTGTTGTCATGTGTCACTGTAATAGGCACAGTTGAGTAATCAGAGCGATGACTGGCTGAGAGCATATTTATTATGCACTGCAACCTCCAATCTATATTCTTTTTCTGTGCGCTGCTGCACATACATGAACCAAAATAGGAGGTGTTATTGGTGATGTCAACACTGCATGACAAGACTGACTGCTGTGCTTTTGTTTTTACACTTTCAAGGTTAAAATAGGGCCCTGTAACTAAACCAGTTGTTCATTTTAACACCAATACCTTCCATCAAGTCTGTTAATGTACAAAAATACATGCAATGGATAAATGTCTACATTAAAACATATATGATTTTAAACAGTTTCATTTGTTATATGGCACAGTATATGTGCAAACTTCCCTGCTCTGCCGTGTACGGGAAGAGCCGATTGCAACCGGAAGGACAGGAGTTGTCCCGAAGGAACGTCAGAACTGTCCCGACGGCAGCTAAGTTACCTGTCGAGTGCTGCACACCTCCTTGTCTGTTACTACAGCGTTGAGCAGAGCCAAATAACTTGTGTCCGTTGTGCGTGAGTGCAGAGTAAGTTTATATTCACTGTTTACTGTTATGTTAGCCACTATGTTGTAAAAGTACTGACGCACACACGGTTTTTTGTACATTACATACCAGAGTCCGGTTAATATGTTTGAATTCCCTTATATATATATATATATATATATATATATATATATATGTTCTAGACTTATAATATTATTTGATTGTGTGTTTAATATTGCGTACGGGCTCTGCACCCGACAACATTTACGTTTATTACAGTTGCTGTGTATGACAGTGTAATGATGCGGTCTGAGACGCCCACGTGCGGCCATTACAGAGTGTCATTCCGACCTCGTGTTTTTTTACTGCGTAGTACTGTGTATCTGTTTAGTTCATAGTCATATTGCTTTATTTCGTTAAAATAATAATATATTTGCTGTTTTTATTTATTTTGTGTAATTCAGGAAACCACAACAAGACACATCCTGTACGTTGTTCATGTGAGGAATTAATAAAGAAGGAAAACATAATTCTCTGGAGTAGCTGCAGTTTTTCTTACTGGAAACTAAGGCCAGACTGTGTACGCCAGCATCCAAAATATAATTTACAGTATATCTTATGGCCATTTAAAAATGCTGCTTTACGTACACACATACCAAAAAACACACTCAGAAATAGATACAGCAGACAAGGAGCTTTTTTAGTTAGTTTTACCTCCGTCCATTATCTCCTTGTTGTTTAAGAATTCAAAATCAGACTTACAGCAGTTCATGAACCTGCGTGATGAAAAAGTGATGTTAATGCAATCCCACAAGGAGTTCAGCTCGTGCAGGCAGACACAGAGCAGCGATCCCAAGGTCACCCCACCAGGCTCCCATAAATGTTTTATAGAGGTCTGCATAGAGCTGAGGTCCCTGTCACAAAGGATGGTCTCTGTGGGTCACGCATGTCTCTAGCAGGGGGAAGTGTTGCTTTGCTCACATGTCAATATGTACACGTTAAAATCCGCTCCAACATGTTATTCCAGGTACCAAACTAACAACGAGAGGGAAAGCCTTAATGAACAGGATTATGGATTTCACTAGGAGCTTAATGAATGGTGCCAATGACAATAAGTGAAACCTTCTTTTTTTTTCTCTCTCTCTCGTGAGTTGCTTTCGGGTTGGCAGATTTCATTATGTGCCTCAGTTCTCCCTTAAAGGCTTCACTTACCATAGAGCACAGTCCACAGCAAAGGATTTCATTGGCTCTCCATATCAAACCAGAAAAGAATTGCCTTTGGCACTTCTAAGTGATGCATGACTTCTCTTGTATTTCTGTCTCTACTTTTAATCTGTGAAAATCACAGACTGTCAGTCAGCATTTAGTCCCCCACTGACATGACCAGAAAATGTCAAAGTTGCTAAGAGGAAATAAAAGATAAACTCAGCACACTGAGTTCATGAGTTCTTGGTAATCGTCATATCTTGACAAACCAGGGTGTGCAAGTTCAATGGAGCTTGAATCAATGAAAAAATGGTGTGCTTTCATTTATGTATTTCTTTGTTTGTCTGGATCTCTGTTAGTCTGTTAGAAACAAGTGAAAACTAATTAGAGGCTTACTCTGTGTAACATATGGCTGAATCTGACAATTTTATTAACTTGCTTGTTTTCAACAGCTTATTTTCCCTTGCATAAGCTGTTGAGTCTCTGCATCTTCACAGTTCCATTGTAGAACCAGACAGTAAACAGTACAGATTCACTTGTACATAGTGTGTTTAAATTGTTTTCATTCATTCATTCGTCTGCCCACCCAGAGGCTTTAAAGGTCCAGTGTGTAACATTTAGGAGGATATATTGGCAGAAACTAAACATACCTCATAGGTCAGTATGTATTCCTGAATATAGGAATTATTGTGTTATAGTAACTTCACAATGAGCCATTTTTATCAGCATCAAATTGCACCACCATGTTTCTATAGTAGCCCAGAAAAGACATACCAAATAGTGGCTGTAGAGGCCCTCTCGCATTTTTCACAAGTGTCTCGGCCACCGTACTTTCTCCCACACACTTCACAGCCCGTTCTCATTACCAGGTTGTTAAATTCAGACAAAACAAAATGACATCTGACGCAGCAATTCTGACTAAAAGTCCACTCACTGGCTCTTTTCAGAACATTCAATCATATTACAGTCTTCATCAGTGGTTGAAGTTTACCCTAGCTGCTATGGAGATGAATCTGTTGATATGCCAGGAGCTGTTGCCTTACTCATGGTCCACTTGCTATCTTTTTTTCTGGTGCTTTCAACCATATCCCAAGGTATTCCTTATTGGAGGAAGTTGATCAGTTGACAAATATTATTTAGTTGACCTTGAGTAGGGATTGCTGTATCAAACGGTTTCCAAGGTACAGGATGAACTGCCATGTTTAACTTCCAACCAACATGGATGTGTTCTTGATGGGGCATTCTGGTGACATGTTAGATGTATCCTAACGTCCCTGCTTAAGTTCCAGTCTGGGAACTTTGTCTATCTCCCCTCATTTAAACACAGTCACCTAATTAGTCTTTGGCAGATGTGATGATAGTGTAAGAAAAAGCCTGTCAGACAATCTGTGGTAATACCCATTATTGGGTACGAAATGAGACTTTTGTCATGCTTGCTGTCATGTCTTTGCATTTATGGATAGCTGTTAGCTAGTTTTTCTTCTTCTGGAAAGGACAAGTTTAGAGGGGGGGTCAGATGGGATTGAAATTTCCTGCTTAAAATTGTAATACCTTTTTGAAAAACTAAATAACTTTGGTAGTTGGACCATTTTTGGCAGTCCAGCACAAATTGTAACTAAGCTCAGATACCACAGAAAACAGTTAAGGGGTTGTTGAACTACCCAGCCATCAGGCAACACTGACACACTGACAATATCCACTTCAAAAACACGAAATGTGGTGTGGAGCTACAGTAGCACACAAATCCTGATAATTATTATGAGCATCATATGACATCTTTTCACAGCGAGATGAGCACATTTTTGTTCTTAGTAGCGGATTATACAGCATATCTACTGCAATCCCTCACTGCTGCTGCTGGCTGGATGAACAACTTTGGTGTTGTTGAACACGCAGCAAAAAATGCTACTCAGCCAGGAAACATGAATACAAAAAATGTTACATCACCCCCTCAAAGATAGAACTGCAACATGAAGGCAAATAATTGATTTGTGTATATAGATTAATGTAAAACATGTTAGTCATATGTCATCTTTTTCCAAAGCTCATATTTCAGTAGCAGCCAAACTCCCACAGTCCTGGGATCTGCTTCACCGCAGGCATTTAATTGATTGTTTGTTTGGGCCTGGGCTTGGTTTTCTTCTCAGCTTTAAAATCGAGTTCTCCAAAAAGAAAAATTACTTTTGGAAACCTGAGTCACAGCACAGAAAGAAATAACAAATTTTTGGTTTCACCACATATGTGTTCTCTCTCTTTATTACCGCTTTAAATGCAATGCAGTTTCTCAGTTCAATCTGATAGCACTGTCTGTACCACAAGCCCAACCTGTGTTGCCTATAAATAACCAGATAAAAATAAGCAGACAGCAGTGTCTTTGTTAGTCTGAGACGGTGCGTATGTTCAGGAGACAGCAGCAGTCAAATCTGTAGCATTTTGAAATGCCACACTGTTTTGATATGCCTCCTGAAAAGGAAAAAACTGCATGACAGTCTGGATAGGTCCAGCAACACTTACCTTTTCAAACGGTTGACTGGAGGACGTTTTTGAAGAGGATTTTGCTTGATTCTGGCAGGTGGTACAAGGGAAATAAAGAGCAAAGAAAACCACTCTGAATACTTCATTTATCACCTGCAGGCAGAGCCTTATCTTAACGCTGCCTTTTGGCCTTATTGTGGTCCACTTCAATCTGAGACACAAGCCAGTGCTTATCCAGTGTGGGGATATCGTGCAGCGTCATCTTTCCAGCTGGATCCAAGTCAAAAATTCAGAATGACAGCATGGTGTTGCCTTTCAAGAGAGATATAATAGTATCAGAACACGTTTGTCTTCATGGTAATGAAGTGTGTGACACATCATTTTGAGGCTGGGAAGTTATAAATGATCATAACATGTCCAATTATAGAAGAACAGAGCTAGATCTGACAACCAGAGAGACCCAAGGTGAATCTTGTACTGTTGCACTTTTTATGATCAGTGATTAAAGTTCTATGAGTCTGAAGACTAAAACCAAAATGTTAATAAGAATAATACCAAGAAATGTCCTTGATGGTTAAAAAAAAAAAAATACTGCTGAGTCATATTTGATTTCCATTAAGGAAAGGATACCACTCAGTGATTACCTGCCTATTGGCCATTTGGAAGCTACAATTTGGTCTAATCCATTTTAATCCAGATTACTGTGTTTACATTAACATTTAATACCTGAGTCCCTGATGTTTTTGCCGTAAATAAGTCAATTAACAGAATAGCCCTAACTACAGATTAAAGGGGAGAGTTTTCATGCACCACTAATCTATTTATTGTGGAAGTCTGAGCCCGATTTTTACATAAGAACAGCACTCAGGTATGACATTTACAAGTGTTGACAGAAAAGCCACTTCACTTGAGTGACCAGGTTAAAAACTGAATTGAACTGCTTGTTTACCAATGGAAATGGAGGGTACACGTCGTATCCAGTGAACCCAAAGTAAGTGGCCGTATTAAAGGGAATATGACACATATTTCAGAGATGGACTGAACTAGTGTAGAACCCCTTTTCACAAACCTTGAGTGAGACATTACCACAGGGAGCAATGATAGAGTTGCAAATAGTCAGTGTTTGTGCCATTATCTATTTATGCAGGAGGTATCTTAATAAGCAGCTCAGGTCCATAAACCTGCAGTGAAAATACAAGTCCAACTGAAACCACTAAATACTTCCCTTTAGCAAAATCCCCAGTGGAATGAAGAAAAAAAGAGATATACACTATAAAAATGACAGTAAAAGACTAAACTCGAAATAGGTTAGTTTTTAGTAACAGTAAAACACTGGGATATTGCATGGCAAAACCTTTATTTTAGCATTCAGCATTTTATAAGAAACTTGTATTTATATGGTAAAATACGGATTAAAACTTAAAATCAACAGTACTAATATCCTTTTACCGTAATAGTAGAAAAGGTTCTACCGTATGTATTACTGTAAAGTTCTGGCAACCACAGCTGCCAGTTTTTTTACCATTTAAAAAAAAAAGCGCATTTAATTAACAGCTGAGCATGGAGGTGGACCAACGAATCAAAGTCAACGAATTTGCGTCAGTAGCTGTAGCTTACAAGCTAAGGTCAGACACCACTTTATTAACAGCAGTGCTGAGGAATGAGATCTGAACCATTTAGCAAATCAAGGTGCAACCAGACATGTGTCTATGCCTGAGATAAGTAGACGTTAACTAGCATACTAGTGTTTGCAGTCTCACACTGATTATGTTTTAAGGTATCTGAGGGGGCAGCTGTGTTTAAAATATCTTTGTATCAAAGTTGTTGGTTATAACCGCTGAAAAGACAGTTGAAAATGACTGTAACCTACCTGTCTGTGTGCACTCAACTAATTACAATTTGCCTTTCATGGCTTTGGTCTTACTTGGATTGGATGGAATCGTGGATTTACTTGAGCATGACACAAGCCTGTATGCCCCTCCATCTGTCTTAATCCTTGTAATGTTAATAAATCACCACTGTCAGAGTCTAATGTAACGTTCACGTTTAACATTAAAGCCATGCGTTGGGGTCATTGGCCTCAATTTTGCGCATTCAGCACCGCTACCATCACAGATGGTCCTCTATAAAACAATGAAAAATAAGATATACATATACACTGTAAAACAAAATAAATTGTCTTAACATTGAAAATGAGGCACCACTGCCTTTAAAATTTTAAGATATTGACTCGTCTGCCAAATTTGTTTAGGTTTTTCCTAAAATAAAAAACAATGGATAAACTCAAATATAACCCCTTTCAATCATCACTTATGACTCACTAGAAGTGTGTGGCAGTGTATGTGCACTGACTCTGCCCTGTACTCTTATTTTTCTGTGATCTGGACGTTTCTGGGCGTCAACCTTTGTTTGGTGGTGTGTAGCCCCCAGCTAATAACATGCAGGGTGTGAGGGCAGGACTAAAAAAACTTAGTGACCAGGTTACGTTGGTGTCTGTCTCTTTCTGTGTCATGGATGCATAAACAGCTTAAGGTCTGTGTATTTAACTGAGGGCAGTGCTGTGGTACACACATGCAGAGCAGAGAGAGATGAAGCGTGGTTTCAGCTGCATTCACAAAAAATCCAGCCATGTGAGTTCTTCCCGCAGGGTTGTGTGGAGGTGTTTGTTAGTGTGGGTGTGTTTATTTATTTTATTTGTTTAGAATGCAACTGCTGTGAAACAATCAGAAAACGCTTTATTTCTCTGTTTCCTTGATTTTTTTTTCTCCCAAAGTCTCGCTCTAGTTTTAAAGCTGCAGTAGGTATTTTTTTTACATAAATAACCTTTTGTGATATTTGCTGAAACTTTCTCTAAATCCTAGAAGTAGTAGTAGAACATGAGACGGACAATCTGTGAAAAAAGGAGCACTAGAATGACCCAGAAGAACCAGATTTTCTTTATTTCATAGATTATCTGTCTCATGTACTACTGTGAGCACACAGTTCTTTTCATAATAGTTACCTACTGCAGCTTTAATGTGACCAAGCAGAGGTATTAATATTGAACTCAGAAGCAGTGATGTACAGAAACTACAATGCTCCAAACAGGCAAAAACTCTTTGATACATTCCTTGCAAATAGACATTAAATACCCTGTCTCCATTTCAATTTTTTTTTGGTGATTTCTGTTTTTGTAATTTTCATTCTAAGCATTGCTGCACTGGAAAAACTCACTGTCTGACTTGAACTTGAGACTTGACTTATCTGGTGAACATAGTGGAGCGTTTAGCAGGCAAAGATCCACATATTTCCCTCAGGAGCTGTTAGAGACCTAAACTGAGCTAAAAGTAGGGAATATTGGACTTGATGTAGAAAATATTCAACCGTCCGCTAACATTTCAGCTTTATTATGTGATCATATATCAGTGTTGTGTTACAGTTGTGCTGTCCCAAGTGGCCAAAAAATACAATAATCCAGATTTAAAAGGAAATAATTTAATTGATTAAAGCCTACTCAATTTGTGCATAGACAGCAGATGTATACATTTCTCCCTCTTGGTCACAGACTTGGTTCTTAAATGAGAGCACAGGAAATGCAGGTCTATATTGTATGGCAGATTAAAACATGTAATTTAATTTCAGTTGTACTTAAACTGTGGAATAATTTAGACCTAAGCAATGATATGTTGTATGACAAATATATAAAGTTAAATAATTATGTGTCCATTCTGCTTGGTGTTAACTTGCCTGCTGCAAAATGACTGTCAGGTTTTCTTTATTCAGATACCTTAGGATAAGTCATGGCCATAGCTGATCAAGATTAGAGACGGTATCAAAAATGATGAAAGAAGCACATTTTTATGACTTATCTAAGGATTACAAACATTTGCATAAAACATACAGTTGATTTCTCATCAGATTCATGTTTCTAAATTTCTTCTGAGCTGCTGTCAACAACAGTAACTGACACTGTGTGTATGTGGCTGTATGTTGTCAGCCATAAGTTGAATGAAACATGTCTTCATTGTCGTATGGTAAATACGATACACTTGAAATGTGATATGGCCTATAATAGATGGGCTTCAACAGCTATTGCAGATTTTAGGCTATTTGAAGATAATAAATCATTAACTCCATCTAAGAACTATTTTTCCAAACATTACCTTAATGATAATATGCAATTTTCAATGTACAGGCTCAATAAGGGAGAACTCACTAAACAAGGTAAATGGGAGAACAAAAGTCTCCACGAGCCATTAACGGCTGTAAATAGAGCCATCTGCTGCGACTGTGTATCTCATGTACTTTTCCTGGGACTCTCAAAAATGTGAAATACGTTTCCTGGAAAAGGAAGCTAAAGCGAGCAACTGCACTGTTTGGTTAAAATGAATCCCAAACTTGATCATCATATTACTCAAGGTCTTCAAAATAAATTGCAACCTCCTTTACAATATAATCTTTGTAGGGGGGAAAAAAGCAGCACAACTGCTGAGGGCGAATGGAAGAAGAGAGAAGAAAACCTTTTCAGGGGCTCTCAGAACTGACTGAAAAGAAATGAAACATTCCTCGAACTCACAATAATAATCTACTACATCAAATCAGAAAATTGAACACCAGCTTTTAATGCTCGACATTCTAAAGCCTGCATTCCGCCATTGCCCTTTTTCCTCCCTTTTGATTCTCAATGAGGCATGAAGGCAATTTCTCATCTCACCTCGAAGGCCAGTGGGAAAATATGTTCTGACACAAGGGCAACTCAATACAGGCTTTACTCTACTTTTCAGAGTTCTTCAGTGTCTCAATACCACCGGCCACAAACCCCAGAAAGGTATTCTATTCCAGTTTTGTCTGTCTGTCAGACGCTGAACATTTCTCTTCTGTTTTGCATGGAGAGGCAGCAGAGAGAGGGATGAGCAGTGTTGTGTGGGATGAGCTGTGTGAGGAATCTGGCATGCAACCATGTCAGCTAGGGTGAAACCGAGACCACAGGCATGTCAAACAACCACATGCTAAGAATTTAAATCTATGAACACAGCATACAGTGAGAATCGCTCTATGGAGCCCCAGAACTGACAAAATGTAAAAGGTTATCAGAAATCAAAAACATATCTGTATACATCAAAAAATAATATTGTCGGTTTAATTTTTAAATTAGAGTGTAAAAAGAAATATAAAGCTTTATAGCTTAACTTCCAAACAGGAAAAAACCCTCTGTTTTTTTTTCTTCCCCATTAATTAAAATAAGTAATAAATTATGACGTACCTAGGCTTACCCTGTGTAGTTCTGTAGCCCTGCATTCTCTTGTAACAACTAAAGCAGTGCAGCCAGCAAGCGAACACTGACAAAGTAAGCAAGCTGATGCTACTCAGAAGTCAAGTCATTTTTGTCATGTTTTACATTTGGAGATGTATGTGATTTAATTTGTCCCTAGCTTTTTTTTTTATAGTTTACTTGCTAGCTAAGCATATTAGTGTTTTCTGTTGTTGGTCTGGTGTGTGAATGTACATGTGTGTAGCATCAGTGGAGCTATTGAGAAGCTAGTTTAAACTGTGTTTGTGTGTTACGGAAACACAAACACACCTACAAACCATTGCTCTGTATGTACATTGACACGCCCATCTCTGTATACTATAAGCCCTAGCAGGAAATGTTGCGTGGTATAGGGAACTTAAGTTTCCTATTAAAGTTTTAATTTATTTATCTATTTTACAGGCTAGAAGTACTGGTAAAGGAAAAAGGAAAGAAACCTTTTTGCTTTCTTGCCAACTGATTGGATGTTGATAATTTAATGTAAGAAAAAAAAGGTGCAGTGGCATCTTGAGGTGAAGTTGCACATTGCAACCAAATAAATACCATTCTCCTTACAAGTGTGTAGGAGAAACTATGGTGGCCATGAAAAACATGACAGGTCCTATCTTGAGCTAGTGTTTGGTTTGTCAAATCTGGGCTACTGTAGAAACATGGTGGAGCTGCCTCTGCAGATAAAAACAGTTAATTCTAAGGAAACAAAAACACGTATTTACAATTCTTATTTTAAGGTGATTATACACTAGTGAAAACATACCTATGGATATTATATTTAAGTTCTGCCAGTAGATCCAATATTATACAGTGGCCCTTTTAAACTATGTTTTGGACTAGTCTGAGAACCTTTTACATTTTGTCAGTCTGGGCTCTAAAGAATGGCAGTGCATATACTGATGCCAAGTGCAAGCTTGTTTGTTTTTTATTAATAAGACATATAATCACTTTAGAGGTTTAAGTTTGAATCCTTTTCGCAGTTACTTTTCATATCCATTTCCTCTTTAAAGATGAATGTATTAACATAAAAGCAGCTACCCTTCAGTTATCCTGATGGCATTCCCCTGACACCTTAATTAAAAGAATGAAAAGAAGGAGATTCCACTGGTAGCCTGCCTAATCGCTGTTTATTCTAGACCAGGCATAGCTGTACAAATTATATCGGATCATAATCACTACATGGGATGGGCATTTACATTTTCATGAGGAGAAACTCTCCCGCAGGGATCGGGTACTGGCCTTTACTGACCTTGTTCCCTTCTGTCAGTCGTCGGACATCAGCACAAGTGGAGGCAAAGGGTTCTTCAGAGCTTGGTGCATCTGTATGTGTGTTTGTGTGGAGGTCTCATTGGTGTGGCTTTAGATGAATGCTGTTTGTTGGAGAAGGTGGGTGCTGCAGCCCTTACATTTATTATTCCCCTTGCTTCATACATTGTGCCAATGCTGAATTATTCAAAGGCATTAACATGCTTAAAGCCGGCTAATAATACATTATTGAGGCGGCAGTGGACCCTCCTTTTGGCAGATGCAAATCTTGAGAGCCTGGTTCTGTTATTCAGAATACACAATTCATCTTGGACACTTTCCTCCATGTTCTAAGCAGTTAGAAAAGATGATACATTTCCTAAGATATTACTCATGTCTATATTTAGTGGAACTTCTAGACTGAATAAAAAAAGTTCTAAGTGAAGCATTTACATCCTTGGACATACACTGAAGAGGTCATTTCAACCAGATCAATTCAAACTTTACTGTCTGGTAAGGAAGGTTGGTCTGCAAATGAGATTTGTCGTAAAATTTTAATTGAACTATAAAACTTAAGCAGAACAATAAAACCACATAAAAGGATAATTATCTGCATAACAAATTACTACAATATCCATGCTAGTTAAAGAGTGGACAAGGAGTCAGTAGCTTGACAGAATACAAAACTGCTGCTCATTAGCGTAAAGCATAAAGTGCTTGTACAGACAGAAGATGTTTCACTGTTTCATGTGCAAATGAAAGATTCTAATTGCAGTAAATGAGTGCCTTGTTGTGACAGTTGTGATTGAAAGCTCCAAAAAGAAAAAAAGTGGATGTTTGAGCTATTATTTTGTCACACGCACTGTCACCAATGATCAAAAGCCTTTACTACTAAATATAATAGTTCAACTCTAGGTTAAAGCTTTTTGTCATATTTGCTGAAACTATAAGTATACCCTGACAGTAGTGCAGGAGACAGATAATCTGTGGAAACAATCTGGTTCCTCTGGTTCCTCCTAGTGCTTCTAATGGCATTTGCAAGAATCCACCAGACCCAAAAGAAAACAACCAATCAGAGCTAGCCCTTGCTTCTTCAAGAAGCGTGTTCAGAACATCTTGCCTGCCCGATGTTGTTGTTTTGTGTATTCCTTGATATTTGTTCTTCTACCATGGGTAAGCAGGCTATGTACTTACGTGATTTTTCTTCTTTAGTTCTTTATCTTATTTTTTGATGTAGTGTGAAATTCCATCTGGAGTCTGCACGGGGTATTTTATTTTGAAAATGTACTGCCTTCTCTATGCTGTTTCTATGCCTGACTTCCTGCCTGTGCGACCTGCTCTGTGCTGCTTGACGCGAGAGGGTCGCCTCGTATTTCAAAAATAGACCAGGCGCATGTTTTCCTTAAAGCAGAGCTTCTGGGACGCACCGCTGTGCTTCTGTAGGAATCACAAGCACTGTCTAGAACATGAAGTGACAGCTCAACGTTGCAGCTGGTTTATAGTTGAACCTTTATTCTCTGTTTTTACTTTCTTTCTTAAGCTTCACCAGCAAAGCCACCCGAAGAGAGACCAGCAGAGTGAGTCTTCTTTAGGAGGCATCAGGCTGTGTCTGACGCGGGCCTGATAGGACATGGGCAGACCCAGAGGAGACACGCACACACACACACACACACACACACACACACGGGTAACCTCAGCGGGAGATGACGATGACATTAGGGTCCTTCAAAATGTCTCCCTCACCAGAGGCATGTGTGCTTCTGGTTCCATTATGCTTCTACAACAATTACTGTACACCCAGGGAGCCACACAGGGAAGTGTACCATTATCTCTTTAGGATGCTTTCATCATCTGTGTTTTCCCCAAAGATTTCTGCTGCAAGGGAGGCGAGCGCAGAGAGAAACAGTGGGCACACTTGGCCACTGTGTTCCTTCCCAGGTAGAGGAGGAGAACACAGATGGAGGTTGTTTACCGCACTTCAAAAATGTCTCTCCTCCTTCCTTTTTTCAGCTCAGTCATATAGGCACCCCCGCCCCCCCGGACTTGTCCAACATCCGGCCGTTTCATTACTTTGAGGTGGGGATGAGGTCACTAATGTTGGACAGGCTATCAGAAGTCCCCGCTGGGCCGAGCTATTTCGGCTGAAAGGAAACACAACGCCTTTTTAGATATCCTGCACAAACGCTGTCCTGACCCTCCCCTCCTTCCCTTACCCTTCACACCGTACGCCAGGGATGATCTTGGCCTGCGGTCCATTCACGTGTCTGTGAACCTGTGCGGCTAAAGCAGCGCCTCAGGCCGTGAAAACCACCAGCGAGCGGGCCACGGACGCGATGCGGGAGAAGCCTCAGCTGCCTTCCACCGGCTCTAATGAAAATCCAAGGAGAAATGAAAGAGACCCAGGGGTGCATGCAAATCAATACGCACACAGTGACTCAACAGTGCAAATTTGTTTCCATTAGCAGTTGTTTCTTTTCACCAGTTTAATATAATGTTTTCTCAGCTGCTAGCAATGCAGCATTAAAGTGCATTTAAATGAAGTAAAAGCTGATTTCAATTACACTGCAGTGCCGGTTCTGCATGCCAGTGAACATCTGTTTGCTATTCTTGCTGGGGAGTATTTTCCACCTGGCAAACATAGGATGAGTCATTAGTTAAAAGGCTTCATAGCGTCTAGTGAAAGCTTCTTCCTATGATCTCACTTTCTCTGTTTAATCAGCAAGCCAGTTTGAGTGTTGGTACCACTCATCTGTTTCATTTGACAGAGAACTGGTATGAGTTGCCGAACAACACATCATCAAACTCAGAGAGACTACAGGCAACTAGAGGACACTGTCACCAACGTGCAACAAAACCGACGTGTCATATCAGACACAGAATAATTCATTAAACAAAGCACAGAGGGCTTTGTCTGAGTTGAAAGAGTCTGGTGAAGATCTGTGACAGGAGTGAAGATTTGATCTCTTTTTTCCTTTGTGTTTTTGCCTTTTGCAAAATGAAATATTCCTTTTTATAAAAAGGAATAAGCCTAAGAGTGAATACTGACCACTATATTTTTATTTGTACTGCAGCGATAAAGCTCCTAATCGTGAAATTAATTGATGAATGGCAGACTGAATGTGCGATTGTCTTCATGAGTTTGCATTAAGGTTAAGATATTTATCATTATAATTTTGGCATTTCCAGCACTCGGGGTTGCCTCCGCAGCTGTTAGTCACTCTACTGGCCTTTGCTGCAGACACTGCAGGCCTTGCCTTTCTCTTCCTCTGCATTCCCACTGTCCAAATAAAACCTGACTGGCCTCTTTCATTTCTTATGTTACACTAAGCAACAATTCTTATATAGAAACACTCAAAATCACAAAGTGGGGCTGCAACACTGAAGAGCACCCATCTCTAGACTACTGTATTCAATACTACAAACTGCTGAATGTACCACTTTCTAATGAGGCACCCTTTAAGGGCTTTAGTTGTATTTAATGGATTTATTCATGTTAATAAATCATTTACTAAAACTTTGTAGTTGAAAGCCATCAATAAAAACAAATATTGGGTTGCCAGGTTGTGAAAAGTCTCATGCATGTATAAAGAGAACCTGGTTACACTATCCAGTCAAGCAAGAAACAACATAAGTGTTGTAGATATTATTCTCCATATTGATAAACTTTGGGGAATTTTAACAAAATCCAAGTCACTGAGAGAAATGTCACTCAGTGGCTCTTAAATAGCAATGGGATTTATAGTATCCACATTCAAAGTATGTGAAGTCATATACATGTATGAAAACAAAGAGACAAAGAAGAGAGGAAACCATGCCTGACTGTGTTTACCAGGAAGGTGAGAGCTGGGATTTATTCCTGCTGAAGTCCTCAACTTTTGGAAAAGCAGAAGGATGAAATTTCATGCCAGACACTTTCAGCTGCAGGATTCAGATATCTGTCAGATACGTTTCTCTCACACACAACACTCGCACACAGTACACATCACTGTATAAACCGTTCCGTACATTGTCAACAACGCAGAATCCAATTTTCAATCCTTTGTCGAAGCATGCGTCATGACAATGCTTCCCCCTTAGCCGCAGTGCAGGCAATTTTCCACACAATGCTTCACATCATACCATCGAGGACAACAATGGTGCGAGGGAACCTGTCTGCCCCTAGACACTGCTGTGCGGCACAAACAAGTGCAAGGACGGACTCCACAACGCATGATTCATGCATACAGATATGTAGCTCTTGTTTGTCCTGTGTGCTAATGTTGCTGAGATGAAATCGGTGTCATGGGTTCAAAGTAAGCAGGGAATAACAGTCCTTTTTTACGCAAGTTATTTTTGCATGAAATACATGAAACCCATTTCTCCCCTTTTTTAAATGAGGATATATATAGATGGGTATAACACATCAGAAATATGGAGCTGGAGTTGTTATTTTTTTGTTGTTTTTTTGTCCTCCTGAGCACCATGTGGTGGTTACACATTAAACTTTACATGGCTTTCACATGCAAACCCATAGGTTTAACTTGGGTATTTCTATGGGTTTCACATGTGACCCCAAAGATTTCACATGTAATCAGATGGGAATTCACATGTGCTTCACACTTTACACCACAAAATTTTCTGAAACCACTTTTCCCATGTTTTTGAGATGGCAGACATCTCTACGGTTGATATAAACTTCTCAACTCACACTAAAATAATCTAGATGGATGAATACAAGAAGAAATGAATTACATGTAAGAAGAAAATATGCATTTTGGATTTTGGGGGGAACTGACACTTTCAGGTATTTGTTTTTTATGTTGCCAGGTCACTGTTAATTAAATCTGATAAAACCACACCCACGATGAAGCAGATGACCGAGTTCCCACACATCCTGGAAAATCTAAAAAACCTAGAAATTTAGAGACTAGAGGCCAGTCATGGATATACCTGGAAATTGAATAAAATGACCAAATATCCTGGAAATGATCTATTTTGTCCTGGAAAATTTTAATCTTAGCTCCTCACTCTTATTATGTAAACCTCGACTGTTGGTAGGATAAGCACACAGTGGGTTTACCAGACACAGAATGACAGAATATCAGGTAAGAGCTGTACACACCACTTCACACCAATCTATTTTGGAAATACTATAGACACATCCACCTACAGCTATTAGTTACAGTTATTTTATTTTATTAATTACAGTTATTAAATCATTTACGTTTGATGTTGTGGTTGATAATTGTTAATTTTACGCGCAAAGCTTATCTTCTTTTAATAAGATAATTGGTGAGAAGGTGAATTAAATTATTCTGTTTGAGATGAACTGTTAATTGTAGCTCCACTCCGCAAAAGGCAGTAGCAGAAAAATCAACTGTGGTGAGAACACAAAGCGAGCTAACACCAATAAACCCATAAACACAGTTCTGTCCTCCACTGTCAACAAAAACTCCTGGAAAAGTCTTGGGAAAAGGATTTCTTAGAAAGAGTGGGAACCCTGAGATGAGCAAAGGTTGTTAGTTGTAAACTCTTAAATAACTAAAGCCTGTTAATACCACAGGCCCCAGAATCGAAATGTGTCCACTTGGGGCAGCAAAAACATGCAAAGCACACCCAAACAATGGACAGAAAGACATTTTTTAAGGTATTTGACGACTTGGGAGTGAGGCCTGCTTGGTATGCATTGTTTCCTGTGAATCTCTTTTGTGTGTGTGTGTGTGTGTGTGTGTGTGTGTGTGTGTGTGTGTGTGTGTGTGTGTGTGTGTGTACACAATTTGAATCCTGTGCAGCAATGGCATACTCTGGTAGTGAGAAAATTACTTTATAGAGAGACAATGACTGAATGGAAATACACTGTATAGCGACTGGATTACTACAAAAAATGCTGGTGAGTGTCAAAATGTGGTTTGATGTGATAAAAAGCTTGAGGTTTGGATTGGATAGGAACAGCTGAAGAGAGAAAGGAAAGGGGGGATAGAGAGGGGATGACTTGCAGCAAAGGGTCTTGGGCTGGAATCAAACCTGGGCCACTAGGGTAAGGACTCATACTTAGTACATGGTGTGTGCACTTAAACAGGTGAGCCTTTATTTTTATCAATAACAGTTTTTCCTGGAGGCAGCTGGCTTCCACAGATCTGTCTTATGTCCAATAAAAAGCATGCCGTTTTTTTTTTTGTCAGTGGGAACAGCTACGCAGAAAAAAGATATTGTATAACTATTATGGAGAAAATGTTTTTTACAGCAGGTCATTCATCCTGTTTTGTGTTTGTCAGCTCTATCCACCTAAGAGCCTCGACCAAGTGACGGTGTCAGCCAGGAGTTCTCTGGGAATTCACATGGCTCCAGGGCCTACCTGTAATAATCACTGTCATTGTCAGGGCAAGGCACAAAGCGGCCATTACTGTCCCCACTGAATGGCTGACCTGACCTCCTCAGTGTCCCTCGCCATGAGCATTACTTCATTTGGCCCCAGTTCATCCCTTCGCTTGGAGATAATAGCAGTATAGTCGCTGTCATACTCAGTGGTTTGGGAAAACTGAAGTCCCATTTGTGTGATGATAAAATGACCTGGAGACACCCAATTATTTAATAACTGTGAACTGTAATTTTAATTCATTGTGAAGCTAACACGCCTGGAATAAGTAAAGATTACAGTAAAAATTCCCCTCATGGAACTAATACTCTTTAGTTCTGCATTTTAGTGACCTTGGTTTGTTCTTGATATAATTTCTGTTTTACTGGTTTTATTGTTATCATAAAAAAATGGAGATTGAGATGGAGAATGTTGAATACTTGAAATACATTTCCAAAGCTGTAATACTCACAATTCTTATATTAAGAATGGCTCAAATGTGGATCAAGGGCAAAGGGCCACTTGCAGGGAAAAACCCCACAGACAATTATACACAGACTCTGCAGTTCCCCTTAGCTCTATGGAGCTTTGTAGCATCTTTAAGCTCAATGTTTTAAATTTCAGCTGTTGTGTACATACAAATGTAATGTTTAACTGTATGGAGAATTTAGCAGTGAAAGTGGCAGATGTTTCTCAGAACTGATTATGAATATTGGAATAAATATTTACTCTCACCAGGTGGCCAGAAACGGCTCCAAATTAATTTTAAGGTAACAAATAGATTGTCTTTCTAACTTGTTCTGCTGCCTTCTAGTGACTAAAAACAAATAATGCTGCTTTAAAATGTGGCTCTACTAAGTATGTATATCTAAGAAAAAATATTTTAGTTATATTCATATTCAGTAATAACGATAATAAACTTTATGTTTTATAGTGCAATTCATGCAAAAACAAACAACACACATTTATTATAAAACAAGGATAGATACAGTTAAATAAGATAAAGTTGAATTTAAATTTAAAAAAATAAGATAAAACAAGATAAAATAATTGTTTGCTAAAAACACAGTGCAGTGTGGAAAATATGTTTTAGAATGTCAACAGATTTAAAGTTCTTAAAATTGAAATTATTTCTTTGACAGACAATGCAAAGATTTTAAAATGGGAGTAATTTGGCTGTAACTGATCAGTAACGCATCAGACAGAGTAGTCCAGCCTGCTAGACATATGAGCATGTATTAACTTTTATGTATCATCCTGGGAAAGACACACAGGGTGCTAGGTGGTACATTTACATACAACACACATATAAGATCACCACAAACTCAAGGCAAACAGTGCTTAAGAATGATCAAGTGGTAGCATTGCAGATTTAATTTGATTCATACCATAAGGAATTGTAAGAGACAGGTCTTCAGTTTGTATCTGTATCTGTATCTTGAACTGTATCTTTCACGTGCTTCCTGGAAAAGCATCTCCTCAGTTATACCTGAGTTAGCTGTGCCTGAATTCCAATATTGAACTGGTGATATATCTCACTACTACATTCAACTGCTCAGAATTTATGAATGTTTATTACTGTTCTTCACTTGTGACATTTAGTGCTGCATATTGTGAACGTGTCATTGTGTGTCCTCCTATCGCCCCTATAGATTTACACACAGACAAAGCCAGCTGTGCACACAGCACAGATTGCCCTTTCAAGAGGAGCTTGAAGTGCTCGGTTTCCTGCAGTGCTCCATAAACAGCCGGGGCTCAGTGTCACTACTACAGTGATCATAATGTGCATCACGGATCAAGGTTATTGTAAAAAATAAAACTAGGATGAAAAACTGTAGCAAATATTGCCATTTAAGCTATAAAACTGAAAACTGAGAATGATTAACCTGCATTAAACAGACAGAAAAAAATAAATAAAATGAGTAAAAAAAATAAATCCAACTCCAAAAAAATCATTTCTGCCACCAAAATCGACCCAGCACACTTTCAGCTATATGTCAGTGCACCTAGCCTGCAGCTAACCTGCAGCTGCAGACAGAATGACCATTTGTTTGCTGATTCCTCTAGCCAGAAAGACATAAAGGCTGGTCAGCAGTTCCCCCAGGGCCCATCTATCCAAACACAATATCTCCCCTCAACTCAGGCAGCAGCTTAGGTTCATCATCAGGACTAATATTGTATTACCTGTCATCAAGGAATCACAACACCCACCTTTATGTAAGAAGCAAGCGCTAAGACCTCCTGGGTGTGTATTTAAGGAGAGTGAGAAAGGTCATGAGACTGCAGCTCAGCCTCAAAATATATAAATGTTTGAAGAGCAAACAGCACAGCAGAGCCCTTACTTCAGGGGAAAAGGGAAGAACTTGCTATCCACATGAATTAAGGCATACAGCATGTCCCCACAAGTGCTGTTACTGTCAGCTGTCACTTATATTTTTCTTTCTAAAAGGCAACTCAAAAGAGGCTAAGTGGAACAGAAGTGGATCTATGAAAACTGGAGAAATAGCGAAACAAAAGCCGTTAATATAGGCCAGTCCTACTTGAGGAAATTCTGCAAGAAAAGTTGAAAATCTAAAATGGATCCTTTTCATATTCCGTCCATTATCTGGTTTATTGTTGTTGCATTGTTTGTTTTTAGCCACGCAGCAGGCTCTGAGGACAGCGGACTAGACTGAAACATCTCATCCACTATTGGACTGATTGCCATGAAATTCACTTCCAACACTTATGCCCCCCTCACAGTGAGTTGTAATCACTTTGGTGTTTCAGTTTTTTCATCTACCACCATCATCAGATCAAAATGTTCATTCGTCCAATACTTTGCTTTATGACCAAATACCTGCAAAACTAATGACATTCTCATTAGCCTCAGATGTACCTTTTTGTTTAGAGCTAATTGGCAAATAAACTGAGATGATCAACATAGTAAACAATACTTTCTAAACATCTGCATGTTAGTGTAGCATGCTGACATTATCATTTAGCTCAAAGCACAGCTGTGCCTAAGTACAGCCAACTCATTCTCAACCCAAGTGTGGACTTTTATCTCTCGCTCTTTATACTACTTCCCCTAACGTGGATGGGTTTACATTGAAGCCCAGTGCATCTCATACTGATGTTAAAGAGTATCCTGTACATCTGTATGAGGGGGGGGGTCAATGCAATGACATTTGACTACCTAGGACAGTCTCACAGAGCCGCTTGTATGGCTGTAGGCTATATCTCCAACTTGTTAAAACACATGAAGACAAGTGGAAATTGCACCTCGTAATTCTGGTATAATTTGACACTCTGACCAAAGTTTTCAAAATAGGAACTTTTATGTAAAAGGTGTTGGGTTAAGAGTGAGGGTTAAGGGTAAGGGTTAAGATCCTCTTCAACATTTTTAAACGATGAAAGTTTATGTAAAATTTTACTCCTGTGATTAAAAAACGCTCAAAACCGAAAGCTGGAAAGCTATCCCTCCATTTAAAATTAAGCATTCCAGTCCTGAGGCCTGTATGCACAGAGGAATTCTATATAGACCCTCTTTCTGTCTTCTGTGCACTTCCTTGGTCGTCCAGTTACAAGGTGAATTAATTTGCTTGGGTTGTTGCTGAAATCCTGGTTAGCAGGGCCCTCCAGCTCTACACACCTGCTTTTCTCATCATTGGCTTTAGTTCCTCAAGATGTCGTAATTAGTTGGAGACATGGTTCGGGCTATGGGGAGCTGGATAACACAGATGTTGGGGGGGGTTAGAGGAAAATGACCTATGAGGAAAATGAATACAGATGCAGTCCCTAGGCTCATTCTCCTTATTCATGCATTGCTTACCCCTTAGTGCAAGTGGGGGATGAGAGAATGGCTAGTTTAAAGCGCCAAATGTCAAACTGTCGTCTTTAAATCTGTATAATTTAAACTCCTGAAGGGAAGGGTTGAGATTTAAAGAAGTTGGTGTATTTGCGAAATATATTAAGCATTCTATCTGATTGTCTTAAAAATAATCATAACTCTTTGAAATCAGAGAAGCAAGCTTTTTTCGTTCTGGATGGGACATTTCAGGAGCACAGAATTCATTATGACACTGTGGCAAAAATTACATTTTGCATTTTTCAGCAACTTAAAGTGAACAGTTACAGTTCCTGAAATCCCATTTTCCCTAAATAGATTAGGATTATCCTCAACTGAGATGACAGAATAAGTAAGTCTGGACATGGATAGATTGATATAATCTTCTTATGGTGCTGCACAATAGCTACGACTGGAGGTCCCATAGCTGACCCATCACCTTTGCTGACATCTCTCAAACTCCATCACAGTGCTTAACAAGAGGTAGGGATCAGACAGTTTTACCTTCTCAGTGGCGCTGAGGTAGATGGCATCAGAGCTAGTCAACAGGATGTCACAGCACATTTTAACTGCATCATATGGAATAAACAGCTGGTTCATTATACTGGCTCTTTTTGGGGAAAGAGTGAAATAAACAACACTCTTGCACTTGTTTTTATGCTCCTTGAAGATGTCTTCCAGTACAAAAAGACAGTCTTTTTGTTTATCTGCACTGGAGAGAAAAGTCAATCTTTTAGTCCATGATTAACCTGGACTGAACTCTCCATTCAATTATATCTATTTAGGAATTGAAAAGATATGTTTATAAATGACAACAACCAATAAAATGTGGAGATTTGTGCAATAATGTCAACCCATGATATACAGGCACCTACCTTCAGGAGCAGTGTGGGGGTTTTTTTGTTTTTCTTTTTTCTTTCTTTCTCCCAAAAAGCCTGAAATGAACCTGAGCTCAGTGGTGGGAAGGAAATCTGTTGCAGCCAAAAATACAGTGGCTTTTCCTGTCATGTGGGTGCTTGGCACTCCACTGAAGATGTTAGTCACTGGTAGATATGAACATCCAGGCAGCTGTATAATGTACTAAAGTCCCCTCCAAACAATACTGCCAAAAAATTCCCACAGCCCCGTATATGGCGTGGAGATGTGGTTTTCCATCATACCTTCCTTATCTCTGCCACATACAAAATACTTCAGTGTTTACTTGGAAGCAACAATAATTGAATTTAACAGTGTTTTTAGAGATTGACCGTGATTTCCATTTGAGCCGCTGGGGCCAGCAGTTGGCAGACATGGGAGTCCCCAGCACTTGTCATCTGTGAGAAGTCAAACGCGATATAATTGTGTGCCACTGTGTGCATCATTATACATAGAGGAAGCAAAAATAAGCTTCACTGCAATGTGACTCTCCAGTCATTTGACTTGTCAAAGAAGTACTGCAACACTCTGCTAACAATGTTTATAATCATAATGGTGACGGATGTACTGGAAGGTTCATAATAATGTTTGAAACCATAGGTTCTTTATTTCAGAACTAGGTCGGAAATACAGTCTGAATGACAACAATCGCTACCGATACCTAATAGCTAATTAAGGTAGTGTTAGCTCCACTAGTTGCTCGTAAACTCATACTGACTTTTTAATCTTTCTAGCAGACACAGTTTAAAAGAACCTTGTAAAGGGGTCTTAGGGGGATTTTCACACCTAACCTGTTTAGTTCAGTTATAAAACAAATCCTGGGGTGTTTGCCCAGGTAGTACAGTCCATTTGGGCTGGTGTGAAAGCTGTCAGTCCATCAATGGTGCAGACCAAACAACCAGACTGCTTTAAAAAGAGGGTGTCTATCCACTTCTAGGTGGACTCTGGTGTGAACAGGTGGAATTAATTTTGAATGGAAGGCCGGCCAGATGCATCTGCCAGAGCAAATGAAACAGCTTGGCAGATTCATCTGGTTCCCAGGGTTAGGGATTTAGTGAATAGTCAATTGAACTTCAGATTTGAGTCTTTGAGCCACTCAAAGTTATCTCTAGATTAGTGGTCTTCTTGGTTAGGCTTTATTAAGAGTCTAGTGTGTAAGATTGAGAAGGATCTATTGTCAGAAAATAGAATGTAATCTTCATAGTTATGCTTTCATTAGTGTATAATTACATGGCTTTTTAGTTTTGGTTACCTTAAAATTAGCCATTTCCCTCTACACATACCATAGGTCGCCTTTCATGGAGTCTGCCACGTTAAACCGCCATGTTTCTACAGTAGCCCAGAAAAGACAAACCAAACACTGGCTGTAGATGGGGCTTTTCATGTTTTTCGTGAGTTTCACAGCAACCATAGTTTCACTTCACAGCCTGTTCTAATTCCCAGATCTTCAAATACAGATGCCAGTGGTGTTTAGTTAATTACAATCTGCAACTTCACCACTAGATCCCACTTAATCTGACTCTTTAATTGGCCTTCAAACTCTTTTCTGGATGACTGAAACGTCTGGTTCACCTGCCTGGATAATCACCACTGACTGTACAGTTTAATATTTGTCAAAATGTATTTTTTGCTGCAGTAAGTCTTGTTGGAGCAGGGTAGTCGTCCTCACTGTGTCCATGTGTGATGGTGTAGCAGTTTTGGAAAAATTAGCTGCAGCAGTGACAGACCGAAGCACTAATATGGGCTGGGGGCCAGACGCTGTTGCGTCAATACATTGAATAGTCACCGTCAATAGCAACAGCTGTGGATGTGTGTGTGTTTGTAGTAAGGAAGCTTCCTTGTTTAGCAAAAGCAGAATCAGTTGTAGCTTTGACTGCCAGCCCAGATGTCAGCTTCCTTTTTGCAATTTATTTAATTCATTTTCATTCTATTGGCAACACGTTCAATGAAGTCAGGGAATTGAAAATTTTGTGTTATCATCCAGAGTTAATGTTGTGGTTTCATGCATTTTTCATCATGTCAAAGACTCTGGGGAAAACATTAATTTATCTTCCTATTTTAAATTTTCGTCCTTTCCCCATATGTCTCCTTTGATGTGTTTTATCAAAGGAATTAAAGAACGATGAAAAATTGTTGTTGGAAAACTAGTGTGCTAGGGGTTTGTGAGGGCCAACCTTTTCTGATACCTTGAACACATTTCACAACTCATCAGTGAAGCCATGAAAGATAGAGATTGCTCCAATGCATTTATGATGATCCTCAAAAACACAGCTCACTCGCCCAGCAATCTGAAAGGTAATAGTCTTGTCATACACACACATCCACAAGGCTATACTCACTCAACAACATACCAATCAATTGTGTATAATGCCTCCAGAATAATCCAATTGGCTCAAGGACCCTTGATGATCCTGAAGATAAAGGAGGATAATGCCTTTCCAGTTCCCCCTGTCTCTGACGCCCTTGGGTGCTGTGTTCCTCCTTGACCGAGTAGCTGTCATACTTAGCCCTCCAAGCACAATCATTAGAGTGTTATTATTTATTATTATTCATTAACCTGCGGTCAGCAGTCGGGCAGATAAACAGGGGAAGGGACTGTCCTCTCTAATGAGAGCAATAACTCTGGTTAAATGAGATGATTCTGTCACACAGTGACATGAGGGAGGAATTCATTTGTAGGATAGGAAAAGTTGAGTCATACTTTGGAATCAATACCTGTGAGTTATGAGTTGTGAGCTGTCATGACAAGCATCTTGACAGAAACTCCTGACCTGAGGCTTCTAGTTTTGACCATAATAGTATATCATTTTCAGCAATAGAGATTGTTTCAGGCCTGACATTGACTGAATAAGTCCTAATACAACAATTTATAGCTGCTGTAATAGAATACATTTCAGATTCGAGGACAGGTTGGTTTATAACACTCATCGGTCATTCATAGCATAGCTAGAAACCCATGGAGTGAGTTTGTATTGTGCCATATTTTGTGATATTACACAATTAATTTCCACTGTTAGTGCAGTCATTTCACAAAGTCTATCATTCACTCAATAACAAGCCATGGGAGTGGACAGTTCACTGCACATCCCCATAGTGCAATCTTGCATAGATTGTGTTAACCATTGTCTGTTTTGGAGTAGTGAGTGATGTATACTTCTTGCTGATCAAGGCAGTTAAAGAATTTAAAGGAAAATATCAATAAAATTTGTTTATTACAGCTTTGGTTTTAGTTTTGTAGCTCTGCGGTGCTAAGTACCTGCTGAGATATCACGATGTAACATTGCTTTCAAAAGGTTTCCCAATACAAAGGACAACAGGATACTGTCCCCCTTTACTCTTAAAGTTTCTCACCGGGCGCATTTGCCAAAAAAGCTTTTGGTTGTACCTACAAATAAAGTGGTAGCTAATGTGGTAATACTGTCAGCTTTTTTTTTTATGATCGCCTGACTGCTTGTGTTTTTGCCCTATTGAATTAACTTTTTAGTGACATCGTGTTCCGATATCTCAGCATTATTTTGGGGGAACCAATGGTTCGGGCTATATAAAAAAACCTAGGTAGTAACAAACAATAGTAGTTTGTTTCTGTAACAACTTACAACGACCTGTATATCTGCATCAGTTTCATCCACACTTTTCTGTGGCCATTTTTCTGTTTGTCTGGATGTTACCAGGAAGATGACATCCTCTAGCCGGACATTGCAGTCTGGAACCTCTCATTTTATTTTCTATTTCCAACAGGCATTATCAACGGGCGCAGACTAAAATGCCTCTAGACACAACTGCATAGATCTACTACCAATCATAGTAACAAAACATGTGATGTGGATGAACACATGCAAGTCGGGACAGTACTTGGTCTGTTTTGAAGCAGGAAAAAAAATACATTCTGTATGAATGGAGGAGGGGCCAGAGACATCTGTCAGAGGAAATGAAACATGGGCTCAGCAGATTTGTCTGGTTTACAGGCTAGATCCTCATTTTGAAACCCTAGAGCTCTGACTGGCTCCAGTGTTTCACCATCAATGTGTACAACACACATACCAACTTTATTCCCTGAAAAGAAATCTTAAAAGTGAGCAGTGATTCATAGGTCTGGAACCAGACAGGGGTGGTTGGCTGGTGTGACCAGAAAGCCAAAACATCAAGTTCAATTTTATATCAAAAATGCTCAACAAGAGAAGCTGATTGTAACTAGAAGGTCATTTCTTCAATCCCAGAACTGGCAATATAAATATGGGTAGGGATAGTGACATATTAGCACTTGCCCCCCCTTATTACCACCATCAACAGTATACATTCATCATCCATAACATTATAAGCACTGACAGGTGAAGTGAATAACACTGATTATCTGGTTATCATGGCTCCTGTCAGTGGGTGGGATATATTAAGCAGCAAGTGAACATTTTGTCCTCAAGGCTGATGTGTTAGAAGCAGGAAAAATGGGCAGCGTGAGGATCTGAGTGACTTTGACAAGGGCCAAATTGTGATGGCTAGACGACTGGCTCAGAGCATCTCCAGAACTGCAGCTCTTGTGGGGTGTTACGGGTCTGCAGTGGTCAGCACCTATCCAAAGTGCTCCAAGGAAGGAAAAGCAGAGAACTGGAGTGAGGGTTATGGGTGGCCAAGGCTCATTGATGCACATGGGGAGTGAAGGCATGCGCGTGTGGTCTGATTCAACGGTGTCTTAAACCTGCATTCTATGTAATGGCCAATGGGGGCAGCTCGATGGGCTGCAAAAAACAACAGTACGATAGTACCGAATCTTATGGAGAAATTATCCTACTTCTGACATGATTTATTAGTTATTAGTAAACAGTTTTCTAATTCGTTTATAGTCTCAATCACTTGTTTCAAGTCTTCTTCCATACAGGATGATGCTCATTTAGTAAATTATGGTCCCATTTAGAGTAAAATAGACAATTAAACAGGGTTATGGTTTACCTTACCTTTTGATTGACAGGTCATTCTCAGTGAGTCTGTCCAGCGCACTGCACCAAACTCAGATCAAACTATTAAACTTGAAGTTTGTCACCTCTGCTGGCTTCAAAACGTTACACCACAAACCAATGGGTGACATCATGATTCACACTTTATTACCACTAAGAGTGAGGTACCCTTGAGCAAGGCCCTTACAACCACTCCAGTGGAGCTCCTCAGTAGCAAACAGATCAGACTGTCATTATACTGGGCAGCTTCCAGGTGTTGAGATGTGTAATTGTGAGACTGAGCAGGGTGTTACTGTAAAAGAAAGCATTGCTCTCTGTGTAACTACCGTAAGTAAATAAAGGTTAAAAAGAAACTACGGTTGTAACTGCTTTCATCAAACCAATCCAATCAAAGTCTTACTCTACCCTGACAGGCTTTGGTCTCAGGCAATTATAGCCAGCTCTTTTCTTTCCTTGGCTTAACATCTGAGCAACCTTGTCAACAACTCTGGGTAGAAATCCCTACTGGGTTTTAAACTTATTGACTTAAACTATATGATTTCATGCCCAGAGGAGCCACTGTGCAGAGTCTACAAGTGGCAAACTGCTTTGTTTCTCCTCATATTTGCAACAAATTATCTGTCAATGTTTGTTGGCAGGTCTCATTTGAGCTAATTCCCGGATGATGCTCCTGTGCCTCTAGATGTTTTGTGATGTAATCTCAAATTGCACCTGTTCTACTAAATCTGAAAATGTTCAGGAGAAATACCTTTTACTGTAGACGCCCAATCTGTCATTCTTTTGACCATACAATTTATTCTGCAGGTACACCCAGATAAAAAACGGGGACCAAAAAATGAAAAGTATTGATCTAATCTGGTTCAAACAAGCTCTTAATGGAATTTTTCAACATGAAACAAACAAGATATTACGTGTTAATTAGTACACATCACAAAGCTTGTGCAATCATGTTTTTATTATAACTTTACCGAGGCCATTTCATACACCTTCATAATCTTCACACTTGGATTGCTGCAACAGCCTTTTTACTTGTCTGAACCAAAACTCCATTGACCGACTCCAGAACCAAGAAACATGATCACATCCCTGCTGTTTACGTCTCTTTCCACTGCATCCCAGTAAGTACGCACCTGCACATATTTTGAGATCCTCGGACAGAGCTCTTTTGTCTGTTCCAGAGGCCCAGCTAAAAACTAAAAGGGACAGAGCATTGACATTCAAACCTCAAGGCTCAGGAACCATCTGCCTGCACAAATCAGGTTGTATGTCATTGATCTCCTTTAAATTGCTTCTTAAAACATAGTTATATTGGAGACCCTTCCCTGATTTTACTTTAAACGTTCTTTGAACTGTCTTCATTTCCTTAAAGATCCCCTCCACACACTATACAAATAGTCTGCTTGGAAAAATAATGTTTGTTTGATATGTTTTTTTTCCAGAAAATACATTATTTTGAAATTAAAATCCTTAAAAAGGCATCTACTCCTTCTATCCAGAATCTGTGGATATGCAAATATTGTTCATTTCTAAAGTTTTCCTGCTGGACACAAGATGTCTCCTACTTCACTGTAAAGTCTATTCTCAGTGGATGTGCACTAGAGGCTTCACGTTTCTACATCACACTTGTATGCCCCTTAGAATCAGATTTTCAATGAGCACAGAGAAACTTTCCACTTTCAGCAGATGAATGTGAAAACATTCTTCTTGTGTCAAACTCTGCACAGACAGTATTCAAACAGCACGCTGTAGGAACAATAAAAAAAATTTGTTTTTGCACAGTTTTTATTTTCTTAGCCTTGCCTCTTTTTTTTTTTTTTACACCAAATTGTTATGTTATGATTTTAGGACTAGTCTGTTTTATTTTGATGCATTTGTAATGTGGATTTTGGAAAGTGCTCCATGGGTATAGATTGATATTATTAGTGAGCTGTAGAGATGGGGGTAGGCAGATTTTGTTGTCTTTGGACAGGCAAGCTGTTTCCCCTTTTTCAGTCTTTCTGCAAAGCTAAGCTAATCAATCCTGGCTCCAGCTAACAGAGAGGTATCAGAGAGGTATTGGTGTTCTCATCTAACTCTTGGCAAGACAGCATATAAGCGTATTTCCCAAAATATTCCTACATACATACATACATACTAAAAAGATTTGTGATCTAATTTAAGGGTGACAGCAGGTTCCAGTCTTGCATACTTTAAAGTTTTAAATAAAATACACATAGGTTGTGTCATGTTTTGCATTACTGGACATGTATATAGCACACACTGGCCATTCTGAGATGTGCTTCTTTTCTGAAAAGTTGACATACATTGATGTTGGGAGAATAGACAGTGGCTTAATCTTACCACAATGCACATCAAGACGCTGCCAGTTTGTGGGTTCAGTAAGTGCAGGTGTTTTGAAGCATGTGTGTTGCCCTTCAGAGCCACAGTCAGGCGTGAAAAAAGCACCTTTAATGAATAAGAGATACTTGTATGCGGCAGTTCATGTGTCAATCAATCAGTATTTTAAGGCTGCAGTATATTCCTCTTCAGTGGCGTGCACAGACTTTTTGAAGGGCAGGGGCGGAAAGAAAAAAAAGGGCACATATAGCGCGTCCTCACCACTGTAGAGGGCACTTTAGACACGTTTTATATGTTATACAAATGGCACATTATATAGCCTTAAAACAGACTAACTAGACTACTCAGGTTAGTTTGCTGTTAGGATCAGCATCCACAAGAACTGTGTGGATTCCAACGTTGGACTGTGAAGAACACACAGTGACATGGATGTATGAAGGACATAAATCCCCAGGGGGTCTGGGGGTCTTCCCCCAGAACATTTTCAATTACGTAGAAGCCATTTCCTGTATTCTAGTGCATTTTAACACCATATTAACACCAGATAATCCAAACTGGTTCTGTGAGATATAGTTCTGCTCAATATTGATCAACAAAGGGCCCAACATAAAAGTCATTGTAACAGTAATGTGTCATAGAGAATCAGACAATGTGCATTCCTGAATGCTGTGTATTCAACAGCAACAAAAGAAATTGAATTAAAATAAAACAATATCAAAGCTTAAGCCATAGCTGTTGAAAAGGTGTGAGACACATTTACTGCTCTGTGGAATAAATTGGGGCTCATTCATGTCTCTAAAATTAGCTAGCCTAAATGTATCTAGCCTTCACAAAATTCCACAAATCTGCTTTGCATTATCTATTTTTATTGCAAAGTGTATCATAGTATACACTAAAGCTACAGTCACAGTTTATAATGCTCACCCAGCTCTGTTCTACTTAGCTGACCATCACACTGGTCTCTCTCTCTCAACTCAACTAGCTGCTAGCATTAGCCACTAGCCTACTCAATAGCATAGCCTATTAACAAGACTTTCTGTCCTTAACTTGCAAGCTGAAGTTTAAAAGGCATTTTCAAGAAAGTATTTTTAAAAATTATCCCAGATGCTTAGCCCGGCGGGGAGTCAACTTAAAGCTGGCGGAAACCCTGATATGCAATGCTAACCCAACTTTTAACTTTACTGGCTAGCTTTGAAAAGCTATTCCCAGAGCGTAGTGAGGTAGCTCCTCCTTAAACAGGCAATAGGCATCTACCTAATAATAGAACTTAGAAGAGGGCAGTTGAGTGTTTTCTCCACCCAAGAGGGCAATTTAGTGTATTTTGCCTCCCAATAGGACACTTCAGCACCGTTTTGGCTCCCAAGAGGGCAATTTAGCACGCGTTTTGGCTCCCAAGAGGACACTTGAGGGCAGTTTAGCACACATTTTGGCTCCCAAGAGGGCAGTTTAGCACATGTTTTGGCTCCCAAGAGGGCACTTCAGCACTGTTGTGGCTCCCAAGAGGGCACTTTAGCACCGTTTTGGCTCCCAAGAAGGCACTTGAGGGCAGTTTAGCACACATTTTGGCTCCCAAGAGGGCACTTTAGCACACGTTTTTCAACAGTTGGGCCACGAGGGGGGGCAACTGCATATAATATAACTTATTATAACTGCAAAATGATTAACACTAATTTTGATCTTGATCTTTGATTTTTAAAAAAAAATTTTGAATACATTTTAAGTGATTCTCAGTGAGCGTATTAAGATGTTTTATTAGCAGTTGCAGCAGTTACACAAATTACATTTTCAGAAACCATGCTATCATCATATTCATGTTGAACTATCATTTTCAGACAGAAGCATACACATCCGCCTGATTCTCTGGTCATGCATCCAGTGGTTTATTCCCTGATTTTTATGGCCTGCATAGAATTTATCCACTGCAAAGAACTGATTTTTTTAAACACGGAAGAATCTTGTTTTACCCTTTTTTTTACCTTGTCAAAAGGAATTTGATGACCTACAAAACAGATGATTTCTTCATTTTGGAAGCATCTTAGCTATTTACCGCTGATTCTCAACATGCCATGAGCTGATTTTAGATTTAATGATATTTACAGCTTTCATTAACACACAACCAAGACGGAGCCCATGTGTGCCTACACGTCGGTAGAGCTCATTTGAAATGAAATGATTAAAACATGCAATTAACTCAGAACGACAGACATCTCTTTTCATGTATCCTTTATTTATAACAACAATTTTTCATTGCAGTAAAACAGTAATCACTTGAGGTGTACTTCAACCCACTAAATAGCAAGCATTTGACAAGCAATTAGGATTTGTTTAATATGTTAAACACTGTTTAATTAAGTGTTTTTGCCCCTGGGAAAAGAGCAGACTGTCTGTATATGACTCAAACTAACATTTATGAAGTTCATTTGTACTTAACATTTAAGAGAGGAAAATTGATGAATGAAAGTTCTCTTAAATTACTCATATGTGCCACTTAAGATCTAAACTGTGTGTATGAGTGGTTCTTTCATGAGGGCCAGTGTTTTTGTCTAAATTGGCCTTTTTCAGAGCAGACATTTTGACTTGTCACACTGGTAACATTAATGGTATTCTACTCAAGTGTCCCAGTAAGCTGTGACAGTAGGCCAACATGCACAATACCAGAACCCTTACACTTACCCTTACTACAGCCATCATTCATCATTCTTTACACTTGTGCTTTCCTACTGTGGCATGTCAAAATGTCTTGTCTGTGAATCCACCGTTGAGTCATATATCTGCAAAACAGTTACAGTTGTACAACATTATATATACAGTTCATGATTGCTATTTAAAGTTACCATGTTTAAAAGAAAAATGTAGGCTACTGCATCCTTTTATCATAAAGTCTCTTTCCTCTACTGCAGAACTGGCCCTTCTCTTTCCCCCCCACTGATTTGAAAGGTGTTACATCTGATCTGTTTTTTTGTTTGGGTTTTTTTGGGTTGCTGTTGTTTTTCCTCCAAGCTCATTATACATCCATTATCCATTTTACAGAGGTAATTTGGGTCCTGTTTCTAACCAGTTTGAAAATAGGCAACAGGGTAGTGCATCCAAATTCTGTGTCCGTGTCATTGGCATAGCCAAGCAGAATGCCATAATTGGGTAACGTGTTTCTAATGCCTCTAATGAACTCTGCTCATTTGCATGCCTTTCTGAGCCTGATATGCCAAGTAATTATCATTCATAAAACACCATGAAAATTAATGCACAGTAACTAATCTGCAGCTATGATGTGTAAAATCACTTCACAATATTTGCGTCAGCTCTGAAACTAAAGCCCAAGCAGCAACAATGGCAGAGTAATCACAACACTTAGACATGACTGATGGAATTTCATTTTTGGTTTGAGTAACAAGGATGCACACAAGTGCTGTTGGAGAAGTCTTTCGGACTGGAAGCTTCAACAGTATAATGAAAGCCTTGCTTCATTGTGCAGTGCTGTCAGTCAGCTTACTGAACTGAAACCTGAGGTTGCAAGACTGGTGGGAAGCATAAACACAGAATCATAATGTGTCCTTGTGTTGAATTTCAAATGTCACAACGTCTGCACCTTTTTTTAGGTGACAAAACCTGTTTCACTGTCCCAAAAGAGAGCATCTGTTCTCAGACAATATCCATTTTTAACATGAGTGACACCAGTGCAGCATGTACTCTGACTCTGACTCTGCACCAGCACCTTCAGCTACCCATTGTGCTGCACACAAACACACAACCCTTTCCACTGTGGTGACTGATGTCAATGACATTGTCCTCTGACTTGCTCAACTATGGATGACACATGAAAAATAATTGCAACATAGCCTTGTGCATTTCTGAATGACCTTTTTCTTGTACTGTTGATACCATGAATACCTGGACTCACACAACCTTGAAAGTTACACTGTTGGCAGATAGAACCAGATTTCTGTCCTTTTTTATGGAAAAAAAGGCCCAAAAGCCTTTAATGAACCCTGCAGCGTTCATTAAACCCCATGAAAATGAACAATATACTGTTAAATTTGAGTCTTTTATAGTAAAATGTAAAGTGTGTCCTGAAAGAGACAGTGAAGTGATTCAAATCAAAATACTTTATGCTCTTTTATTTAAGAAAGACATTTCAATGCAGTGTGCCAGTTAGAAGTTTTTGTTTGATGAGATCCTCTCCTGGGCACCATCCATACAAAGCATGACAGTCTGGTTGGACTTTATATGTCCAAGGTGGTGATTCTGGAAATGTACATACAAAAATAGAAAATATGTTTCTATTCAATGTACAAAGCTGAAGGCAAAAGGAGAAAGCAGTATGATTTTATTATACAGCCACAAAATGAACAGAAGGATGGAAGCTGCTGTTTCAACGTTGTTTTTTGCAGTTTAGGAAAGCATTAACAAAAGGTTTCATCCTGCTGATAGGGGGGAGGAAATGCTTATATGAGCTGTCTGGATCTGAGGGACAATAGCAAACAGCTCATTTTGTCTTGTAACGTGTTTCTTTTCTGATCTGACACTACTACAAGCAGAATAAAAAGACTTGTTTGGAATGGTTTGGGTTAAATTACTTGGGCGAGGTCATGGAATGATCATGGTTATGATTAAAAGAAACAAATATATAGTTACAGCCTTCTTGTATGAAATTGCATACACATAAGACAAACAGAATAGTGTACACATTGTGACTTAAGTCAGTTTGAGTTGACTGAGGCCTCTCATGTTCCTACAGTAACCCAGAACGGCTCTAGATAGGGCTTTTGTTGTTTTGTTTTTCTGCTACCGTTGTTTCTCCAACACGATTAGAATGGGAGGGTGAGGCGAGGAGGTTGTAATCTGCAAATACACTACTAGATGCCACTAACTACGTACTGGTCTTCTTTCATTTTGGCCAATTTATCGTCGTAGTTTCTGTATCTGCTTTGGCAAAAAATGAAAGTATTAAAGACAGAAATTAGGCATATCGTGTCTGTCAAACTGGCTGTTTTTTTTTGGGGGCTTTTATTGCCTTTAATTGATAGAGACAGCCGAATGTAGACTGGAAAGGGGGGCAGAGAGAGGGGATGACACGCAGCAAAGGGCCGCAGGTCGGACTCAAACCCTGGGCCACTGCAGCAAGGACTCAGCCTCGGTACATGGGTCGCCAGCTCTACCCACTGAGCTAACCGGGTGCCCAAACTGGCTGTTTTAAATTTACAAATGTTGAAATTATATCAAAGCTTAAAATGTTTCATTTTTTTAAGTTACACGAACATTTTAACAGTTACAGCAATTATAGTGTTTAATTATACTTTAAACAGTCTCTGCTGCATTAGCTATCTTTATGAAAGTCTTTAACACCTTGTCCTGCACCAAAATATGTCTGTGGATGTGAAAATTGCACAGTTTTTGAGAAATGACTGCACTGACAGGGTATCTTCGGTTCAGCACCATATGCTGCCTCAGTACTGCGAGCCAACAGAAGATACCCTGTAAATTAAATCTTTCATACAGCTAGAATACAACTCAACTGAGTGCTAAAAAAAACTTGGCTTGATGACTCGGAGATACATCTACAAAATAAGGGAAACTTGACACATTCTCAGACACTTCACTTCTCAACACTTTTCACATGATTATAGAGACACGCAGTCCCTCAGTCTGGCCCTCTCTGTCAGTTAATATTGAGTGATTAGGATGGGGATTAGTGTGGGCACAGTGAGCAATCTGGCATTTTGAAGAGGCTTTATCGCTCAAGCCGCACCGGGCAGTGTTTTGGCTGTTTTATGTCATTACTGACACAGTCCTCCCACTCCAGGCAACACACTCCCATTGTGGTTATGTGAACTAGTGTTTCCTACAGACACTTATCTTGGCAGGGTGGAACAGCCTCTAAAACAATATTTAGACCAAGTGCTGATACTCTTAATCACGAACAGACAAAAGCTCCATATTCAAACAGGAGGACGTGCTTCATAGGTCGCTGATATTACGTAAACGTCTACCTGATGATTTAAGTTGTGCCTAAATCCCCTTTAGCTAAATTCTGAAGAACATAGGTCTTTGTTATCAGTCGCGTACAGATCCCTTGACAAATTCGGTTGTCTGCCAGTCCTTAAATTTCATACGTCAAACCCCTATCTACAAAGTTAGTTGACTCATGTTTTGGATATCATACACGAAAGCTTAGTCTTTTGTTGCTCAAATTAAATTTGTCCTTTAACGGCACTTGTGAAGAATGTCTGAGCGTCCTACACACACTGATAAGGTGAGATGATGTACACTGTCAAACAGCTTCAATTTATTTAGAAGCTGTAATTATTCGTTTCTGTATTCTGACTTCATGTGACAATCCTTTAGAAAAGAAATTAATTGTCAACCCTTCAAACAGGCAATGCAAGGGCACTTTGCAAAAGGAAGAAATGATTTATGAATTCAGTGAATGGCTGTAAATCGACAGTGAAATAATCAGCTGGAGGGATGCACTTTTTGTGAGCTTTCTAAATAAAACCAGCAAGCTTCTGTTCAGTCAGAATATACTGTAGCTGCCGTGACTCAAATAACTATTTTCACTCACAACATATGGGAAGAAAATCTAAAAGCAGAGTTTCACATTTATTTTGGTTGCCAGTGTGTCGATTGATGTTTGAATTCCATCATTAAAATTGAATGTCCTTCACAGAGAATGCAAGGCAAATGTTGACATTACGCTCTACCAAAGGAGGAGGCATGCTCGAAATGGGTCTTCACTTGAGTGACAGGGCAGAATTGATTTTTTGACAATGAGATAGTACGGAAACACAATCAGGGGCCATTTTAGCCGAGACCTGGCCAGAAACCCTACACACTCACGTGCACATACACACAGGCGATGATGCTTTTATTCTTTGATGGTCTTTACCAGCTTGGCTTTCCCCGCCAGGCGTGAAGGTCATTGGCCTTTTTTCTCCATAAGAGTACTGACCATGCTTCAAGTTGTCTGTCTTGCTGGTTGATTGGCACAAGAGATCCTCTGCAGGGGACTTTTGAAAGACACAAACAGAAAGGTTGTAATAAAAGTGACTGACATGCAGTGAAGAATGTGATGAGTCATATAGCTATTGTATGTTTACTAATGCAATTATGTTTAGTATCTGCAATTATAAGTTAGTACAAGTAATATATTTCCACAGTACAAAGTGTAATCTATGTAATTACCTTTATAATATATAATTTTTGCTGTTCGTAATCAAAAAGGTAAATTACTCTACTATACGTTTTGTACTACAAATAGGGTTCACAAAGGTTATCCAATTTGTGGGGGGAAACTGATATAAGATATGTCAATATAGGCTACAACCAAATTCTGTATGAAATGAATAAAAAAAAGACAATCATTCCAGGTAACGCCTCATCTGTAGCTCCTTTACTTCTATCATTAATGTGTGTTTGTGTGACATGTGACCCCTTGCTTGCTAACAATGTTCACAAGTTACAGTTTCTGAATAAATACAGGTTTATTGAGTGAAAGCTGTTTGACAGTATACATGAACATTCGACAAAGGTATCACAAATGATGCCAGTGGCACCACAAACCTCATGATTAATGTAAGAATGAGACATGGGTGCTGACAGTAGAGTTGTTAGTCAACCTAGTAACACTAGAAGTAACACAATATTCAAAATGATGCCTGTGTGGAACTTTAAACCTCACTACCACTTTCAGAAAGTGGTGTAGGTGCTAACAGTAGCAGTCAGCCTAAGGCAAATAACATTAGTTTTAGCAGCTAACACACTGTTCAAAAGTATCATAAATTATTCCTGTGGCACCTGAAACCTCAATACAAATTGAAGAAGACAACATGGATGTTACTGACCCAAAAAACAAGACATTTTAAAAATGAAACATTATTAGGACATTAGTCAAATCACTGCACATGCTTAGCAAATGTTGTCTGTGGTATTCCTGATTCAGTACCTCACATAAAAATTGAGGAAATATCTTCCCTTTTTAATGCTGTTGCTCAAAACTGATAATGATTGAAATTATGAACGTATACAAAAATAAAATCCTATTAAATCTGAGCTGAACTGAATCATGTGGAATCAGCATTGAATCCTGGTGTGTCTTATCCTTACAAATGTGTCATTTTTGATAGATATACACCTCTAACTAAAGTAAATGGTGCAATGTACACCTGTTACATGTTTTCTATTCAGGTCAAATGCTCTCAACTCCAGCTTGCAAATTCAATATAAATAAATTATGTGAGAAAGTTTTGACTTTAGAACAGATTGTTTTAGGAAGTAATTCAATCTTATTCTTGAAGGGCATGTGATAGATTTTTAGGATCTAAGGCTCAAACGATGATTAAAGCCTTTGCATAATGTTAATTCAAAGAGCATGCAGTGACTGTGTACTAAGTGAGGCCTCCATAGGAACTGGCACCTTTTTAGCTCGCTGAGTTTTTTCTCGGCTGAGGAAGGTCGACTGACCTGAGTGAAGCTGATTAATCTGGTTCATCGGCAGAGGTCATGGAAGCTGTGTGTAATGGGACGGTAATTGGAGTAAGGCAGTGGTATCGTTCTCTGGGACTAATCCGAAACTATTGGGGAGAATATTGAAAATAGATCCCTCTATTACAACCAGGGGCAACAGTGGCTTTTGGCAAGGATCTGTTTAAAATGCAGTTGGAATGTAGTCTGCTCAAGAGCTGAGACTCTAATGAATGTTAATCCTATGAAAATGTTTTGCCTCTATTTCCGTGGCATCATCCCTCTCTCTTTCTCTCCCACTCTATCCCCATAGTGGATTGATCCAAGGATTACTGATGGGAGGGAAGTCTCTTCAGTTACCTGAAGCACAATATGGGCTGCATGTTACTTGATGCAGCAGACTGTGAAAAGCGGCTTTAAAATGTTGCTGAGCTATCTACTGCAAATGACTGAAATGTGATCTAAAGGCATTTGGAAGCTTGAGTTCTTGTATGCTATATACATAATGGGGACACAGCCCACAGACAATTAAATAATTCTTGTTTAGTGAGTCATCTGCAGAGATTGCCACGTCCACTATGGAAAATATGTAAATACTTTGTGTTTATAAATTAATCCATGAGTAAACAAATTAATGAATGATTCTTTCTGGATGCATGAGGTGCTTTAAAAACTTAAATCATGCATTGTATTTGGTGGTGTGGTGGCTACACATGCATGTACATTTCCTCTCACTTCTAGTGACATCAGTACAAACTGCAATATTTTCACATATTAACAATTGCAGTGGCTCAACTGATATCCAGGTAATCGCAGGAAAGATTTTATATTTGCTGTCCTAAATAATTCATAATAGAGGATTTTCTCTTTAGCCAGTAAAGTCAAGCTTAGCTTCTTTCCTTTTTATTGAAGTAGTATTGTGTATAGTATCTTTGGCTGCAATATACCAACCATGCCTCCCAGAAATTCTTTATATACTTCAAATTTGTATTGGCATATAGTTCCATGGCAACCTTTTCTCTGAGTGAGTGAAGTGCTATGTTTATTTACTGCACGTAATGTGTACAGAGGTGGTCAGAGTGAATGGTGGGTGTACAAAGGACTTTAAGATGAAAAGTTAATAATAGTTATTAATCCTGAATCTGGTGTGTGGCTAGGTTTAGGCTTTAAGGTAAAGGAAAGATCATGGTTTATGTTAATTAAGTAAACAGATTGTGTCTTAGATTGTGTCTCTTTCTGTGGATCCTTTACATTTACATATTCGCCTGATCATTGTGTTGAATTACTCCTTCGCAAAAAGGTATAAAAAATGTTTTCTGTTGGAATCTTTTCCATAATGTTGTAAATGGACTTGTACTTATATAGCTTTCTAGTCTTTCAACCACAAGCGCTTTACACAACATGCCACATTCACACAGTCATGGCAAAGGCTGAACTAACCCATTCACACACATTCATACACTGATGCACAGCATTAGGAGCAATTTGGGGTTCAGTACCTTGCTCAAGGACACTTTGAAATCCAGGAGCCAGGGATCAAACCGCCAACCATTCAATTAGTGAACAACCCGCTATACCTCCTGAGCTACAGCTTATACACTTATATTAACAACCTGAGCATATCAGTGGCAAAAATAAACACTTTTAGTCGACATACATTACTATGCACAGTTGCCTATGAGGATTACATTGCAGCCCATTTTGCAGCGGCTGGCTGCAGCGCTATCGCTCAATACTGAACCAATTTAAAACATTGTGGTCCTCATTAGTCACTTAGACACAAAAACATAAGACAATAGGGTCCAGGTTGAAAAATATTGAAGTTACCAATTGCAAGTTGCAATGAATGGATATTGTTTTGCAAGAGCTGATATTGTAGGAAAACAAATTTAATATGTTGCCAGTGAGCATTTGCTGGTAACGTTGCAAGGCAGCTGGACTTCTAAGATCAAAAAAAAAATTACAAGATCAAGAATCCATCTTTCCAGGCTTCAATCTATGTGTTTACAGTGGTACCGGACCAATCAGGGCCCTTTGAGGAAGAAATGGCCACTACGGGCGTGGGCACTAGGTAAACAGGAAGAAGACACTGTTAGTTAAACAGTGGCAGCGCTCATAGAGATTAGTGTGGATGCTGCTAGCATCAGTTATATCACAAGTGGAGAGTGTTTCTTCATTGATAGAAGAGCAAAGAATGGCACTGATGCTTTTCTCAATGAAAAAGATGTTTTTGCTCTTCACCTGACGGTAAAAGTTTGACTCCATTAATCATCGATCTGATTGGTTGAAGTTCGCTCGTGACAGACGATGGTAGACTGATGTTTCATCCAATCACCTGCAGAGTATTTTTTGAAAGTGCCTGCCCTTTTCCAAATAGTTTTCAACAGCGACGTCCCAGATGGTTCTGTGTAATAAACCATCTGGCACAGTCAGGTTATTTTGCTGATTCGGTCACTGTTAACATTTGCAATTTGCCAGAATGTCCTTATTATGTACATAGAAAAACATAATCCATGTGGAATTATGTTTTTGCCATAATACTAGTCATTTCTAGGTGGCACAGTATATAGTATGTAGTCAGAGATTCTTAGGTGGTAAAAGCATGTGCACTGTTTCATATTTGAGGTATGAGTTTTGCAGTTTTTGCAGCAGTTCATCAGCTGCCTTCCTTCCAGGGACCAAAAAAAAAAAAACATCTTGAAGGGCTTGAATAAGTTGCTGGCAGAACAAATGACGTCCCTCACACTGTTATGACATCTGAGGATGGAAACAGACAGAGACAAATCTACAGTCCAACCGCTGACCTCTCTATTCCCTCTGTACTTTCAGTCAGCTATAACCAGCCAAATTCTAACGCCTGTAAACTCGCCACAACAGAACATGTACATGACTCTGATGAGGTTATATATATATGTAGCGGCTCGTTTCTGCCAGTTTTTCATGTTTCCTGAAATGCATTGTTGAAAAGCACTCAGGTTGGATAGAGGTAATAGATGCAGCCATTCAACCATAAACAGCCCATGAGCTGCTCTGAGACCTGCCCTCCTGTCAAAAATCCAACACCTCAATTTGTTCTCAAGATTTTTTTCAACTGTTCATTTCATCAATGACCTCAAATTCAAAGACAAAATATGGGTCAGAGCTATATAAATTCTAATAATTCTCTTTATTCAACATTTGATTTTAAAAGTTATCTGAAAATAGGACAACAAAGTAATAAAATAGGCACATTAGGTCAAGCGTTGCATTACATACATTTATATAAATGTAAAGCTTTGACAGTAACATTTGGCCTTCTGGGATGCATGACTTTAATTATTTTGTTAAAGCAGCTTTTAAGCCATATGGAGAACAATGCGATACTGTAAAGCATCTGTTGGAGTTTCATAAAGCAGCATGCACTGCAATGTGTCTGTGTACTCTTCTCCTTATGACCATTACCTTGTTTTATTTATACTTGCTTTAATTCCCATCCATTTTGCTCTCAGGAGCAGGAATTTGACATTGAATCCGGCCCTGTCATTGCAGGGGACAGGAAAAGGGTGAAAAAAAATAAGGAAACCTGAGCTCCATCCTCCTGCCTAAAATTGCAGAACATCAAATGGAAACACGAGCGGCTTTTTCTTTTGTCCCCCCTCTCCTGTTTTATTTACCGTCGGAAAATAGAGACAGTAATACGTATCAATTTGAATAATGCATAGCCATGCCCACATCTTTTAGTGGTAATCAATTATTCAATGTTGTTTTCCTCCCACTCAGCATGTTCCCTAATAGTACTAACTACTTTCATAGAAAAACTGACACCACCCCGATATATTCCTTTTATTCAGGTTTCATGCATAAGCAATGAAAAGAATAGGGCAAATACAAGAGAAGATGATGGGAAGGTAATAGTGTTCTTTTCTTCCGTCATGCACGTGTGGGTTGCAGAGGTTGGTATTTTTGATCTCTGCCTCAATGCAGAGCTGTGTTGGAAGGCATGAGAGGAAGAATGAGTAATTTTGTTTGTTTTTGTGTTCTGATTAAGTTGTGGTTTGTGCAGTCATACCAAATTGTTAACAAAGAGGTATTGAAATCCAAGGATTGCACGGTATGCAGAGTAAAATCAGCAGGTCTCAACACTAGTGTACAGTGTTATTACATTCCCCACAGTGTAACTATACAGGTGTTGCCATACATAGGGGTACATATGGTTCTATAAAAATATCAGATTCAGTGGCATCTGTAAGTGATGTTGCAGATTGCAACTATTTGAATAAAGCTCAGCCAGTGCATAGGAGAAACTATGGTGGCAGAGAAACTCAAGAAAAACACTAAAGGCCATATCTAGAGTGTTTCTACTGTAGAAATATGGCGGTTCAACATGGCAGCCTCCGTGGAAGAGGACCCTGTCAATAAAAACAGCTCATTCTAAGGTAACGACAACACAACAATTCCTATATCCAGGTGATTTTACACTAATAAAAACCTACCTATGAATATTACATTCCATTTCTGCCAACATATCCTCCTAAATGTTACACATTGGACCTTTAACATGTTATTAAAACAAGCAGGATGTCTATATTTTCAAAGCAATGCTTGTCAGTTCATATATTCAAAATCTGTACTTTTTAAAGTCTGGTACTTTTTCCTCTGTTTCATAAGTTCACTCACAGTGACTGTTTCATTATCACTCTGCAGAACTTTTTGCATGTTTTCCTCTAAACTCAACTTCAACCACCACCTCCTGGATGAATCAGCATACATTTAGAGCAGTGATGTGTCATTTGTGAAAGAGTTGGCTCCATGAGCCGGCTCCTTTTAAGTGAATTATGGGAACTGGCTCCCTACTGAGAGCCAATTTCTTTTATATATATATATATATATATATATATAAAACCGATGTTCCTATTAGGTAAGTTATTTGTTAAATAAGATTCAAAAACTCCTGATAAACACCAAAGATGTTGAAATGTACAAGGAAAACAATGAATTTCTTTTTTATGCAAACTAAATTTTGTCCAAATAAAAAGTATTTTTCCAAATATGGGTCTTGAAAAAGAGGGGTTGTCTTATATTCAGGGTCGTCTTATATTCGGGTCAGTACGGTACATTGAATAATTTAGGCGATATATGAGCACGCATACCAATCATGTAGGTCAAATCATTGCTAAATTTGGCAGTTATAAAAGCCAGAAGTAATACTAAAGGAAAAGCTGTTGGGAGCCAAAAGAGCTGGCTCTTATTGCTCAGCTGAACCGGTGGCCTGGCTTACTTAAAAGATTGCTACTAGTTTAGAGCTGGCTATCTTTCTGTTATCATAATTAATATAGAAAAAACAAAAGGATGTTAGTGAACAATAGTCAATATCATATGATTCTCACAACAAATTACTTACGACAACAGAAGAACTTTTACCATAGCTTTGAAGAACCCTAACATAAAAGTCGCTTAGCTAAAAAAGGTAGCTAAACAGGCAGTAAGATACAGCCATAATATCTGCAGTAAAATGTAATATTACTTTTGCCTACTTACTGAACTACAGCTAAAGAAAGATAACTGTGTTGTTTTATGATTACATTTGATAAGGTTTTGTTCCATGGTGGTGGAACACAGAGTTTGGAGTTAAAAGTAATTATGATAAAACATAAATTACTTTATTTGGACACCATTGACATGACATACATATCCATATACTTTACGCTACATAGAGTAAGCTACACTAAGGCTCCCCTCAACACCAGAAGTTTAACTCTCTTCTATTTGCTGTATAATTCTACTGGTTGAGTTTTTTTGCAGACTGTTGGAGACTCCAAGTCTTTTTTTATAAATAAATGTAAAAATGTTAAAGTTTAAGTACACATGAATTCTACAAGTCTTACTGTATCTGTATCCATGCAATGTAATGAACAGTGGAATTTCCTGGGGATTATCTTTGTGCTGGTGTGCTGGACAGGTGAACCACACTTCTTGTAAAATTCAAATGGTTCTGATGAATACTGAAAGAATCAATGCACTGAAGACTGGTGGTGGAGAGTCCAACAGAAATATCCAGTGTGCTCAGCAGTGGTTGGGGGCCAAATGAGGAAAGGAAGTCAAACAGGACGGCATTACAAAGCAGAATATCAAGCCAGTTTTCTTTGTTGTTTCTATGTAGGCTGTATTATGGGATGAGCAGCCTCCGGGTTGGCAGCACTCTGCCTTTCTGAGGTCAGAATAAAGGCATCTGTATAAGACCCTGCTATGTAAGCCCTCTGTACCTTTTGCCCCCCTGATGATTTGTGAACTATTCTACACAGTAAACCATATCGCATCACAAGCCAACAGCACATCATGCTAAAGTAAATCACGGCCTCCCTTGCTCCTCAACACAAAGGCAAGGTCAAAGGTCATGGCTATCTGCATTTTAAAAGGTGATCGAATCAAATATTCATGACTGTCTTGCAGGCAGCTTAAGCCTGACACGTTTGTTTATTTATGTAAGAATGCATTGTGAATGTAGCGCGAGACATGCATACAGATCATAAGCGAATCCGTGCACAGACATTTGCAATGTTAATGCGGGTATCCAGCTCCTCCACTTTTCTCCTCCCGTCTCCCAGAGGAATAAACGATTGAATTTGTGTTGACTTAAGATTCGTTTCAAGTCCATCCAACTAGGATAAAGAAATAACTACAGATGTGAACGGCTTACAAAGTAGAAGAAATATTATAGTCTCTACTCTTCTCTTTGTTTGAGGAGCCATGTGTTTGAGCTCCCTGTTGTGTTTCTGGAATGACTTCAAAGATTGCCTCTTACGCAAATATACACTGCTTGAATCTACCTCCAAAATTAATATTCATTGACCATGTGCTAAAAGATGCTGTCCAACAGTTAAAAACAGGACAGCGTCTTTTATATCAAATGACTTAGCAACAGCAATTAATGATAAGTAATGCAGCCTGTCAAACAAAGAGTTTGTACTGTTTGATTCATTTGTATAGTACATTGAAACATTTGGGTGTCAAGATCTCTCTAACTAGTATGGAACATGCATCAGATGGTTTTTTTTTGTGTGTGTTTGTCTGCAGCAACATCATTCTTCTCTGTAGCCAAAGAGTCCAACTAATGGCCTGATGCGCAGGATAACAGCATGTCCACCCTCTTCATCCTCCCCCACCTCCTTATGAAGTGCAGGTTAGAGGAGTTGAGTGATCCTTCACGGCACCATCAGTGTCCATTTTCCAGTCTCACCTACTTTAGAATCTTCCAATCAAGTAACTCCTGACTTGAAGCACCACATCCTATTAAAGATAACAATCTGGGTGCTATTGCAGAGGAACCTGTAAGATGATCATATTAAAATACACCATATTTGACACCTTTTCTCAAAGGCCATTTAGTTGTTTAAGCACTCTGCTATAAGTATTCATTCATTCAGCCTGACATCACATTCATCTTAACTGATTTCTGTCAGGATTTTTGGTTTTTTTTTACCATGTGACATATCCGGTCAGATTCAAATTCATGTTTAACAATTAAACTAAAAACTCAAACAAGGTCTTTTTTACAACCATAAAAAATAAATAAATCATTGATCATAGATAATTTTGTACTTTCGTGCTTCCCCTTCATCACCCTTTTATCACAGTGTGTTGTCTAATGACACATTTCCTCTGTGTCACTGCTCCTTGTATCACAAAGTTGGATCCTTAATAACAAAAAAACGGAACTACTTCACTTCATCTCATATAGGTTGTAAGAATATGATCTAATACTTAGCTTTCCCATACTCTATGTACTGATCCCCTGGCTTTAGGTATTACACACATTGTAGATGGCGTGAACAGCCAACTGCTTTCCTTATCCTAATCTCTTTTTTTCAATTGTTTCTACTGTTTTTTTTATTAATTCTACTGTTGCTTGATTGTTGTCTTGCTTTGTGTGTGTTTTTCTCGAATGCTAGTTGTGTGGTTGTTTTACTATGAATGTTACTGACGACTGCAGAAACAGACTCATCTTACCTCATCTCTAACTAGCCAACAAGAAGGCAGTGGCAGTGATAATACCAAAGAGTTGGTGATTTTCTTTTTGTCAGAACACAATCACCAACTCTTTAAAAATAAAACAACTGGATTCCCTTAGTCGTTTAAGAAACCATGTGAGTTTGTTTGGGGATGTAGCTGTACAGAGGATCTAAACAGAAAGCCAGAAGTTTTAACTCTCAACAAGATAGAAATCAATGACAAGGTCAGAAGAAAGTCCAAATAAAACATAAAATGTATCTTTCCTTGTGAGTTCAGCGATCCACAATAACACACAAGAGTGCTTTTGAGCTTGACAGTTAATTTCATTCTGCCTTATTGCCCATGATGACCTCTGCAGTGCCTGGAGCACTTAGTGTTCCCAGTGTCATTTAGTTTTTCTAAGGTCAAATCACTCTTAATGGCTCTATAACTAGTTCAGATGTCAGCAAGGATAATTCCCCGTTGCATGCAATTAGACGTAGTGTAGATCTGTGGCTTGCTTAGTCAAGCGGTGGTAAAGCTAGCCCACCGGCTTTTCACAGATTTCCCCTCGATCGCATCAACAGCATCACACCTCCGGCACTGATGCCATAACATGGGACACTATGGAGCAAGAGAAGATCACAGCCATATTCCATGACGCAAGCGTTTCGAACACACAGTACGCCTTCCAAGAAACCTTTTTGCTGACTTATTCATTAACTTATGGGAAGAGGAACATACGTCAGATGTTTGCTAAATCTAAAATAGCCACCAAAGAGATTATTCTGCAACTGGCGCTGAAGACTGGAGATGAAACCAAGCTTTTTGTTCAGTGTTTCAGCAGTGTACCAGAAGATATACAGCTTCTGGGACATCTAAAAAACTAAAAGACAAAATGCCTTAGCTTTTACTAGCAAGATCTTTAACAAATACGTATTACTGTGACAAAGGCAATTTTTGTCCAGGTCACAATATTTATGGAACTGCCTTTATTCAGCTACTTTTCCATGCTTACTGGCCACACATTATGTTGGATTCCAAGTGTAAAAGCACTTTCTCTTCACTTCAGTATATCCATCTGTTAGTGGCATCCAAAAGAGAGTAATAACTCATTGTCCTATGTTGCGACTGTAAATGTCTGAGGAGTGAGTAGTTCCATTAATGGCTTGTTTCGTCCAAGAACATCAATTTGCCACTTCATTCCTGGTTGGGGACACATTTCAGGGAAAGCAATTCCTTCTGACTGTCCGCGTGATACAAATTGTGGTGCAATTGCAAAAGCATTTTCACAAAGAAAAACTGATTTTGATTCATTCACCCCTGGTACAGATGGCAATTAAATTTGTTTCCGTTTAAGATTGATTATTTTGTTTGAAGAGAAGGACAAAGGAAACAGAGACACAAAGAGCATATACAGTACAGTGTCTAATGCTCTTCTTTTTTTTACCTGTAAGTTTACCTTTTGACAGTTTTCTTGAAAATCCATTTTATATTTATCTTTAAAGGAGATTCTAATAGGAGATATTAATATTTTTTCAAAAATAATTTGTTGTTTATTGAGATTTGATCACATTAAAATACAGAATATTTACATAACCCTTGCTCAGAAATGTTGGTTAACTGGAATTTATTTTCATGTGGAAGGGCAGGTAACAGGAAGTCACTCCTACCTCTTTTGGCATTACTCTACACTAACTTGCCCCGCAGTGTTTATTTTTGTCTGGACCGCAGCAAAGCGGTTCATGATGAAGTTAAACCATTGGTCAGTCGAGTGTTGGAGTTTCCCCATTGGCAGTTGCTAGGCTTTTAAGCTTTATGTGTGAGCAAGGTGTGAATGGACCTATTGGCATTCCAACCAAGAACCTCTTACCATATAGGCTACTGTCAAACTTGGCCTTTATTGAATTCTTCCATTGGTCCCTCTTAATGGTTGTCGGTTGATGATGTAATCAAAAATCTCTATTTTTAATATAGCACTCTTTGTATGATCACATTTTTGAAAATATAAATGTTTTTGTCATTAATCAGCTGGGGACCGAAGACTAAAAAGACTATTGTAGTGCTTTAATTAGATCTGTTCACTGTCAGATGGAAATAATGTGTTTTAATTTATGCATTGCCGGTTCAGTAGTTTAGCCTGTCTGGTAGCAGCCCACAGTATCATTGTAAGATGGTGTATATTTTATTAGCCACTGTGTGTTCTGTTCCATTAATTCCAGGTTCACAGGTGCACCAAGGGATTCTCCATCTTTCCTCATCAGAGAATGGACTCTAACCCTCTGTTTATGTGACACTTTCTGCGCTTAGTGCTAATGGCAGTCGAGCGTGGGCATAGTAAACCATCTCATTAAATTCCTGTCTTCAGGATGAGAGCCAGCCATGGTCTCTGTTGAGCTGATGCTTCAAGTTCACAGGCCTCCACCAAATCCCAACTGATGCTCCTCCGGAAGGATAGGGATAGAAAGTGGGTAGTCTTCCCCAAAGCCTGGCTGCCTCACAAGTTTGCAATGGTAATGACTTCCCTGACATGTGGATGGATGCACAGATGTATTGGCTTCAGCCACGAAAGCTTGCCTCCTCCTCTCCTCCTGAGCTCTGCAGCTCTCAGCAGAGAGACAGAGGGAGGGAGACATGCGAAGAGACAGGCATCAAAAGGAGTGCATCTCACCGCACTGTTTGCTGATCACGGTATGCACACCAGCACGGCAATCATACTGCAGTGAATCAGTGTGGAGGCCTCAGTATGGAGCGATTTAAAGTAAACAAACACCACTCGTCTCTAGCAGAGACTGCCGGCGGCTATGTACACCTGGGATGTGCGCCAGCAGCACTCCTCTATGTCCACAGTTGCCTGCTGCTATATTCAAATGGTGGAGGTAGTCTACTCCTGTGAGTGAATTGACATGCAGCTATTAGCATTTGTTGTCCAGCTGCTGCTATTGTGTGTACAGTAATGACAGGTCATGCTCAGCTAATTAGAGAATGTATATGGCATTGCATCTTAGAAGCACAGGAAGTCAGAAGGACAATTATTTCATTCACTTATATGCCATTTAGCGTAGTTGTCCTCAAGGTTTTAGGATAAGGTAAGCCCCTGGCTTAGCCCAGTGCCGGTAAGAATTGGCCCATTCCATATTTCATGAGGCTGACAGGTACATACCGATCTAATTTTGTCCTTGGAGACATTCGCAAGGCCCCACGTGCGATTTATCTGCGGGTCAGCTGCGGGGCTCCATAGAGGAGATGGATGAAGTAGTAACAGATGACGGCCCGTGAAGCACCAACAGCCTGAGTTATGAGTCTACTTGTCGATAAAGTCCTCCAGAGGCTATACTACAGCATGTAGTAGAAGCGGGTTAGTGGCCGTAAACAGCCATAACTGACCATGAATGCCGGCGTCAAGATGGAGGGAGCCCCCTGTTTGTAGACAGATGGAGATGGGGGCAGATTTATTCCCCACTGTAGTGAATTGGGTGGTCATATTTGAGCCACTTGTCAAGAAGATTGGATGCGATGACAAGCAAATGTGGGATGCATATTTACTTGTGAGAGACGGCAGCAATTGATTTTGCATTAGCTAGGAAGTTGCAAGGCCTTGTAAAAATGATGCAATTTTGTGTCACGCCTTTGTGGAACAACCACTCTTTGAAATTAAGGTATATATTTGAGCTGGAAGAGGACAGCGGATGAAACACTTCCATCTGTTTTGCCTCATGGAAATGCACTCAGACATATGCCAAGTGAAAATGTCATCCGGAGTGAGCTGGCTCCTGATGACTTCAGTGTTATCATTTCATGTGCCTCTTAGGCTGCTCAAGCTTTAGCAGCATTATGGAATCAGATGGAGGTTTTCTCTCACAGATGGAGCTTGTTAATATAAGGATCAACAGCATGAGATTACCCCTGGCTACTGACCACTTTGATTTCCTTGAAACTAAATTATCATCAATCAATCAATACAGTGCAATGCAAGGTGAAGAAAATCAATTTGTTCTCAATTACATTGCAATCAGCACCATCAAAGCATTCCGTCCCCTTCCTTCCTCAAAGAGTATGAGTACCAGAGAGAAACGGATTATAGTAATTAAATCATTTGGACAAACATGGCCCTGCTAATCTAAAACTGACCAGTCTTTAAATAAAATGCACTCTTATCGGTGTGCCCATAGGTAGGGGCACCTTTAGTTTCTCCAAGTTCCCAAAATCAGCAAGATTTTAAGGTGCTCTAATCAAATTAGGCCATTTCATTTAAAAACTTTTTGGACAATGTGCATCAGCCTCATGGGACAGGAACTCAGTAGAGACAGATACTCAGATACTGCTAAATAAAAGATAATAGGGCCTGTTAAATCAGGATTATCCCCCTAATCTGGTTTGTACTGGCCAGGGAGAGCAGTGTCCTGTCAGCTGAAAAGGCTGCATCTGCACACACACAGCACCCGTGCTGCACTGCCACCTAGCAGTCAGATCAAAAACACTTGAGTCAAATCATTTTTTTAGGTCATTGCAGGCAATTGTGCTCTCTGTCTCTACGTGACTGAAGAATGTGTGAAAAATTGTTTCAGTTAAAATGTAAAACCACCCCTCTCATTGCTGAGGAATATAATAATGAAGCTCTCTTTCTATCCATCTCTCTATTCTTCTACCCTTACCTTTTTTTCTCTAAATTGGCTTCTGTAGCTCTCTGCATTTGACACACACACTCACAAAATCAGTGGAATTCCCCTTCAGGGATTACGCTGCTATGCTAATTAAGTATGCTGAAAAGATCAAGTGGGCAACTGACGTGACGCCCACTTCGTGCGAGCACCGCTCTGACTCACCAGTCATGCTGTGTTACAAAAGGCAGTGGGTGGGTGGAGGTACGGGGTGGGCCTGGGTTGCTCTCCCTGGAGGACAACATTGTTACCTTTTCCAGTCCATCAGTGGCAGCTGACCTGGGGAAACAGTCGATACCAAATGTTTGGGCACTTAGTCACTGTTGTCAGCTGTCAGATACAGCAGATTAGACCTCACTTGGCTGCACATGGCTGACAAATCATCGGGATTGGTTACGGGTAAAAATGCTGCATGTGTACCGCTGCAGGTGGGTGGCAGGGTGGATGGCAGGAGGGTGGTCAGATAATAAATAAAAGTGTAGCTGATTGTTAACATCCAAATCACCCCTGTCTTCAAAGCTTTACTGTAGGGTTGCGGGGAAACAAGCAGGAAACCGCTGCCAGACCCTGTTATCCATTCATCTTACTGCTGAATAAATGTGCTTGTCTCAATTACTTCAATCAAACATCTAACAGACAAGGTCAGCGACTAGCTTGTGAACATAGTGGAGCATTAGCATCTGAAGTGCTAACTCAGGAGTTAGTAGAGATTAAAAAAGGGGCTAGGACAGTAAATATTGGACTTGCATTCATCCAGTGTCCCTACGATGTTGCTACGATTAACTGTGTTAAATAAGCAACTGTTTGCTAACAGGCTTGCCATATCAATTTCACTGGGTGATAATATATCAGGGTTCATCTGGCCAAAATAAAACTGCCCTTTAAGTCAAGGATTTTAAATATTCCAATCATTAAACTGCAACATACCAAATTAAATTCCAGATTATGTTTACTGACATTACTGAAAATTAGTCCTACAGTTTCTGCACACACAACTGCTGTTTGATTAAGGTCTGGCAGCTTTACCTGTAGGATTAGTTTTATTGAGAGTTGTTCTACTCTCAGACTGGACCAGTCAGAGCAGAGCTGGATAAAACTGTCTGATTGTCCCATACAAGGAACAAAACATGCCTTTCTATTCTATGGAACATTAACATAATGTATATATATATATTATACAATATACAATATACGTCAAGGCTTCAGTAAAATGTAATACATGAATCACATAATTCCTGCCACAAAGGAAACAACGATCATACTAACTACTACTTAGAAAAATAGTACATAGAAAAGACAGAAAAGCATAAAATAATAATACATTACTAATCCAAAAGGGTTTAGTGACAAAAGCAAGTTAAAACTAGCAACAGGCCAAATTTGGATTACCCACCACAGGGAGGAAGAATAAAAAATGGGGCATCAACAGATATTAACTCCTGGGAGAGACCAACTATAAACACTTAGAAGAAAGACTGTAGATCAAAAAGTGCGAACCCTTAGGTGATAGGGTGTTAAGGGTGAAGATATATGCCTCTCTTCAGAAGAATGTTGTTGATGTTCCCTCCCCTTCTGGGGTTTTCACAGGTTCAGTCCCAAAGTATCTCAGTGTAGATGGATTGTGTTGGAAAGAATTCAAATGCACATCCACAGGATTCTTTTGGTCACCAGTGCTCATGCTGCTTCTGTGCTCTGAAATATGGGTCTTAAGACAGCATGTTGTTATTCCTATGAAAGCCAAAGCACATGGGAATATAATCATGTAGATGACATTCATTGTGTTCCAAGTAATAACCTAAATGTTGCACTTTTTAGCCGGGATGCGGATGAGAAAAAGTGACATTTATAAATGCAGTTGCATTGTGCGCACTGTGGACACTTGTAATTGGCATCTGGAGTGTCCGATAAAGAATAAGTAGGTTGTGGTGGTGAGTCGGCATGTGTGGTGGATCTTTAACCGTCTCATTACGTAAGGACATCCATTATGTTATAGGTCAAACTGATGACACAACTGTTCAGTAAATTATGAATGTTGGCCTTTAAGCCCTTATTTACTTGTCGTCTTTTTCTAACACTTTGAGATTGTCTATCTCACTGAAAAATACAGAATCGTTGGATATGCAAATCATGCTAAATTCAAGTTTGTTTGCTTTTTATAATTTGATTTTATAAGAACAACAAACAGGAACAAAAATATAATTAAAAAAAAATAATTAAAAAACAAAAACAACAAAACAGGCAGGAAGCCAACAGACATTTACACTAAACAAGCAGTTGATAATTTTCCCAGTGGGAGCAACCCCCTGCCCCCACACTAACAGCATTTTAATCATTCTTATTTTTCAGAAAACACTGTAGAGTGATCCTAGAAATATTCTGTCAATATTATAGGAATACTACAGACATCTGTGTGTCTATGATCATCACATGTTTCTACTTCTTTGATAATGAACGCGACCCTACTCCATAGAGTATATGAGCTATAATATAAAATTTGCCAATAGCAACATAGAATGGTTACATAAACACATGATATTAATAGTGTGAATTGATTGCATTTTTTATAGGGGTAAATTTTTCCCGGTGCCGCTCATAGGTATGAATGCCCATTATTTAAATCTGGCTATATGTTGACAGTTTCTAATATATATAACACAAAGTTATATACAAAAAAACAGCCACAGGTAATTTTTACCCATTGGCAGTTCTAGTGTTAACAGAACACAGGCATACATTTGGTTATAATAATGCGGTTTGTATTAGTATATGGCAACAATTACATAGCTACTGTACAAAACCACCATACTCTTTTTAAGTTGCTCCCTTTAGACATACATCCACTAAAGTTGTCCCATTGTTCCTTATCTATCTATTTTTTACAGTTGAGTCTTCCCAGCATCTTTTTTTTCCCATTATGTGTTCCCTCCTTATTTCAGTGTGGGAGTTTGGGGATCTTTCCAACATCTCAGAATCAGCCGAGCACATGTTATTAATCCAGTTGTAAATACTCTAAATGAAAATTTCCTCAACTGTGGTATTGTAGTTCTTTCCTCAAGAAGACACAGCCTTGGTGATCAGGGAAGTTCATTCCAGATCCAACATTCCTCCATCAGGGAAAAACCATACGGCATTCCCATAATGCATGCATGTATGTACAGGGTTCTGTTTTACACCTCCGACATTAACATAAGTTCAAGTTTAACTTCTAGACACAAGATGTCTCATATATGCCCTATGTTTTCACATCACTTGTCTAAGTTGGACCGTGGTGTTAAGATCCTGCTTGTATCTACACTGAGATGAACACAGAGAAACTTTCCACCTTCAGCAGATGAATGTAAAAACTGTGAAGTTTAAACATCTAGCTGTAGAACAAGAAGAAAAGCCTGAATATTATTTTCTGTTTCCTCAAGGACCTAATTTCTCGATCCATTTATCATCTATGTATCTAAGACTAAGACTGTGTGCAGGGGTTTCGCTGGTATTCAGCTTCAATATCTAAACATACCGCCATCTAAACAACCAACTAGTGCTGCTCCATGGGCACACAGCTACTCTGAAAATCGAAGACTGGCCCTCCAGATAGGGGAAGACACAACTCACCAGGAGACCATCTTGAAACCAGAAAAGAGGTTAATAAAATGTGGACTCACAGTTGGTTCCAAGCTCAGCTAGGCCTGGCTGTGCTTTTCAGACACAGCTCACTTCCTGAAGGTCCCAGTCTGCTTTCAGAGCAGCTCCGAGCTCCTGATGGCAGGTAATTGCAATAGTTTTCAGAAGTGGAGCCAGCGTGGGTGTGACAGTTGGTCATAATGTGTGCTGATATGAGTGTGTTTTTGGGTTTGTCAGTGTGTGAGGAAAGGCGTGGATGTGAAAAAAGGAGAGGAAAAAAAACTTGACAGGAACCCCGAGCTGTGGGCAGTTTCTGGATAATGTGATGCTGGATGGTCTGCATTAGTTATTTGGGGCACATCTGTGTCTGCATAGACCAATGGGCCAGGTGCATCATATCATACCCCCCCCCCCCCATTTGATCCATCCCTTCGTTTCTGCCCAAAATACCCAAACCAGGAGGCAGCCTACTCACATCAGGTGAGTGTAGTGCGTGTAGTATTTAAAAATGAAAGAATTATAGGGCATTGTGTGTGTAATTATATTTCCTCCCACTATACTTTCCCTTTCCACACACAAATCTGAGAGAGGCCATCTGTTGTGGCTGAAAAGCAGCAGCATGTTTATTTTATGTCGTATGAAGAAACTAGTCCCTCATTTGTTTGTCACATTAGCATTTTAGAACAGTCAGTACTAATTACTATTACTAAGTTATTAGGCTTACAATCATATAACACTGCTTTCTGTAATCAAACTCCAAATACAGCTATAAATGTAAGCGAGCATTAATAATGAAAATCTAGAACACAGAGAAACTGATAACTGACAACATAAGACAAGAGCAATGGAACTTAATGTACATTATAGTAATAATGTAATTCTCATATATGGAACGCATTAAAGGGTAACTCTGGAATTTACCAACCTGCACCCTATTTACCATGTTTTTGTGTCTAAGTGACTAATGGGTGCAACAAATTGATGACAAATTGGTTCAGTATTGAGCCACCAGCCGCAAAGCTGACTAATCATCAGGACAATTGCACACTGTCAATTTACGTCCGCTAAAAGTTCTTGTTTTCACCACTCGGCTCGGGTTATTATTAGTGTCTGACAACATTATGGAAAGAATCCCTACAGGGATAGGCCTTTTTGTTTAACCAGAAACAGCACGGTATCGCTTTCCTGAGAGCCACCAAACTCCATTGACACACGCTGTAATTTTATCTTGCAGATCATAACAGTAACGCTTCATTCAGATTCAGCAGAAACCTAGTAAAACTCACCAAATCCAATGTCTTTTCACTGTTCCAACAATCTCCAACTCTAGTTTGGTCAGAATAAATTCTTAATTCACAGAGTTAAATATGAAAGTGTAGAGAGAGGCAACGCTTAGAGCCAGAACACTTTTAAAAAATAGATTTAAAAAAATAAATAAAAAGCTCTTTGGATGTAGGTACTACAGCCTAGAAACTCAGTGCATCTATGGACTTAACATGAAACACCTGCATGAACACCTTGCAAGCTGTCTGAACACACCCTTCGATCAATAGCACTCTCATGTCTGCGCATTAGATATAACGATGGAGCCAGGAGGTGATTAGCTTAGCGTAGCGTGAAGAAACAGCCGGCCCGGTGCTCTCCAAAGTCAACATGAAAAGAAATATTTACATTAAACACACATACATTGAGCTCATTAGTCAGATCTAGAGGAGCTAAACAGGTTTTTCAAAGTTTGGACAAAGCCATGCCAGCTGCTCGCCCCTTGTTTCCAGAATTCATGCTAAGCTTGCTCCATGGGTCACACACAGACAGTGAATGTGGAAAGAAAGTGAAAAAGCATATTTACCAAAACAATGCCTTTAACCATGAGGATGCACATGTATAGTTTATGGCAGATAGTACAATATAAATCATAGTTTGGTGTATGAGCGATGATTCCAGAGAGACATCGTATGTAAAAAAAAAAACAAGTAATAGTTACTGCTTTACCTGTCGTACTGATCCCCTCTCTAAAGAAATTACTTGACATTTTGAGTTGTCAAAGTGCTATTCCAAATGTGAAAAGCAGCCCCTTTCTGTTTGGCTTTATAAAATGATGCGGTGTACTATAGAGAAACAGATGCATTTCTCATCCCCTGCCTCTCTCACTTCTTTCAGTCTATTTCTTTTATTCTTTGATTTCCCTCAAAGTCTTTCAGCTCCCCGTTGCTGTCTTGCTACATGTGCTGGGGTATGATTGAGCAATGTTCTCTCCTCGGTATCACCCCGTCATACACACACACACAAAGCAGCCCAACCCATTCCCTGTAATGTTCGGCTCATGCATTACCTGCATACCAATTAGTGACCAGGTCCCACGTGATTCATATTCAAGACTGAAAAACCAGCGGGACTCCAGGCACATCAGCGCCCTGGAGTTGACATCTACCTTCGCTTCTTCTCCAGAGAGAGAACTCAACAACCAGCGGAGGGTTTCTCCGCCAGCCCCCAGTTGGCGCCCAACGTGGGGCACTGATTTTCGTCACAGCTTAGTCATCCAGGAACCTGTGCTCTAAAGCCTGCTCTCTCTTTTTTGAGGAGCACGCTGTTAGCCCTGATCTAAGAGACCATCCCACCGCTCCTTGAGAGTGAAAGCCCAGTGATTGGAGTGGCTAGTGTGAAGAGGATGGCCTGATGTTAAGGCTGTTGAGGTAATCATCACCGGCACTCGCGCAGCTGGGCTCGAAATCAATTGAGACGTTTTAGGTTTGGCTGAGGTCATACTTGCTGTAGCTTATCTGTCTTGGTCTCTAATCTGATCAGAGTACTCTTATTTTAAGGTGAGTGCAACACGGAGTCTGTGTCGGTATGAAAACAATTAAATGTTAAGAGGCAATGATACTGCGTGAGGTGAAATGGACAAAGGGTGTTCTAATAACAACAGGAAGTGAGTTATTGTGTTTTGACCTGCTTATCAACTCAGCCAGTGGTTGCAGGTATTTAACGTACAGTGCTTGAAAAACCCCATAGCACCTGACTGCGGCAATTTGCGTCAAAAATCTTACTTCTTCTCTGAGTCATAACTCGGTCCAGTCTGAACACACAAGACATGATGCACACATTTTCAGATGCAGTGACTTATCTCTGATGACATCTACAATGTCCAATGCAAATAAACATCAATAGGTTTGCCACAGTTGTCTCTATTTCATCTGAAGGGGGTCAAACCATTAGTCAACTAGTCGTGGCACGTTTTTGATATTACTATAATTATTTTTCGTTTAAACAGCCGCCCGTTAAACAGAAAAAGTGGTAATGATTATGAATTCATTTTTAATTTATTTCAACAGAGTAGCAACATACAAGACATGTTCAAAACACGGAATAAAAAACTTCACAACAACAAATACTTGCAGACTTATCAAGTGTATTTAAACCCAGTACAAGTAAACTTACAAAAGTTTAACATGTACAGGCTACTAGCTAATGTTTTAATTCAATATGTTTCAGGCATTGTGGTGGTTCTCAGACTTGTCCTAGCTTCGCTTCTGAAGCCAAAATAATGTCCCACCACCCCTCCATTTTTATCAGTCATCCAATTTTAGTGAAATAAAGGTCAGTACGATAGCCTCAGCAAACTACATAAATCACTTTCCTTCAACTTAGTTTCTCTCCATATGTTTCTCCTGGTCATCGACCCCCCTCCAGTGGCTGTATGCACCACCAGGGGGGCCCACCCCACAGTCTGAGAACCCCTCCTTTAGATGTCTATCCTGTCTCAGAATCAGAGCCTGTCAGTTCCTTCCCTGTGGGGGGTTTGATTTTGTGTCAACAGTGGGTCATAAGAGATTCAGTTTCAATAACAGGAGCAAAACCAAGTTTTCTGAAGAAAAGGTGCCAGGCAGCCTATAGCTAAACTCTGTATAAATGCACCTTACTCTCAAAACTTTTTCTATCCCATATATTTAGGTTGTTTCGGGTTTAAATAACCTTAATCCTGATGATTAAACATTTGTAGTAATACAACCCATTTGTCAGCACTATGTGTTTAGTTCATCCTTGTGTGTAAATCTTCAATTATACTAAATGTTTATTCTCTTTCAGACAACTCCTCATACTAATCTTGCCTTTTCTCCGTATTCTACCACCATCTAATTGGCAAGCTTTCAGACGCTAATCAGAATCCGTCTTAATTAGTGCTTGATTAAAGGCAGGTGCACTGGGAAAGGTCAATCAGTAAAGAATGCAGACAATGCTAATATGTTGCCTGCTACAGGTGCGTAGTTAGAGTGACTACACTCTAGGCAATTTTCCAATTAATTGCTTTTTACTTCTAACAAAATAAAACATCTAAGATTAAGCGTATTTACAATACATTTGTAACTCCATTATGTATTATTTAACCAAAACTGTTAACATCTAAAGTTAGAAACACGCTGCAGCCGTGTAAGAGGCTGCAAATGAACTTGAACATTAGTTGTTTAAAGCAAATACAATTCATTTGGAGAATTTTACTTTTTCACATTTGATACTACAACCTAATTAGCTTCATTACAAATTACATCTCAGAGAAATGGCCTAACTTGGTGTGACCAATGTATGCTTTACCAATCAAACTAACCCTAGTACAACCTGATACAGCAGGCAGGCTGATAGAAGTTTATAGTTGGGGGCCCGGTTAGCTCAGTCGGTAGAGCAGGTGACCCATATACGGAGTTGCTGCAGCGGCCCGGGTTGCTTTTCACTGGATTAGTGTCTCCAGATCAGCTCCTCTGTCGTAGTAAACTGTTCCACAAAAGAGCCGTGGTTTGCAGGCAGTTATGAGACAGAAGTCAATGGTACAAATACGTCTTTTGAATAAACTGAGAACTTACTGTCCCATTAGCGACCAACCTAAGCTGACAAGTTTGCGTTTGAGTAAGTAAACCAACGATTTAACAATTAGCCTGCCAGCTGCAGCAGTTTACCAACTAGCCCTGCGGGTAGTCACTATGCCATTTTGTGGTGTGACCATCGCTTTAGTGTGCTGAGTCCTTTACCTGCAACACTGAGCCTTTACACTTAACAAAAACACTACCAATAATATCTATGAACCAAAATGGACTGAATATAGTAGTTGGGAATGACCTCTGCCACTGTTGCCTTTGTTTAATTTAGAGTACAAGCACAACATACTTTAAAAAAAAACAAAAAAACAGTTGAGTTAACAGAAGTTACAAAATCTATTCAAAGCACCAGCCTGGATGCTCAACAAAGTCACTCCTCATGGCCTGTTGGCAGCCTGCTACTCTGTGGAGGGAAGTCACGTGTGAATGCAGCGATGATTTCCACAGCGATAGAACAGGTAAAACAAAGGGGGGGGGGTCCAACTGGTACAACATGTCAGCTGAGGATATAGTTTAGATGCAGAAATTTCAGATTTCTACAAATGAAATAAATTGCACTTTAGAGGTAAGACGACTTCACGATCCTGAACTTGAAGCCTGGGTGATCACTCTGTCTTACAGGCCGAGAACTGTCGGACCCCCCACCTCCCACATCAACACCATGACCGTTAGATCGTCACAGGAGATTCAGGCGTGTAGATTTCATCATCCACCTACTGGCTCTTCACTGTCAGCCACATCTGAACTCATGGAGGCAATCCCTGTGCTCTTCATGGGTGTGCATTTTAGGATTGCACACTCTCATCATCAAAACCACTTTTGTATAACATGTATTTTTATTTTCCAATTGATATTCCTTAGTGAATATTTAGTAGTTTCCCTAGATATTTCAATGAGAAAATACACAGGCAGTTAAATTACTATATCTTCTACGTTGCAATATTTTAATCTCTTTCCAGTCAGCATCCCTCTTTCTTTAAATATTTATTTCCCTTCTAAGTAGCTTTAAGCTTTAATCATCTTATTCCTCTGTCTGACAGTATCATACATATTCTGTATCAGCATATATGCAAACCCAAGAGTGGTGGTTGTTTATGGCCGCAATATGAAATATATTGAAATATATGAAATATGCTAGTGAACTTTTTCATGTCAACTTCTTTTCCTTCCCTTCTACAGTTTTTGTACAACTAAAACATGGTGATAAATTGTCACATTAGGTCATTTTATACAGTGAGGTCAAGTTTCAAAATTGGTCTCAATACAATGAAATGGCTACTAAACATCATCAGTAGAGTTGGGCTCATTGAATCCACCAGAGTCTCAGCTTTCCAGTCATGCCCAATTTATTCAATTCCAATATGGATGAAGCGTGCAGAAATATTCAAATACACCAGGTGGAAATAACACATTTAGAATGCATGCAAAAAACTGCATGATTTTTACTTAAGACTGGGATTAGCACAAAGTGAGCATGTCTGTAAAGGGAACATTGAGCCCATTTTCATTCAGAAATGTTCAGGTCAGAGGTCAAAAATAAGCCATGCCAGTTTTTCTGTCAAGTCATTTGGCTCCTGTGGGCTCATATGACATGGCTGGTACTAATGCTTTAGGTCTTTAGAGTTATAGCAGCCTACATGTGCTGTATGTTAATACTCATCTGGCCTGCTTTATGGTTAAATTAATTAAAACTGTGTTTGAATTCTTAGTTCATCTATCTTGTCAGTTCATTTTATCACCATGAGCGATTCATATGACCTAAATAGCCTGTTGCAGCATGAGGCACAGTAACCTCTTTATATCTGCCCCTCTTCACACTCACTTCACACTGATTGTTATTAAGGTCAAATTTACTGGGATTTACATATGCTTTGTATTTATATTGTCTAGAAGGGAGGGGGTTTTTTAAGTTCATGTGTAAGAATTGTAGTAATTTAGTTAACAGTACCTCTGATATATTTAGATTACGATACTTGATGATTGCAGCAGGGACACAAAAGCGGCACCTAATTTCTCTTTGCTCTCTCTACTTTTTTTTTTATTAAGTGTATGCTGAATGGGTTGAAGGTGACAAAAATTGCAATTTGCACTTTATCAAAAAATAAACAAGAATGTATAGAATATCTTATCTATGTAAATTGGGAAAAAAAGAATGGCCTGTTATTTTAGAAAAAAATCCGAAGCCTGTCACCATGACTGAATGCTTGGCTGGGCCACTGTACCCCCACCCCCCAATAAATTGTTAAACTAGATGAATACTATGGATTCCAAACTAACATAATAAATAATATTATATGATAATATTGTGAATCCTAATTATTTTGGCCAAGAATCCTGTCTAACCCAAACCCTTACCATAAAGCTTTACCAAATCACTTAACTAAACTAAAACATTAAACTCATGTGGCAGCATGTCTTGTTGAATAAAAGATTTTTAATACACAATTGTCTTAAAAAAAAAATTGCATCTAAATTTAGTTGTGGACTGCTATACATAAATGGATTTATTTGTGAGAATATATTAAGTGTAAAGGTGCACAAATCAGCAGCAGGACTCAGCTGTGCAGAGCTCAAAGAATCCCTGTACACTGCCTTCAATGAAATCATTGAAAGAGGAAAATAAAGCTCTGACATGCCTCCCGGAGAACAGGCAGACCAAGGTGAGCCAACTCCACGAGGAGCTCAAAGAAAAAAGACAACCTCTTGAGAAGGGTCTATGAGAAAAGGCGGACATGAACAAAAACCCACGTGGAGACCCTAGACCTGCTGGCTCAGAAGGAGAAGGAGCTCAAACAGAGCGACCAGCAGTGAAAAAAACATGTGATGCTCTGGAGGTGAGCCTCAGAAAGGAGCTGGCTCAGAAAGAGCAGTATTGGAAGAGGCCAGGAGATGGAGGCATGTCATGTGCCTCAATAACAAGGTGGGAATGGCAGAAGAGGGCAAGCCAAAATACAGCAGAATCTTCCTCTCTAGACTGTTTATGGCTTATTTTGGTGTTTGAATTAATCTTAATGCTCCAAAAGGGATTGAGCTACAATAATTTAATACTCAAATGAGGCTCATCCCTAATGGTAACACCCCTGTGTCATTCGTTACTTCAACCTTTATGTATAATTAACTTACAAAACTGCAAACAGGATTAAGATGAAGGATGGCATCAAGGTAAATATGGGAGAAAAATGTACACTTTTCTCCGATCTAACCATTGCAGGTACAGTATAGGTCTACTCAATGGTGATTTTAAAATTTGCCAAAGAAATCACATGATCCACTTTTAATTCCTGCTGACATTTATTCCAACGGAGTGGAGCAACACATTTAAAGACCTTTTTAGCCTTAGCTCTGGTTTGAATTTTGGAACCTCCATAATGAGATATCCTGAGATCTAATGAAGCAGCAAGTGTGTCTACATTTTAGAAGAGGTGTAAGATATACATAGATACTAAAGAGAGAGCCACCTACACTCCTGTGCTAGTCACAGTGATCTCCTGATAATGAATCTCAAAACATCTAATGACTGGAGTACACATGATGTGCTGTGCATATTATATAACCATAGTCCAGAACACAAATATATAGTTTAATATATTAAAGGACCAGTGTGTAGGATTTAGTGACATCTAGCGGTGTAGTTGCAGATTGAAATTCCCTCGCTTTTCATTCTCCCCTTCAAAGCACGATGGAGAAACTACAGTGGCTGCGAAACACACAAAAAAACACAGGCTGCCCTATCTGGAGCCAGTGTTTGGTCTGTCCCTTCTGGGCTACTGTAGAAACATGGCGAATTCCATGGAAGGCGACCCCAGGCATCTGTACACTGAAAAAAGTTAATTAAACTAACATAAACTGATGACACTGATTACATCAAAAGTAAAACTTACTTTATTGTATAAGTGAAATAGTAATATTAATTATAAGTTTGTTTATTTTGTTCTGTGAATACAAAATACCCACTAAAAAGGTGATAATCAGGAATGTCTCTGTAATTTACAAAACTAAGTTACTGCCACTTAAAATTAGGAAAAGCAGCTTAATCAAGAAGAATTTGTGTTACTTAAGAATTTTGATGTAGCTAATCAGTTTAAAGAATATGCACACAATAACTGCAGGAAGTTTGTGTGAAATGAGCAGATTATTTTCTTTGAATATTAAATCGGAGATGGGTTTTTCTGAATTGTATTATGTATTTTTATAATTTTTAACAATCATACATACTTAATAGCCTTATTTTTGACATTGATTTTCTTCTCCGTGACGCTTGTTCTATTAGCTCACTTGGTTGTTTTCTATTGCAAGACAAGGAGAGTGTCAATCAGAGAGTCTCTGTGAATGTAGCTTGTGTTCAGGTCTTCAAAGTCTGGATCTTAAATAATTATCTAATCTCGATTAAAAATATCAATTTAGTTTTGTTGTCTTTACAAAAATGAACAAAATGCTGAGATATAGGCCTACTGTGTATATTTTAAATTTTTTTTTATACCCATTAACATCACATTGGCTCGCAACCCCCTGTGAAGCTTTGGCCACCCCGAGGTCTGTTCTAGTCAGAATATCAGGCAGCAAGATGGTCGACTCAAAAGCACTCTGGCTCATTGATGTGTTTGTGATTGTTTTTGGAAAACAATGGAGCTCTATGGCACAGAGAAGTAAGATATATCAGCCTTTGGATATTGGAAGGATACATGGGTCTTCTCAAAACTGCCCGTGGAGCATGAATGATGAACGTCTGTGAACTTGTTTTGTAACCAGCAAAGGTAACCAATATGAAAATGTTGTAATTGTTCAATTAGACCACATCTGGCCACTGCCAGATTACAGAAGTGAACACTGGTTATTTAAAACTCAGACTGTGAATATGCATATGAGCACCACTGGAGAAATAGAGCTGTGTGTGTAGTCCAAAGCTAGTAAAGTGCTAAAACTTAATTTACAACTTGCCCTCATCTACTTGTGATGTGTGTGGATATTTCACACTATCCAAGCTGTGCTCCCTCTGCTTGATATCACATATAGGTTGAATTTCACTCAGTGTGCTGGCATTTTTCATCTCTGCTGCAGTTTGTTTCTTGGCACCGGTTATCTTCTTCCTAGCGTATGAGGAGCACCTCTAAACTGTCTGAGTGTGTGCCAGGCATTTGGACAGGTGCCTAAAGTGGCAGCACGCCGATTCCAGTCCCCCTGGGCCTCGCCTGTATTTGATATGCTACATCAGACGCCTCGCAGTCGACCGTGCGTTCACAGGCCAAGCTGTGGGACCAAAACTGTCCTTCCTGTGTTCTGACAAGGCCTTCCTCAGGGCTGGTAAACAAGCCTGCTTGTTAGTGTAGCTATTGCAGGCTTTCTGTCGGAGATGTAGGAAACAAAAACTCCCCTATCCCACAGGCGAGTTGTTTCAGAAGGTACATGTGCTCGTAGCGGCTTCATTGTGCTCTAATTTATGAAATCCTTTATTTCTCTGTGGAAAAACTTTATCATTCCAACTTTTGCAGAGCAAGTGTCTCTGCTGCACTTTTTCTTATCACACCAAAGCCTTTTTTTAAGACCTAAGGGAATGCACCTAGTTAGTTAAGAGCAACATGGAAATATAGTGCTACTGCTTTCAAGACAGGGAGAGCTTTCTTCTGTGCCCCAATTTAAACCGCCATGAATAATGGATATATTTATCAAGAAACTATAACTTTGACTCAGGAGAAATGTTGCATGATTTTATACATATATATGTATATATCTCTATGACCACTGACAGGTGATATTAATAACTCTGATTATCTGGTTATCATGGCTCCTGTCAGTGGGTGGGATATATTAAGCAGCAAGAGAACATTTTGTCCTTAAGTTGATTATGTAGAAGCAGGGAAAATGGGCAGCGTGAGGATTTGAGCGACTTTGACAAGGGCCACATTGTGATGGCTAGATGACTGGATCAGAGCATCTCCAAAACTGGAGCTCTTGTGGGCTGTTCCAGTCTACAGTGTCCTGAGATAACTTCTGTCATGTATTGGAGCTATACAAATAAAATTGAATTGAATTGAATTGAATTGCAGTGGTCAGTAACGATCAAAAGTGCTCCAAGGAAGGAAAAGCGGTGAACCGGACCACACGGCCTAGCCATCGCTCCCCACGTGCATCAGTGAGCCTTGGCCGCCACATTATGACCACCAGTCTGCCAAGGTGGTCATAGTATTAAGGCTTATTGGTGTGTATAAATAGATTTCACAATTATTAAATGTTGGACAACTTATTTACAAAGTGCATTACAGTCAAATGAACAGTCAGAAATGCAGTGCTTTTCATAAATGGCATTAAATGATTAAAAAAGCCACTTGTGCCTTTTTAAAAGAGTTTCTTTTGAAAAGACATTGAGGAGCCTTGGCAACAAATGCCCTACCACCCTCTGCCTTGCCCCAGGAGCAGCTGGTTGGCAGACTGAGCAGGGGAGTAAGGAGTGAGAAGGTTGACAGTGTAGGATGGGACAAGGCCATTAGTGCTTTAAAGTTACACTCTTACAAGCTGGGTAACCATGGTTTCCAGGTGGCCATCATACAGTGTATATCCAGATTAAGGTTTTCGTTAAATCAAACCCACTTCTGACCCTATTTATGATCTGCATTTTGATTGATTTGCCTTAATACGCATAAGGAATTCACACTCAAAGCATTCAACTGGAGAAACATAGGCTGACTTTTATTGTAAAACACACCATGTAGTTGTAGATACTACCAGTAACAGTGTTCTACTGTTGAAGGACTGGACAGACAAGGAGGATGTGCAGGATCAAGAAAAACTAAATAATAATATAAAAATAAATAACAATAAATATCTAAAATGAACAGTCCAGAAATGGGGTTTGGAGAGAGTAACTTTAGCGGCTTTGACAAGGTTCCATTACTTGGGCCTGTCGGATCACCATCCCTCAAGACTGGCCAGTCTAGGGTGTTGTGGAGGACACCCATTCCTTGTACTGTGTGGGTGCATATTGATTCCTATGCTGTGTCACAATGCACGTGCGCAGAGGTCTACAGCCAGCCAACTTTTCTGTGCATACATCCTTCATCTTGTGCCCTCATGGTCTGCTTCAGCTTGGTCAGGGCACGTGGCTGCTTGTCGTCCTTCCTGTGTGCTGCACGTCTCGCCCACCTTTCGGTTCTTCGCCTCATTCCTTCCTATCTCTGGGTTCTCCCTTGTGTCCCATTTACTACAGGTAAAGAAGATGCTGACCTACTGTTCTAGTCAGGGGCAGGAGTCCATCAATTAAGCACAGCTGTAAGTCCTTAACATTGATCCTCACATGCACATGGAAAATGGAAAACACGTCACAACTCGGTTAAGATGAATAGATAAGCAAACATGCGATGTATTTCAGAGGCTGTAGCGAGCTCCGTTTTGCAGCTAGAGTGAAGATACTGGGATCATACAACTAAATGGTCCAATGCAGTGATTTGTACCAAGGGAAGGGGGCTAAATAACACTCCAAAATTAGGCTTAATTTTAGCGATGGCATGGCTATTTTATGACCCCTGGATATCTGAATAAAATTTGGCTCTATGGGTAACTACAGATTTTTACTTTGCAGACACTTTATGCAGTTTGGGGCAAAAACATGCAGTTTTTTGCATGTGTTATTTTCAACTATCGTCTGTTTAAATATTTCTGCAGACTGGGGTCCATATTACAATATTGGAATTATATAAATTGGGAATGACTGGAAAGCTAAGAAACTTGCATAAATCAGTGCCCTTCTTGTGCCACCCCAGTCAAAAAAGACTGGAAACGCCCCTGTCCTCCTGTGTGTTCCTAGGCAGTGAACAAGCGATACCACATACCGACACATCTGGGAGAACACTATGCATAACAATAGCAAATTGTAGTGAACATAGTTTTTTTTTCAAAATGCTGTTTTTATTTGCGTGAAATTGTGATGAAATAATCACCCTCCCTGGAGCTCTGATTTTAATTATCTGCAACCTCCGAAATAATGAGTGCCACACACAAACACACACACACTCACGCAACACATCCACCCCGTGTCATTAATAGATTCTTACTGAATTGCTGCGGCTCAGGAAGATGTCAAAGCTGTTTTAATGTCGGAGGCTTTTTGTATTTTTCTGGCAGGGCCTTTGCATTATTTGTCACATGTTAAAAATTGCCATTTAATAATCGTTCCACCACTTCTAAAAACAAGCCAAGACAAGTCGTTTTGACAGGAGGGAATTTCAACACAGTTTAGAATTCTTCCTGAGCCCAAGTACATACAGTAAAAGTTTAAAGCTATAATACGGAGATGCAGTGAAGGAAAAGGTTCTATGATTTTGCAGTGGCCTGTAATCCATGAGATAAAGCAGAAAAGCCCCTGAAGCGAGCGCGGATGAGTTCTCCAGATGGTGAAATAAGGGGAGGCCAGAGGACAATGCTTGAAGAGACAAGAAAAATGAATTCATTCCATTTCACAAGGTGCTGTTTATTGGCAATTATAGTCAAGTACTTCAGCCAGTCTCTGCGTGGAAGTGAGAGTGACACCGCTTCACTTCTCTTCAGGCGGGGATAAACATGGCAGAGGTAAATGTGAGGGTTGTTCAATCAGAACCACTATCCACGATTGTCAGACTTCCAGTCGTTGCAGCCTCCAAACATATTTTCTGCACAATTTGTTTTGCTGTTCTTTTGTTTGTCAGTCTGTGCACCTACACCGCAATGTTTTGATGTTCCTACCATGAATGCACAACGGAGGAAGTCACTGTTCATTTCACTGAGCTGGTCTGTGTAGAGTCATCTCTGTTTTAGACTGGATGACTGAAATGACTTATTTTCTCTCCTTGCCTGACTACCAAAGCCATCACAGAACAGCTGTGACACCCTGTACAAGCAATCCACAGTGCATTACACACAGCTACTCTAGTTCTAGTTCAAGATGCATTGCGTAATACACGTATGGGTAGAACTGCTTGTCAACGTGATTAAACATGAAATCGGTGCAGTATAAGCAATGTATGAGCAGAGTTTCAGCATCATTCCACACACACAGTATCCTGTACATCTTTGACAGCCCACTGTCATGTTTGCACATTGAAGTAAATGTAAACAAGGAATGTGTAAGTCAATATCCTTCCATTCTTAGCAGCAAACTCAGCAATAAGGTCCGGTTAATTGGATCCATCCTTTGTAATGGCATCAAAACATATAGTATGCTCACCTTAGGCACTGATACTTTAAATTGCTTTTAACTTTAGGTTTGCTTCTTTTTACATGACTGCACAGCTGGTCACTCTTTTGTAGGCAGACATTTGTAATTTACATCTACGTGAAACGTAAAGCAGAGTACCATTTGCTTATGCATTTTTCTTGTTGTGGTAGCCAATGTGTGTCATGTCCACCCTGTTAAGCTATAACAGTTCTATTAGCTGACTCTGCAGGACTGGGAACTCTCAGTCAACCGCATGGCCCTGAAAAATTGTAGATGTCATAATGACTGGATTTCATTATTAAACATAACTTTCACTTAAAAAAGCTCTACCAAAAAGAAAATGAGAAATGAGTGTTGTGAAGTCGACCACCAGTCCAGGCTGTCCATTTGCACCAGTCAGCTGCTGTATGTGCCATAATGCTGCTGTGCTCATCTGGATCACTGCCAGACACTGACACATCTCCAGTGAGGCAGCAGTTTGGGAGAGCATACCCACGTTCTTCTCCTCGGACCTTTCTATTCGCTCAGCTGGCTGCAGTGCACCATTTAGTGAACAGTTTTAAATCAAACCACTTTAACGTTCTTCCACGGTTCTCTGGGAGGATGTAATGGCATTAAACTGCTTCATGATCTCCTTCCATATATCATCTTTTTGTGGGACCATAATACCACTGCTGCTTTTCTCTCCAGCAGCTCTGAGTATTGTCTCAATTTTGCTGCAGTTTTTCTGTTTCACTTTTTTACAGCCACTTTGGTACAGAAGATTATGGAGTTTCTGTGGTAATGCCATTATGTTAATTTATGTTAATTAAAGTTCTGTGCACACATTTGCCATTTATAAGGAATTGGGATTCATCAACATATGCATGCATATAGGACTACTGCATAATCAAATATACAAATTTTTACTGTGAATTTTAGATGTGCAAATGTGCTCACAACATTATGAATGTTTAATGATTTAAGATGCTTCGTTTGACACTTTTTATCGTGTTGTACAATTCATGAGTGAGGGAGCATCACTTGCTCTGCTTCCATTGGATATTTATTGAGTAAAAGCTTTTGCAAGAATGTACAGTATGTGGATGACAATGTCACTCACACAAGCAGAATAAAAATGACAAGAAGCAATCGTCTGGCAAGTCTCCTGTTCAAACTAGGATTGCTTCATGTGCAATCAGAGGGGCCACAAGAGGAGAAGTGAACCCATTGTGACGTCACCCATGGGTTTGTGGAGTACTGTTTTGAAGCATTGAGGTATGCATTATAGTCGTCGCCATGACAGTTGCTGTTATTGGCTGTGCAGTTTCAACTCATCCATAGCCAGAAACAATGGAGGCTCGCCTGGTCACACACAATCTCATATTACAGCTAAACAGTTCACTAAAATATGTTTCTGAAATGATTTTAGGTGAGAAATAGTCAACAAAGTAACAGAATCTTGATCCATATCTGATCAGCACTGCCTAGTTTGACTGTTTGATCTGAGTTTGTTGCGTTGAGCTGGCGGACTCACTGAGAATGACCTGACAATCACAAGGCAGCCACACCTTAAAGCATACCCTGCTTTATCGTCTATTCTACTCTAAATGGGACCATCATTTACCAAATGAACATCATACTGAATGGAAGAAGACTTGAAACTGTTTACTAAGCTAATAAATCAATTGAGAAGTCGGCTCATTTCTCCTTGAGACTGCATGGTATCTGTGTTTTATTGCAGCCCATGGAGCTGCTCCCTGCTGGCCATTAAATAGAATGCAGGTTTAAGACACTTCCGCATTGGCTTCACTTCACAGACCCTAAAGCTCTGTGCATTAGATATACTCTCAGTGACCTAAACCCCAAAATTCTGCTGGCTCCCTCCGTCCCTCCCAGCAAATGTAAAAATTCAGCAGAGACAGTTATATAGGGGGCATGGCCTTGTGGATATTGCTTAGTGTAGCAGGAGTACAGCAGCCTGTAGTCAAGCTAACCAACCTAACCAGCCATGAGATTTAGACCTGAAACAATCAACAACACAGTAAATACCCATATAAGTTTTCAGCAGAAAAATGGTTTGGGGTTTTAGTTACAAGTGGATTTGCGCAACTGACCAATAGATGTTTCCTGTTTAAAGCAATCCAGGAAGTGTACACAGCAGGGGGGTAGAAAACACTTTGCCATGATGCTATGTTTTTTGAGTTGTAAACTAAATTCTGAAACACATCAGCTGGTGTTAATATTGACATTCTTGCCAAATGTATGAAAGTTTTCATTTAAAAATAGCTCCACAGACCATCTACTGTTTTATGTACCACCCATTTATAATTATCCTTAATTTGTCTGGAACAGAAAACATAGGGCTTTCTTTCCCATTTCTGTCTGTACATTAGGGACAGACAGCATACCTACATAATGTATATGTCTAATTGCAGGATTCAGTACTCTGTTTAATAGGTTTGCAAGGATAAGATGGAAATTTGCCCAGAATTATTCTTACCCTTGAGTGGTGCTAAGAATAATTTCAAATGAATCTACTACCTAGAGGCTCTGTGATGGTGGTGGTAGATTAAAAGTTGGGAGATGACTAAAGCTGACATGAATAAACGCATTACACTTAAAAACTACAAATGTGAAGCTCATGGTGGAGTTAGAGGAAAAGTCAGGGGATCCCCAGAGTCATTAGGATTCATCCATGGGGAACACAAGTGTCTGTTGAAGGTTTGTGGCAATCCATCCAATGGTTGCTGAGATATTTCAGTTTGTGCCAAAGAGGTGGATCAATCGACATGGCCATCCCCAGAGCCATATGCCACTAGCAAATCCATGGTCTCCTTTAATCATGCTCAGTGCATGAATCTCTCAGCAAAATAAAATGAAAACCTCTGATGTTAAAGAATGTTTCTATTCAAAACATTTGAGAGACATCAGAACCCACCTATGTATCATGTGTAGTGCAGGTTCGCATCCTGTTTATAATCTTATACTATCCCCTTCCCGTATCTCAGAAATAACATCAAAACCATAAAAACACTTAATCCAGCAAAAACCTGGTTAACAGGCCGTTGCTTCCATTTATACCTTGTTGCCATAAATCTGCTCAGTGAGACCTACATTATTGATTTGGGTTAACCATTACCCCTTTTAATGAAATTTATGAAATCTCACCAGATTACAGTAATTTTGCTATTTAGAAGAAAACTGCGTGGGAAATCCATACAAATAAATACAAGTCAGTGAGGCACTTGGAGCAAATACAAGTAGATGCCAATATTACTTTGCATTCCAATTCGTAAATCTATTCCAGTGAGTCATTATCACCAATATGCATGTAGAGCACGAGAGCCCTTTGAGATTTATTAGCATAATAAAATTACATTAACCGCTGTCACCTGAGACTTTATTTACCCCATTAATTGGCTTTTTTTTTTCATTTACTTTTGCAGCTCAGGGACATATTCTGCTCCCTCATTCCATATGGCATTTTATGCTGACATCACACATCTGACTCAATTTCCATTGCTCCATTGGTATTTAGGACCTTTGCTTAAAGTGATGCCCATCTGTTACAGTTAAATAATGATGACAAACTGGTTGGGATATATATGGAATAATGCTAAGATATGTCGATATATCAATTGCTGAAGCACTGAACAACTGTGGGAGTTGTTTCTTATCTCACTCGCTGGAACATATAGCAGAACAGTCATAGCAATCTGTTGCAAGCAGATAGGAGCCTGTCCTTTTCAAGTGCAACAGGCATGACATGCTCCTACTGTATCAATACGGATGATTCAACTCAATTCTGGCATGTCATAGGCTGCCCTGTCTTTGATGGCAGTCCTACGGCTCTTTGTATATTCATGGTGAGTTAGTTTGAATCAAAATCAAAAAACGCATCCACTGATCTGTCAAGTTCCATTATTGTTTCTCACTATGATGATTAGAACTAGAGCAGGGAAGAGAAGACTGCTAATTGTGCACAAATACATTCTGTATGTGAGTCCGCCTGTCAGGAAAGATGAATTCCTTGTTTAGGTATACATTTACAACCTCAAGGCAGGGAGTTTGATTAGTCTTTTGTAATGGATGGGGAACATTTCTTCATCTTTAATTAGTCCATACAAAAGCAAAAAGAAGAACAGATATTACATTGTTATTGGTACCTTACTCATTGATATTTATTTTTTATTTTATAAAGCAGTACCAATTGATTTTCTTCATTTGCCTGATCCAATAGTGCAAACGTCTTGCATGTCATATGTCAAAGCTGCAGTAGGTAACTTTTATAAAAAATCAAGACAGATCATCTGTGAACATATCAGGTTCCTCTGGCTCCTCCTAGTGCTCCTATTTGCAAGAATCCACCGAGCCTGAACGAAACAACCAATCAGAGCCAAGAAAGATAGAAAGACATTTTGGGCTGGAAGCCTGAAGATTGTTGATTGTTGAGTGTCATTTCCAGGGCCCCAAAGCATCTGTATTTGACCCCCCTAATAATGAGACTCAACCATCAACTGTTTCATGCGTTTATTATTGCAAATGCCATTATAGGGACCTATTATTGTAGCAAAACAATTTACAAACGTGTGTGGAGAGAGTGTGTATCTCAATCCATGAGTTTATAATCAGATTTGTAAATGTGTAAAATAATCTGTAAATATGTACTTACTGTGACTCGTGCTACCCTGCTACCGTGGCAGATCTGTGTGTGTGTGTGTGTGTGTGTGTGTGTGTGTGAGGAGAGATTTGTCTGTGTGCCTCAGCAGCTGTACCGCCTACAGACCACCAGTTGGCGATCGTTTTTAACCTGCTTTAGATGAAACTAGGAATATAGCGATATGGGGCACTGAATTTAATGAGTCAAGAAATAGGTCGGAAAAACGATGGCATTAATGGCATTGTTTTTGGAGGCTGGGCCTCACTGGTTACTGTACAAAAACACAACTTTAAACTTTATTCACTGATTTTGGTGAAAGTGGGTCATATTTAATGGAGAAAATATTATATTGTTTTCCCTCTGATATCCTCCGGCTGCTCTGTGCCTCATCTCTTGGTGATTAGTTTACTGGTGGACAGATAACATTTATTGTTACTAAAGTATGCAGCTAGCTAGTTAACTGTAGCTGGGTACTGGAGCGAGCTGAGCGCAGTGTGAATACAGCCGGATAGTCGAATACAGACCGATGGAGATCAGTCTGACGACAGGGAAGCCGAGGTGGTTTTCTTGCGGGGTTTGGCTCTTGGCACCCTGGCGCTGACTCGACCATAACCCCCACTCAGGCCTTCGGAGGTGGGTGGAGGTGACACCCAACCTCCCTCTCACTCCTCTGCCACTTCACATATCTCCTGTCCCCCCAAGGTATAAACCACCTCGGGCTGAATGGCTGTCAAACTGCCTCCATCGGTCCAGAGGCTGTTTGGTCCCGGTAAATACACAAACTACTGTAAGTTACTTGTGACCTCAGGGCTTTTGTCAGACAGAGGTGGGCGTGGCTACACAGACAAATCTCTCCTCACACACAGATCTCCACACGCATTTGCAGATCTGCCACAGCAGAAGTGTAGCAAAAGTCAGCCAATTGAGAGTCACGCCTGAGTTGTAACCGATGAATCGTCTGTATTTCCAGCTCTTGCAGATTTGTCCACACAATTTCAGATCCATATACGCATTTACAGATTTGTCTACATATTTACAAATCTTAAATACATTTGCAAATATGAATACAGATTTGTAGATTTTTTTATGCATTTACAAATCTTTTAATTACAGATTCTGAACACACATTTGCAGATTCCTGTACACATTCACAGATCTCAGTACACATTTACAGATTGTTTTACACTTTTACAAATTGGATTACTCACACACAGATTGAGATACAGTTACACAACTCTCAATTCACATTTGTAAATAGCTACAATAGCTCCATACCATTAGGAGTGCTACAACGAGCCAGAGGAACCTTTTTTTACAGATTATCTGTCTCGTGTACAACTGTTAGGATATAGCAGAGAGCATCCACGTGGCAGGTGAAGCCAGTCTGCTCCGAAAACATGCCTCCTGTCCCAAAAAAAGCAAAATTGTCTACAATGCTCAGGCTGTGGGAGTCGCAGACAGGACAAGAGCCAGGTGTTGAGGCTAAGCAGCCTGTCGAAGCGCCCCATCCCATGGCAACATGCCCACAGAGTTGAACAGTAGATGGAAACACAGCGGTGGGATTGTTTTACAGTGTTAAAAAGACAGTGTATGAAGATATACTCCCAAATGATTCTAAAAGCGATGACAATTGCTCAGCAGGTCAGACAACATTTTTAACTTAAATATTTCAGAGCCCATATTAAAAGAAAACGACACCCGCCCGAAACTTGGACCTTCAATGAGGACAAGGAATTCCCAACAAAAGCCTCAGTTTGAAGGCCAAAAAGGAATAAACCTTGAGACAATCAGTGGGTGCCAGTAGGCTGGTGGCAAGCTGTTACAGTAATAATTCTCAGTTTTACGTCTTGTCTGGTACATAAGCACGGTTTAGTATACATACGATGAGTACTGAAATTATTTGTACTTTAAGGACATGGGATTATGTCTTGTCTGTAGCTGAGGTGTTGTGCAGTTGTCAGTAATTCATCACATGCACCAGCACCTTCTTGATTTGTGCAGCGTGGCATTTAATTGCACTCAGTTTGGTAGTCCACAGTTAGGATGAAACAGCGAAAGGCTCTGATACCTTAACATACTACACCACAGTTTTTCAGTCAAAACATAGTGGATTGGCCCTGTCTGTTAGATGTTCTTTTCTGTGTCATATAAATTTCAGAACAGCAAGTTCTGCAAAAAGGTCAGTGTTTCAAAATTGTAAGACCTGAAAGTCTTGCGATGGAGAGAGTAATGTTATGCCATGCTCTCTTACAAATACAAATACAAATGTCAGTTTACTTCTTGTGGTGGGAATTACTGATATTTTACTTTTTATTTATCTTCTATCACATCTTCACGTATATACGGACACTAAAATAGTTTTGGCAGGTGGGAATATGAAAATCCATTAAAACTTGGAAAGACGAGGCTGCATACTTGTGAAAAGCAAATGTCATAAATCACGGCCATCCTGCATACATGTTTAAAAAATGAGTCACTGGACACTTGTTTAAATGGAATTGTATTGGGTTGTCATCTGCTAATGCAGCATATTTTATACATGTCTTATAGGCTTCCTTGCACGGACAAACTGAACAGTGGTGATTTAAAGAACGTCAGGTTCCAGGTTTCCCTTTAAACTTCATCGAGTTGTATTCAGTCATTGTCTATGTGACTTATAAGGGAAGAGAAATTAAATTACTTACACATCCTCTTGTTTTCTGTTTGCTGAGAGCAATCTGTGTGATATCTCTGCAGCAGCTGGCAGCAGAAATTAAGGCTTTGTTGAGAGAAAGCTGAAGTTCAAGTGGCGAGTGCTGCTCTTGGGTATGTTTTGTAACACTCTGAATGCCCCGTAGGGTTAAGAGCTTTTCTGTACATACCTGTTGTACCTGACAGTTGCTCAACAGCCCTCGTGGTTGAGAAAAAACGAAAGTAAATCACAACTAAAATGCAGCTGATAACGTTTGCTGTGACTTGTTTTTACAGTAAGGGCATGATGGATTTGATGTAGATTTTTAGCCGTGCTAGCTGAGTGGCTTTAACCACTTTGGTTCAGACTGAACTATCAATTAGTGGATGGATTGTCATGCAATCTGCTACTGGTATTGGTATTTGCTACATTCATGGTTCCCAGAGGATGAATCCTGATGACTTTGGTGATCGCCTGACTTTTCCTCTATAGCGGTTGTGATGGAATCATCTTAACAGCTGTTGATTGTGGTTGCCAGGACATTTGGTGTAGACTTTCATGTTCCATGAATTACAATCACTTTGGTGATCCTCCAACTTCTTATCTAGCTCTATCATCAGGCCAAATTTTGTCCAATAATAGAATAAAATTGTATTTAAAGAGTCAGTGTTATTGGTCAGTGTACTTTGCAGCCAACAGATTATTGTTTTGATATGAAAAAATAAATATGGGAAACAAAATGGTTAATTTTTTCATAGCTGTTTCCCGACTACAATTTATAAATATCGGGAACAAAACCGGTTGTTCCCTTATTTTTGTTTTCTTATTTTAAAACATAAATGAATTGGTACACTGACCGTTATTAGTGCTTAAGTAGTTGGTGTAAAAATAAAATGATCTGTGAAGTCTCATATAATGTCAGTTTAAAAAAATAACGTTTAAAAAATGGTATGTAACAGGATGAGAAAACAAAATATAAAGAAAACCTGTGGTCATATTGCATTGTTATGAAGGCTAGTTCAGTCTAAATTATACAGTGATATCAATTTTCAAGTACACTTCGTTTTCTTTTAAACTTTCTCAACTTTTTTTCACAAAACTTTTCAGAGACAGATAGGAGAATAAAGAAAAGAGAAACTTGCAGAGCAATTTGAGACTTTTGCTGTAGCCTCCTGACATTCATAAACAAGGTCACTGGCCATCTGCCATGTGCACTGACCATCACACCTCTCCTTTCTCATATCTTTCTGACATTTTGTCTTAAATTAGTGCCAGGACAGGGTGGTGTAACAAGATACAGGTTGTAAAGAAAACAGGTGACTACAGATAGTTGAGGGTGGTTAAGTTACACAGTAATCTCACTTTCCAGAAAAGTAAAGTTGCTTTTTTTCCTTTCAAAACTTTTCCATCAAAGTTGTGCAGATGGTTTTTATATATTAAAACTTTTCATTAAGAAACATAAAACTTTTGAGAAAGACCAAAAAAAGAAGAGAGAAACTTGCAATATAAGCAGAGTCTAAACTTTTGCCGTAGCCTCCTGAGATTCACAAGCACTGACCATCTGCCGGAGAGTGTATGATATACTGTATATTAAATTACTTCAAAATATTGCAGAAATGTCTTGGGAAAATAATTCATTAAAAGACTGGCAACCCTGGATAATAATCATTCGAGCCAGCTCTCATTGTTTTAGCCCTTTGTTGGCCTGAGTTGATATAGTCTGGGCCATCACCGCAACTGGACGGACGAACACAGCAGGGAGTGTGTGGAGGCTGCCGACCAATGTTAAATGAACAAATAATCAGTGAATCAATAACGAAAAGCAACGTCTACTGGGACTAAGCAAGCTAGCCTAATGGCTCCCTCTTTCCGAGTGGAGTTAGCTTATGCTTGCTAGTTTCCACTGTTTATACAAACAGTAATGCTGAATGCTATTAAGGGACAGATGGCTTAAATCACTAACTGTACATGACTTAACTGTACGTGCCAAAAGTCTTGAATCAACGATTATGGGCTGCAGGGCTATGACTGCTCCAGTCAGTCTCCTAGCAACACCGGCCCTCAAATGTCCCTCTGCCATAGGAAACGTACATCCAGAGGCTTAGACACTGTTTCCACAAATATCAACAAAAGACCCATTATCACTAAAGTCCATTAAACATAAAGGTGAAAGATTCAAGGTAGAGTTAGACTGTTTTCATCTGTTTCCACACTGTTGGGGTGATAAGTGGGATTCAATCTGTTTATTTCATGAAGGTTTCAGTCTCCTCATTGTTGGTACAAAAACTTTTTACGCCTTAGCCAAGTGTGAACATTTTTATTTTTACTTGGAGTTTTTGACATTTTCACTCTGGTTTTTTAATGCAAAAAATTGAAAACACAGCTGCCATATATGGTTATGTGTTACAGTGTCATACGTAAATTTAATTAGTATTTTTGATTATGATTTGATTTAAGATAAATTAAATTAACTTATCTGGTTCTACAGTGCAACATGAGTCATGTAAATGGAACAAATATATTTAACAAGAAAAATTTGTGACGTGTGGGGCTGGTTTAAATAAGACATGCTAATTAAATTGCTCTTGGTGTTTTGCGCTGCCCGGTAATATTCATAAGTTGCAAGGAAACACATTCTCAGATATAATAATAGGGTTCTGTGCAAAGATCTGTACTTTTCAGTGATATGTATGTTTTACACTAAGCTGGTGCTGTCCTGCAGGTATTTGATTGCTGTCAGAGGGAATTGTCCTAAAGGCTGTAACTAATCTCATGTGGTTCTCATTAAAATGAAGTCTATGAGATATTCAAATTAAGCTGTGCTTGACAGACCACTCTGCTTTAGTTGTTCTACCTTGCCTTCAACACACTCAGTCATGCATAACTAAACAAAGACAGACAAATGATGCCAAAGCCTTTTTTAATTAAATCACAGAGCTGGATCTGTGCAGAATGAGGCGTGCAAGACAAACATCCCTGCGATATTGTTTACGACTAGTCTCCTATTGCCCCCCCCACGCTTACTCCGACATCACCTGGAGAAACACATCAGCAGATGCTCTGACAGCATGTTCTCTCTTTGTGAAAATTTATAGTCAGTGATGTGTGTTTAGGCAAAAAAAAGAAAGAAAATAGTCCACAAGGCCAGTCACCTCCCTAAAGCTTAGTTTCTCTGCCTTTAGAAACGATAAGGGTGAACACTGAAGCTCTCTAGGCCCATATGCTTTCTCCCCTGTCTCCCTGATGTGTTTATCAGGTGCTGTCGTGGAGCAAAACTCCAAATCAATAAAGCAATTAGTATATCCCAGCCCCCGACTCTCACCAGGGAAGATTTATTGGTTGAGACAGCCACTGAGGCACACGGGGGAACCTCATCATTCCTTCGTGGCTGGCTGGATACAGAGAGCCACACAGGTCCATGGGCTTGATAGTATCTGAGGGGGCTGGTATATCAGGGTCTGTTCCCATTTTGCATGTCACTGAGGCCTGACCTTTTCCACATCTCACTACCAACCCTCCAGCTCTGGATGCTCTGCTGTGGAATGGCAGCTCATTCTTAATCAATACTGACTTGTTGATCTTCTTTACAACTCTGTATAGTCCCTCTTCATTTCTTAAAATAAGTTCTAAGATACAGTTTACCACAGGCGAAACTGAAAAGGCATTTATTTCATGACTTGTTTGAAAAAATATATATTTATATAAGTTTTTCTCCACACTGAGAGGATCCCAGAGAATTTTAATTTTATGAGGCAGAGCAACACTTCTTCTTCTCTGCTTAGTGAATAATAATACCAGTGCTGTTTAACTTAATGAATTCAAATAAAGTCAAGTCAATTCAATTTTGCTTTAATTTAAATAAAACAAGAAATGTGACTCTTTTTTATCCCTTTAATTGTGTTTGTCTCACTAGCAACTTTGTGATAATTTGGCAGTTCACAGTCACACTCCATAGAACACCATTGTTAACCCCTTGCCACCGGGTGACACAGTTTGCTTCAAAAATCTCCATCTCTGAGTGAAGACACAGGCATCACGTATGTGAAAACTTACTTGGCAATAAACCTGAAACTAAACCTCTGAAGTACACAGCAAGCAGGAACTGCTAATGGCTAATTTGGCATACTTTTAATGGTGCCAATTTGTAGTCTACAGCGTAACTCACTGAATCCATGGAGATATTATACATTCTGTTTACCTCACTCAAAACATGCAGCTCAAAGTAGTGGTTCCAAAACTTAAAGCACGACTATACCCCAAATTAAAGTAAGACGGAAAACAAAAAAAGATCTGTTTTCCTTTTTCTTTTAAACAGCTTGTGTCCCGATTTTGGTTTTCTCATTTCTAAATGAAAATCTGTTGGCGCAAAGTACACTGACATGTCGGTATATCGTCACCGAGGTGGGTCATACGTTATGACCTACAGATCATACCGACTGAGTGAAAACCAACCCATCAGTGATGCTGGGAACAGGCAAGGAGAGAGAATACATCCTTGCACAAAGGTAACAAATTGTTTTTATCATTTGTGTTAATTGTAAACAAAAAACACATCAATCCCTGTGTGACACGACAATTCGGCACCGCTGCCAGCACCCCATAGATCACAAAAGGCATTTACCATGTCATAAACAAACTGCTTTCCTACATGCTGTAGGAAAACTAAAAATGAAAAGGTAAACACATGGAGCTTCAAGCTGCACCTTCTAAACCCACACTAACCTGAAGTCCTAGTAGTGCACATATTTAATTTGTCACTTAGTTGGTTTTGTCTCTCTTTTTCTCAGGCTCTGAGTAAATCATGATTGCATGTTATAGTCATCACCAAGAGAACTCCCACATACCCGCAGCTTACACAGACATTCAGAGAAACTTCAAAGCTTGTATCTATCAAGCTGGAAATACTGTTTAACTGTGACTACGTATGGCAGGCCCACACCATATTGTCATTAGAGCGGGACACTTCTGACCAGAGGGGGAGCACAGCGTGAGCATCCCTACCATCCGCTATGTATGACTGTGTGCTGCATGCAGACTCACATGTATAAGAGGAACCAGGGTGGCACACACAGAGGAAGAAAAAGACAAAGGAGTCATGGTGAGCCCCCCCACAGAGTTTAGAGAGAACCGAGAGGCAACATCAGCGCTCTGTGAAATTTCAATGAGCATAAAATCCTCGATGAAGTCATCGTCACCCCGAGGTTTGGTCTTGATGCATAGGCTTTGCTTGACAAACTTTCTGGTTTAACCTCCATTAAACCTCTCCCAGCACCCGAACCTGGAAATCCTTTTTCGTCTCCTCCTCCTCGTCCTGCTCGTGCCACTCTTTTATCAGTCACATGTAACAAATATCCAGGTTTCTTTTAAGATCCTTTCATTAGACGGCTGTCATTTTGATCAAGTTTGGATAAAAACAGCAGATGGTCTTTATTTGCCTCAAACTTGGCAGACGATGACGCCGTCCACCTGAGGGTTATTTATTGGATGATGAATTAACGTGAATTACACTGCCGCCTCCTTCGAGAAATCACAGCTACCACTGTACACCAAGACGGGCATCTTTAATTAAGTCCTGTTGAATAAATAACACGTGTTTATGGCTGACCCTGGAGACAGCTGCTTTCTGGCAGCGAGAACAGGAGCATCAATCTGACCTTTCTTTTCAGAGCTGTGGATGCTGTCTCATGGGTCCCTCTATTTTCAATATAATACAATGCCTTTGTATTAGCTGCTTTGTTATCTGTCCCTGCTCGTGTTAGCGAGTCCTGAAGTACACCGCACTCATCTCTCCATTAGTGAAACAAGTACAAGGCACCCAGACAGCAGATTCTCTTCCACAGTGAAACCGCTTCCCACTCTGAAATGGACTTGTCCATTGTTTTTATAAGCTTGATTTAGTGTCCCTTTCCCTGCCACTTGTTTTTCTGTTTGTGAGTTGGACTTAAAAGCTGCCAAGCTTTTTACAGCATGCTCCAACCAGCGAGACAGAGATAGCTGGCTATACTGTCTGAGAGCGGCCACTGAGGACATCCAGTGACGAAGGCCGCTGATAATCTGCAGCAATGGATAAAGCCATGATTCACTCCTCTGTGGCCAAGACGAAGCATGCCAAAGCTCCAGCCTCGGGCTGTGGCCTGTAATCTTTTATATTTCAAAATGTGGGAGACAGCAGCATGTCTGTCTCCTGTTTGGCTGTTTGTTCCAGTTTGGCATGTTGCAACAAAGTGCATCTGCTTCTTGGTAAAGCGTTCATTACGTGTGTGCCAACCTGAAGCTCAAACCAGTGCTTGAACAGACAGGACAACGAGACAAGGATCTGGTATGATGAGGTCTTACTCTGATGAAGACATGCTATTTGTCAAAATATTAGTTGCTGCTTCTTATTAAAAGCTGTGTTTTGTTCCTGAGTTCAGCCTCCTGGATCCTACATGTATAACTTGTGATTTGAACCATTTTGTTCAGTCTAGCACAAAAGCATATCTGTAATCAATCGCATCACCATTCACAGCAGCCCCCTCATTCATTTCAATGAGACCCGACTGGCATAGTGAGGTTTCCAGCAAAAAACCTTGCCATCCAGCAGAAAAGGACAACCCTGGCTCGACTTTTGCCATTACCCAAAACACTGCCTCGACTAATCAAACACGTGCAAGCACACACTCATTGTAGATTATTTTGAAATGTGAACATGGTGATTCCCTCTTACATTCACACCTCTTAGAGCCACCAATTAACCTTACCTCATGTCTTTGAGCTGTTGGAGGAAACCAAAACAGAAATTACCCACCAAGCATGTGAATTCAAACCCAGGATCTTCTTGCTGTGAGGTGACAGTACTAACCGCTGCACCTTTACTTGTGACTTTACTAAGTGAGAACCACATTTCCCATAAACCCTGCAAAGAGGAAGCTGCTGTTTTCCCTCTCCAGAGCAACAAGAAAAAATAAAAGTTGGGTGAGTTAAGGCAGAATCATGTTCACACTAAGAGAAATGAAAATTGAATAAAGGTGTTGCCATTTGTAACATAATAACATGCATTATTTTGGTTATTTATGTTGCTTTCAAGTGTTTTCCCTGTAAACCTTCGGTAATTATCTCCATTACACCCTTTAGTGGCCTCTTGTAATCCCCTACAGGTAATTTCAGTGATACACATCCCCATCAGTAGCACATGCTCTCAAACAGACTCACCTGCATGTGAAAGGAGTCTGCAGGGAAAAGCTATTGAGTCGAGCTGTTTCCATCAGTGAGACAATAACATCACATCAGCATCTGTTTCTCCTCCAAGTTAGCAGCTTTATTCCTCTCTAACGTCTTTTTTCTTTAACCTTGTTAGTTGAATGTAAATAAGGCAGCTATGGATGTAAACAAACGCAGATTATAGATATCACACAGAGGCAGCTGCAGAAAGGAAAATAACACAAGAGACAAAAGAAATAGCTGTGACATTTTAATTCAGCCTAATGGGAACACAGTCCTCTGCCAACGAGAAGACTCAGGCTCAAGAACCTTTCTGCGCAAACATCTGCACTGCTGAGGGGCTTTTGAGCCAGACACTGGACCTCTGCCAGCTGCAGCTCCATGTCAGTAAACTGCACACAGCTTGCTCATGTTTATCAAAGGGGCATTGATTCTCCTTTGTTCATATCTGACATCAGAACTCTATTTGGTCAGAGGACAACCCTCTACTGATAGGACTGCAGCTCTACTTTATGATCTACTCTGTAATATGGGTGCATTTTACATTAACTATCCTGACCACTGAACCTTTAAATTGGGAGTCACTTCACTTTGTGTCATTTCTTCTACTGGGGCAGCAAGAGTAAGAACAAAGTGAAACTGCAGATTCCTCTGACATGTTTTCTTCCTCATTACCAGCAGTCCCCATTCGTCCTTCTGCAGCTTCTCTCCATGAATCATAATAAAACTAATGCTTGCATACTATACTGTAAGCCCCACCTTTCATATGAATATCTCCCAGTGTGTAGTCTTGGTTTCTGTGTAGGTACTTTTCAGTTATTATCAAATCAGATGATATTAAACAAGTCTGACCAAAATCACAAATGAATGAATGTTGTGCATGCATTTTTTAAGACTGAAGACTGGGTATGCTGGTCTTTGTTTGTTTTTCTTTTTTAAAGGACCAGTGTGTAGGATTTAGTGACATCTAGAGGGGGAGTTGCAGATTGCAACTAACTGAACACCACTTGCATCTGTATTTGATGGCCTGGCAATGAGAATGGGCTGTGAAGTGTGCAAAAGATCCTATCAACAACCAGCGTTTGGTTTGTCCGCTCTGGGCTACTGTAGAAATATGGAGGGAATGCGACCTGCGACATCACAAGATAAAAATGGTACAAAAAACACAGTGATTCCTATATTCTGGTGATTATACACAAATGAAAACAACAACTATGAATAATATATTCCATTTCTGCCAATAGATCCTCCTAAATGTTACAAATTCTACAGTTACTTGATATACCAGTACATCTTAACCGCTAGACCAACACATCTCACCACGCTTCTTTCACCAAGGTATTAGGCCAGGGTCATTTATTCATTGTTTTTGGTCATGCTAGCAGCATCGTTCTAGACCTAAAAATGTTGGCCGGTTGGTCCACCACTTTGGTCCGATGAAAGTAGCTGAGTTTTGGATTGATTCCTTCACTTTTTATCTAGCTCCACCAGCAGATCAAAGTAAAACAACCCCAACCTTTATGTTTCAACCCCCTTATAATAAACAATGCCTTCTGTGGATGAAGAGGCTGAAGGACACTAAAACGCTCCAGAGAGCTGAGGGGAACTGCTGAGTTAGGTGATAATTCTTTGTTGGTTTGTCACTTGGAACTGTCCATCTCACATAATACATTCAATCAGTTGATCATTGTTAAAATAAAAATACTGACTAATGCAGCTTTAACATTGCTACTGTGAGAATGTTAGCATACTGACCTTAGCATTTAGTTTAAAGCACCCCTATACTTATTGTAAGTACAGACATACATAGAGTTGCCAGCATGACTGTGTGTCCACAGAAGCCATTTCCATGCTTTCCATTCATTGAGCTACCATGCAGTGCATTCTGGTAACGTCCACGACTTGTTTCGAGAGACGGGGCGTCACATCGGCTGCTCCTCTTTCGCATATAAGAGGCAGCATCCAGTAAGTCGCTGCCTTCTGAAACTCATGTAACTGAACACATTTTGGGGAACTATTTTCGTAATATGAGAGAAAGTTTCCAGATGTCCAGTCAGTTACAGCCAGCGGTGTTTGCACAGTTAAGCGGAAGCGGTGCAACCTCACGTCCCAAAACACCCCTTTAGACCGTACCAGTCAATGACATCAGTGTTGTTATCTGTACTTTAGCTTGCTGTTGCATCTTCATTTTATTAGCTGGATACTTAGATCATATATCTGTAAAAAGTATAAATTATGCCATAAATGCAATTATTACTTACCTTGTAAACAGCCCCACAGCTTTATTCACCATCCTGAATCACTGTGAGGTGGAAGGTTGTTAAAATGACAGCTACCACACTGGCTCATGTCACACCCCTGTATGAGTGCAAGGCAACGGGGAGGCTACACTTCTCTGATATCTTCAGCCACACAGTGCCTGCCTGTAAATCCCACAAGGGCCGTGCTGTAGGCCTATCATAAAATATAAACCTAACACAGTGGATACTGTCCCGAGCCTTTGCAGTGACCAGAGGAGTGCTGGAAACTGCACGATGTGTAAAATCAATCATGTGACATTCTGTGTGAGCTTGAGAATGTCAGTCCATCAACCGGACCAGCCATCACTTGTCTCAGAGAGAAACTGAGCTCATTGTTCATCTTGTTATGTTGCCAAAAGGAAAACTGGAGCATTGAAGCAACTGTTCTACATTTTGGGAAATATACTTATTCACGTTCTTGCCCAGAGTTAGATAAGAACATTGATAACACATTATTGTGTTTCCATTCCCATTTATGGCAAATTTAACGTAATTTTACGAGTATGCGATGCAAAACCAGAAGAAGACGGCACAACAGAATTACGTAATTAAAAGAGCGCCAGTCGAACCTCAAATGGTGAAAAAAAACAACAGGATGGAAATATTACATTTCTGTTTGTTCCAGGTATTAATGTGAGGAAGGTTCCATCAGACCCGTGTGAAGCAATCAATGATGTATTATAGAGCCATGGCAGGAATGAGGAGACTGCCAGGGCAGAAACAACTCATCAGTCACAAGTTAAATGTTTACTATGTCAGAACTTCTTCGGAAAGGTCTCCCATTAATCACATTAACTTGTTTGAAAAAGGCAAAAAACATTTTAAGCTGCCATCAGTAGCAGAATAGCTTAGCACAAAGACTGGAAGTGGGAGAAACAGCCAGCATGGTTTTGTCCAAAACACCTCTAAAAAAAACCCCAAAAAAGCAAAGCATCAAATGATATTTGGTGGTTTTACAGGGGGTTATGAGTCATATCTTCACAGTGAGGTGCAATGAAAACCCCAAGAAATGTCTGGGCCAGACCAAAAAACTCACAACCCCATACCACATAACCACATATAACCACCTTGTGAAATCACAAAGTGTTGTGTGTATACTTTGTGCTCAGCAAAGCTTGACTGCTGACTGTAAGCTTCATATTTATTGTATATACATGAGAGTGGTCTTAGTCTCTCAATCTAATTTTCAGCTAAGTTTATTTCCCAAAATATCAAACAATTCCTTCAACATTGAGGACAGTGTTGTGTTTGCTTGCAAGTAGAAAAAAAGCTCAAATAATGTTTTTTAGGTCTTTTTTATGTTTCTTTGTTTTTAACATTTATAATGTTGCTAACACAGAACATCTGACCCTAAAATGCTAAATTTTTACACCAGCATCTTTGTAAAAATAAATAAATATTTGACACTCGACCCACAATCCTGCATCCACGCATCAGGGGAGCAAAAACTCCATGCAGCATATGGATGGGTTGTATGCTTACATCCAATTAAGAAAACATGAGGCTGATTCTGTGTTGCAGCAATGTCTTCTTTCCCCCACAGAGGCGACAATTTCATGGCCTCCTGCCAAAACAGTCGTTAAACGAGCATTCAAACCATTTTGTGATCAGTTTTAATTGGAAGCTAATGGACTGAAGGGACCTCATCTGCTCAGGTCCAGGAAAGCATGAGGTGAATAATATGACTGGAATATTGCTACTACGCATTGCTGACTAAACTCCAGTGTGACTGAGAAGTGTGTGACACTAGCATGGGAAGCACTGCATGGGGAAATGAGTCAGTCTTGGATGGACTTACTTGCCGCCATAATGCCTGCCTGGTTTCCATTCAGCTGCTGGTTGGTGGAGTAAAGCAGAAGCAGAAAGGCAGAGACAGAAGGCGACTGTGGAGCTACAGAGTGATAATGAAACCAGTTAAAAAGTTGGAAGGACACAAGGGATGAGTAGAAGGGGGTGACACATACTAAATACATTTCTGTACGTATAATTGTTTTCTTAGTTTGCAAACAAATTACTCTTGGGAAAATTTTCCACTCCAAACTGGACAGCTCTCACAGCTATTTCATTGTGATCAGCCATCCCCCAAATTGACTGTGTCTGAAACACATCAGTGGCTTGGACTGTGGAAATTGGGGCTTAAGCAGACCAAATAGCCATGTTATTACTACAGGGACTGTTTTCCCGTCCCCCCCAACCCCACCACCACCCCACCCAAAATACACATCATCCTTCCTTCCTGGTTCAAACACGTCTTTCCGCTTGTCACTCCCTGCAGGCCAGGAATCCAATTTAATGGATGTATTCACACAAACCTGTTGCCAGTGATGAGGGGAAGAGGGAAGGTGGGGGGAGCCAGTGATGTAAGAAACAGGAGCCCTCTCCTCATTTTAATGAAGATCTTGAATTCCTTCAGGTGTACGTGGGTGGTGCCACTGATGCCTGCCAGCCGACAAAAAGCAAAGCAACGGGATCTGCTCTGGTGTGGAGGCAATTATTGTCATAGTCGCTAGAGCATAGTCCATAGATCTCATTAACAAGTCTGAAGCCTCTCCTATGAAAGCAGCACTGCAAAATCCAGAGATATAAGAGGAAAGATGTTGTTACTTTTGTATTGAGGGATTACATGCCCAATCAAGACTAAGTAGTAGTTTGAAATATAATTACATCCTCACCAGTTACTGTGTATAATGTAGTTTTGATGTATTTAAGTAAGTGTATCAAAGTTATAATCCTTAAAAAGATCAAAACCTATTTTTGATACTATTTATAGCCATCCTTATTCAGCAACCGGCAGAATTTGCAGAGCACAAGAGATTGAACGTCACCACGTTGCTTCTTACGTTCTTCTTTTAATTCTTCAACTTTCTGTTGGTCGACGCATGAATATACCTTTTTCACAGCAGCCCACACTCACAAAAAGATGATGTCACAGTATCTCTCAATCAAAAGGACCTTTATTTTCTTGGGGGTGTTATTTTGTAACATCTGATATTACCATGCGGGTGCCCGACTAGCTCGTTGCAGCTGGTGTCAGCTCTGTCCTGACAAATTAAGGTTCCCTTCAGGTCAAACAGAGTCAGGGTGCTGCTTGTGTATGTTAGCTCTCTGGAAAGGCTCTGCTACACTAAATGGGACAAAACCTTAAATGACCCTTCCTAGGCCTCACCCCTTTTTGTTCTGTGTTCCACTAAAAGTTGAGCAAGCCTCGATCAGAACCTTGGTCAATTTTTCTTCTTTCCTGTACTATCTAATATGTGCTAGGCTTGTCTGGGTTGAAAACAACCGAAGATGGTTAAAAGATAAAAAAGCAACATATTGTTGCATCTTGAGTTAGCTAGCTAACATCAAAATGCTGGCAAACAATTGATGTAGATTAGCTAACAAGTTAACTAGCTTCAAATGTGACTATATATATATATATATATATATATATATATATATATATATATTTTTTTTTAACATAGATGAGCTTAGCACATAGCATATCTAGCAGGAAAGTTGAAAGTTGACCGAGGTTTTGACTGCTCAACAAAGCAAAATGGGCAAAACTTAAACCCTACCATTATTTCATGTCAAAATGGCGGCTGTGAAAAAGGTCTATTAATCAACTAATTGTCTCCACTCTGGTGCCATTTCTAAACCCAAGCTGGTCCAACGGCCCTCTAATATTTGCACAGACACTGCAAAAACAGCTCAGTGTGTTTAACATGCAAAAGATGTTGATGCTTTTCTAACTAAATTAGTTAATCATGTTGTCTGCTTTTCACCTAAATGACATTTGCATATGAGCAATCTGTCAGGGCACAGTTGCCACCAGCTCCAACACGCAAGTTGTGCACCAGCATGGTAATTTCAAATTTTGCAAAATAACACCCCGAAGAAAAAACAGATCCTTATGATTCAGAGATCCTGTGAGATCATCTTTTTGTGTATGCATTTATATTTAGATCTCCATCTTTTGTGACTTGTCATTTTTGCCTACCCGCCGTCCTCTTGTTAATCAAACAAAGCACTGTAATGTGTTTTTCTTTGATTTCCGATCGATGAACTTTGACCCTTATTTAGGTTTTCTCAGATCAGAGCACGTGTATGCATGAAGGGAAACCATCGCAGATAACTGTGCGGAACCCAGAGAGATAGGGTGCAATCACTGCCACAACTGCTGGTCCTTTCTTATAGCTCCTATTTCATCAGGCCAGGGGGAACGAGGCCATGTCGCCACTGTGCTCAAAGAGACAATAATGATGCTGTCATTTCAGCGCCACGGACAGCGACAATGGGGAGGATGATCATCGGAACTGACTATGCATAAAATACCACAAATTTCCTCCCTGCCTGCACAATACGTCAGTGATTAGAAGCGACAGAGGCTTTTTGAGGAACCTTGCGGGCTCTTTCATATCAAGGTTCTGAATAAAATGTTGTGCCCCTGAGGTTGATTCATGTTTGCTGTGTTCATAGAATGTTGCTTGAAGATAATGCTTGAGTTGACCTCTTTTTAAAGAGACAAGACTGTGCATTGCCTAGAATGAACCAACCAAACTTTTGATAGTCCTGATGCAAAAAAACTCATACAGTAGGTTAGGTTATATCAGAGTTTGTGAACAAGTGGGCCCTTTTTGCAATAAACTCAATTCAGTTGCATTTTTTGCAGGCAAGTGACCTTTTTATTATATTTAGTTATGATTTTCAATAAAATGACTTTTTCTCATATTTGCTGAAATTGTCACTGTGTCCTGGCAGTAGTACATTGGATTGATAATCTGAAAAAATCAGGTTCTTCTGGCTCGTTCCAGGGCTCCGAATGGCATTTGCAAGAATCCACCGGGCCTGAAGGAAAATAACCAACCAGAGCCAAGGGAGATATTGTTGAGTCTCATTCCCAGTTTGTCAAATACAGACGCTTTAGGACTGTGAGACTCAACAATCAACTATCTTCAAGCCTCCAACCCAAAGCATCTTTGTATCTCTCTTGGCTCTGATTGGTTGTTTTTGTCCAGTTCGGGTCAGGACACAGTGACAATTTCAGCAAATATGGCAAAAAGTTGTTTTTATAAAAAAGTTACCTACTGCAGCTTTTATATCACATATAAATATATATAAATTTGATCATTCTTTACAAAGTAGTTTGAACTAATTTTTCTAAGTAGTTAACCAAACTAGATTTGTCCCTAGGGTAGCTTTGCTGTAACTCAACTTTCTCCAAGTTCATTCGGTTTTTTAGTGTGTTTTCGACTCCCCCATTTCCTGAAAAAAAAAGCTCTTTAGTGGCTATGAGTCACATAATGTTTACTAGTGAACAGCTAACTTTGTTTGTTTGCTATTTGGTGCTGGGAAGGTAGCATGAAGTAAGTTTATCAGGGCTTTTTGGCAGAAAACAGTTGCCTCATGCTATCTGAAAAATTGTTGAATAAAAGCAGAAAAGTTGTGAGCCTAAAACCAAAACAATGACTCAATGACCAAAAAACTCATTATTGCTTAGATTGACATTTTTAGCTGGGAGACCTTTTTGTTTCTTGCTTTTTGTACGAATTCGCGTCTGTACCAGCACTAATCGTTGGCCTAAACAGGGACTTGCTGATTAAAGTTGAGCCAAGTCTAACAACCAAGCTAACAGGCTGAATGAGAGTCTGAAATGTCCCAAAACAGCTGTTGTACATGGTGCAAACCCCTTAGATTTAGGTAACAACATGGCCTTTCCCATGGCACCACCCTCAGGACAAACATGTGATTTAAAACTTGTATGTTTTATAGTGTGTAAAGAGCATTACAGGTTCACGCTGGGGTAGACATTTAGGCATGTTTAGGCTATAACACAGTATCTATAAAACAGTGGTTAGTGGTGCTATATCAGGACTCACATGATGCATTACTGTCCTAGAACCTAAGTAGGCTGTTAATGTGACACAGTATCCACGGGGGCTGTTCCCATAAGACATATAATCCACATTCTGGAGTAACTAATCATTCTCTGTGTGCCCATGATGCATTTTTCTTGTCCTGTACCTATACTCTACTGCCACCACCATCAGCAATTTTCAATAACTGCTTCATCTCTTCCAGGATGTTTCTTCCGTCCCATTTTTCACCCCAGTAGTGGACAAAATGGCAGCATTTCCCCCTTTCTCAATAAATCTACAGGTACATACAGTGGCACTTTTGAAAGCTGCCACTGTATTCTCGTGATGTACTGGGCAACAGACTGTCCAAAAGGTTTTTTTCAAAGCTAGAACGGAAGCACAAGACACCACAGAGGCAGCTATGTGGCTGCAGAAGGTGTATAAGATTCAATAGATTGTTTGGATTGAGAAGATGAAGGAGATAGAGGAAATCCACGCAATCACAAAGATCAATTCCTGTCATTTGCTGAGCTCTTTGAAGACAGTTCAATCGTTTAACTGAGACACTTTTCCCTGGCAGTTCAAAAAACAAGGTACCACTTGACTTTGCCATCTTTTTAGACATCCTAGTTCCAAAAATAGATCTGTGCCAGCAGCCATTTACATGTCATTGTTTTTAAAATGTAGAAAATTCAGTAATGGTAATAGGAAGGGTGCACCACAGCTTATTTTATCTAAGGGGATTATCTGAGAGCTAGTAATAGTGACTTCGTACTTACCAGGTGCTAAATAAAGTATGCTTGTATTACATTACAATTAGTTTTAAGAATTACTAAAATTATAGTAGCTATTTATTAGTACGCAAGGAACTTCCTGCTTCGCTCTGATACAAGCATAAAAGTGTCAACTATACCTGAGGGAACAAACGACTTTGATGTAATCTATTCTGATAATTGTATAACTACCTCCCTTCAACAAATGGATGGATCAGTAGTCATATTGGTATCTGAAAGTCAGCTAGATTAGACCCGATGTGACACCAGCTATCCCAGAAGCTAGCAACGTTTCACTCTGTTTCAAGCTACTGTGTTTGCTGGTAAATTCTGTCATTTCCTATAGAAAACAATGGACCTCAATAATATCCTAAGCTACTGTCACAACTCAGCTCAGATTGTATCTATGGTCTGGGGCCGACTTTACATCTGTACACATCCGTGTACATTTGTTATATACATACACTTGTGTATACCCTTGTGTATAGATGTGTTAGGAGATTTAGAGATGAAACATATCAACTATTTGTTTCGATTCTCATATACACTCCCTCAAAATGCATCTTTAATCATAGTCAATGTGCAACTCTACTGCACACTAAAATTGTAAAACTCCTGAAGCTAATTTCCTTTTCTGTTACTCCCCTGAAACAACTACCTCAGTCAGTCTTACAAAAATGTGTGAGGGGTAGAAATATAAAGAGGCATAATAGTAAAATAGTCAAGTAAATTGCAAGTTACAATTGTGCAGTGTATAGTAGGCCTATCTCACTTGTACTTGGACATTTCCATATTATGCAACTTATTCTGCTCCTGTCGTGGGTTTGGGTTTTAGTTTAGTTCTGTCCTGTTTTATGTTGAAAGGGTCCTTCTCTATGTGCCTTTACTTCCTGCCTTTTTGGGGTTTCCTGCCAGTTTTGATTATTTGCCCAACCCTGATTATTTTCACCCGGATTTAGTTATCTTCCTCCTCACCAGTGTTTCCCCTTGTTTCAGTTCATTCTACTTGCTCTGGCATGTAAGGTAAGGCATGAGGGAGACCTGACAACTGAGTTTACTTTGGGCCCCGAAATAACTACATTTATTTAGTTATGTCAGCTGGACAGCAATGGGTTTTGTGTCAATTAAACAACTGTACATTTGTTTAGAATTTTACTACTAAATTATTATATCCATCATTATAACCTAATCTTTGTGGCTCTTTTTTGTACATGGTCCAACCCTGGATTTAATTTTAGTTTATAGTGTGCTCACATGGTGCACATTCTCTTTAATCAAACCAAAGTAAAACAGGTAGTGTTCCAGCACAGGAGTACTGGTTGGCATCTCAGTCCAGACATAGGTTTGATGCAGCAGCACATGATGATAATGAAACTTTGCCCAGAAAAACAAAAGGTGGTCAGTTGATTATTGTGGTGGTTTTCCTATATCACGCAGGGTTCAAAGTCTCTGCAATCAGACTTTCATAGCAAAACAAAAAAAAAAACACTAGCTGTCTGCAATGAATAACAAATAACTGAATGAGTTAAAAACTGTTTTGGCCCCCGGGTCCCGTGTCTATGGTGAATATGGTAAAACAGGATCACTGTTAGGTTTTTGTATTTTCAGATAAAGTCAGCTGAACAGCAAAGAAATTAAACTGCAATTTAATCCGAGTTTGCAGTATTAAACCCGACCACTTACATATGAACATTTAATAATTGGTTTTGCTTGGCAGTAAACAACATAGCTGTCATCAACAAGACAAAGCCTGTCTTTAAGACTCTTCCTCAGACTGCAGCCACCGCTTACGCCCAGGAAAGTGTGGGCTGTTAAGTGGGTTATCATTCTTTATTTGTGATCTATTAGGGGTTAATGTGTTCTCCAGCCTCTGGGCCTGTTCTTCTAGCTGTATGTGATGCATGGACTTCTTAACAGTTGTGTTACTCTGGCTGCTGGAACATAATTTAAAGTATTGTGAATTTTCTATTGACCTTCTGTTTTGGTGTCTGTTTCCCTGCTGTACGGGAAACAGCAGAGATATATCCTTTTTAAATCCATTCTTTCTGCTGCAGGCAAAGAGTGTTTGCATCACCATAATCATATTGATTTGACATTCCTATCCTTGGCCCAGTGGTAAAAGAGTAAAGCCATCATCTTCATGATATCCCAGTCTATTGCTTGGTGACAAATAGTTGAGAAATTTTGGCTCACCTATCATTCTGTGGCACACTTACAAAAAAAGTAGTTTTTCTGTTGTTGTTTTAGGTATTAAGTAAGTTTGTTCGGTGGCTGTTTTTCTGAATTATGCTCACTTCAAGGTTTTAGTACCCTAGAGAGTGTGTGTGGGTGGGTGGGGGGTGTGCGGGGGCAGAAAGAATCGGTTCAAGCAGGAAAAGGCACATAGGCAAAGTGTAGACTGTGCCTCCAGCTGTCCAGCTCATGGCAGGATTGAATTAAAGATGATGAGTCTTATTTTTTCTTGGCATGCCATCATTAAGACAGCAGCTATCAGGAGCCGAAGTCTGTCATCCAAATTCTGTACTTGAATCTCTGCCCTCACAGATTTCACATGGATTTAGAAATTTTTTTAAACAAGTTTTGTTCACCTGGTCATGTTTTAGCCTGTTAGCTAAAAATTGTTTACATCACAAATGTCCTTTTTTAAGCACACTGTAAGTTTCTCGATTACTTCAAGGCAGCCACTGGATTGTTTTTGATTTATTATAAAAACTATCTGATCTTACATTGTTGCCAGATGGTAATGACAACTCCCCCAATGTTATGCAACACTGATATTTGAGATTTAAAGCTGCAGTAGGTCATTTTCATTTTCATTCCCAGGTTTTAAAAAACTTTTTTTTGGGTTTTGGTTATTTTTTTTTTTTTTTTTTTTTAAACCCCCCCACAAAAAATTTTTTTTTTTTTTTTTTGTGTTTTTTTTTGTTTTTTTTTTGGAGGCTGGGGTTTTTTAAAAAGCCATGAAGGGGGGAGAAGAACCTGATTGGAACTTCATGTACTACTGTCTGAACACAGTGAAAAATTCAGCAATAATGACTAAAAGTTAGCTACTGCAGCTTTAAGACACAGATCCTGGACAACAAACTTTAAATGCACAAAATGGCTTAATTCACATGATCTTTGTCATATCCATGTTTTTCTTCCTGCTTGCCTACTGCCTACTAGTAATTCAATTCAATTCAATTCATTTCAATTCAATTTTATTTGTATATTCATAACAGAAGTTATCTCAGGACACTTTTCAAAATAGAGCAGGTCTAGACCGTATTCCTTATAAAATGATTTACAGAGACCCAACAGTTCCCACCATGAGCAGGCAGTTGGCGATGGCGGCAAGGAAAAACGTCCTTTTAAGTGGCAGAAACCTCGGACAGACCCCGGCTCCAGGTGGGTGGTCGTCTGCCTCAACCAGTTGGGGTGAGATAGAGAGAGAGACAGAGAGAGAAAGAGAGAGAGAGAAAGAATGGGATAAAGACAGAAGGACAGCAACAGAGGTAACGACAGAAGGACAGAGACAGAGACAAACTACACTAATAGTAGTGACTGATGGTGATAATAATGATGAACATGAAGAAGATGATGACGACGACGACAGCAACAACGATGGGGGACAATGAGCAGTGACTTTAGTAATAATAGTAACTGTAGTAATAATAATAATAATAGTAATAATAATAACAATAATATCAGTGTTATTAGCAATGGCAGTCAAGCAGGACCATGGTAGGAGGCTCCACCAGGATCCATGAGAACCTGTGAGACGAGAAAGCACAAGAACTCCGGGGAAGAAGTGAAGTTAGTAACATGCATTAATGGAACATGAATGAGTGCAGAAAGAGAGAGAGAGGAAGAGAGGAGCTCAGTGCACCATGGGAAATCCCCCGATAGTCTAGGCCTATAGCAGCATAACTAAGGGATGGTTCAGGACTCACCTGATCCAGCCATTAGTTCTTATTAGTATTTAGTAATTCCTGAGTATCTTAACCATAGGCAGTGTAACACAGTGTTTTTCCACCCCTTCACTTTGGAGTCCCTTCTTTTTTCCTGGAGAGGACAGTCTGAAATTGTTGTCTCTTGTTGTGCATTTGCTGAACCAGCATCTATGTCGGGTCTGCTTCGATGTGGTCAGAGACCTGTAACCACCTTGGAGTCTCATCATTGTCATGCTGTTTCTAGGCAACCAGCAGAGTCTCCAGGAAGTTACAAGACCTGGCTAACCACCCGTAAAACTGCAACTTTGTAAAGATCGTTTTATACTTTACAAGGACAAACAAACAGGATAGAACAAGTTAATTAGTTAGCTTTAGAGGAGCTAGTAGATAGATTTGGTTACCTTTGGACAGAGCCATGCTAGCGGTCCCCCCCCCCATTCACGTTCTCTGTGCTAAGCTAAGGTGCTGGTTCCAGCTTCATACTGAACGGACAGATGCAAGAGTGGTAGCGACGATTTTCTCATCGAACTCTTAGCAAGGAAGTGAATATGCGTTTTTCCTATATCCAAGGTCCATGGATGCCCAAAGTGTCCCAAAAGCCTGATTCCTCAGCCTGCCCCAGCTGGGATTCTAACCTTCTTGCTTACAGTGCTAAACACTGAACCACCACGCTGCACAAATTTACTACAAAATTATAATACCCTCCATTATCCTTCATTATAATTATCTAATCTTTGTGGCTCTTTATTCTAACATTGTACAAAGTCTGGTTTTAATTTGAGTTTATATTGTGCTCACATAAATAAAGCTGTGTTTAATCTAACTAAACTAGCACAGGCAGTGTTCCAGCACAGGACTCCAGGCATTATCATCCACATGATGATAATGGAACTTTGCCCAGAAAAATAAAGGTGGCCAATTGCTTATTGATGTAGTTTATCTATGTCAAAAAACCCTAATAAGTTAGAAACTGCTTGGTAAAAGTGTACATAATTGTAGTTATTGGCCAAAAACAAGCAAATCCACCCTAATATCACATTATGCATAACATTTATAGGCTTCATACCTTGCATACCAATGTAATATTGCAATACAGAGGAGCACTACATCCTCTGGAATTTGGTGTGTGTATCACTTAAAGGGGAACTTCGGCAGATTTTTACCCTAGTCTTGATCACTAGAGGTCACCGAGTACTGTCGATAGGAAAAACAACGACCAAAACCGGTGCTAGCAAACTGGAGATCCTGCAGCTAATGGCCAGAGCTCCCAGTTAGTTATAATACACTTTTTGGGGGCATATCCTAAAGAGTGCCTTTTGATGCTCTTAACTGACACAAAATGCAATTAAAATGTCTGTGCAACGTGATCAGGGCCCTTACGTGACAACAACATGCCTTTTTAACTCATACGTTGTGCAGAAACCGTACAAACAGTACTGTCGCCTACCTGTTTTTCCACCGCTTGCTTCACCGAAAGCCCAGAATAATCGATCACAGAGATAATGCCTTCATGACGAAAAAAAGTTTATTTCCCCCTCAAAAATGTCCATGTCTTCACACACTACTCTCCGATTTGCACACTTCCTGCAACAATCTCTTCTTCTGCGTTTCCCTGCAACAAGTGAAATCCCACGGGACTTCAGCGCGGACGGTGTGGAAGCCATCCACGGAGACGATCTGGTCCATAATGTCCCTGTGCAGCCATGTCTCAGTGAAACACATCAGACTGCACTCATGGTACTCCGGGTGGCTCCGTGTCAGCGTCGTTAGCTCGTCCATTTTGTTGCTAAGGGACCCTCTCCAAAAGCCCGTCCCGTCTCGACCCTCCTCTCATTCCCAGACGTTGCTTCCCTCCTCTGCATCCCCGGTGTGTTTTCCTCCAGAGTTCAGGTGGTATATCAGCTGGTCTGGCCACTACGCCGGCTGGCATTAGCGCGATAAGCTGTTCTCGAGAGTAAACAAAGGCAGCGTGTTCCGGTGGAAGCGGCATAATAACAACAACACGTAGAAAAGCTATGTGCGCATGCGCGAAAGTTTTAACTTTCTTAACTTTTATTCTCTTTTGTTCGTTCTTGTTTCTTCACTGTAACTATGTGAAGTCCTGTCCTCTCTAACGAGGTTGTTTTCAGAGAGTTTCGTGCTTTTCTACGTGTTGTTTTTATTATGCCGCTTCCACGGAACACGCCGCCTTTTTTACAGGTACAAGTGCCCACACTTTCATCGTCTACCTTTCCATGACCATGAGATACTGCAGTTGTGGCTAGTTGTTCTTCTGCTGGATGTGGAAACTCCCATACAAGTACTATGCGAAAATTATCACCGCATTTGCAGCGAACATTTTGAGGAGGATGACTACAGAGACACAACACAGCGGAGCCGGCTGAAGAGAAATGCCATTCCGAGGATGAAGACTGCTGCAACCACTGTGGAGGTAACGTTATTCATAACTTCATTTAGTTTCGTTTTGGCAGACACGGCTTGAGAAGGGATGTGCGGCAACACATTTTTGAGGGGAAATAAACTTTTTTTCGTCGCAAAGGCATTATCTCCATGATCGCGTAGTACTTGTTTGGGAGTTTGCACATCCAGCTGAAGAACAACTAGCCACAACTGCAGTATCTCATGGTCATGGAAAGATAGACGATGAAGGTGTAGGCACTTGTACCTTCTCATTCTGTTGCCACCATTTGGAAAGGCACAAACGCGAACCATTTCTTCTCCACAGTAGATCAACACACGTTATTCTTACTCCAAGCTTCTTCACTTGTAAACACCTCCGATCTCCACTCATTTCTTCTTCTGCATTTACCTGCAACAAGAAATCCCACGGGACTTCAGCGCGAGAGCAGTCCCACACTGAAGTCCCGTGGGATTTCACTTGTTGTTGTTGTTGTTTGAGTTGAAAAGGCATGTTGTTGTCACGTAAGGACCTTGAGCATGTTGCACAGACATTTTAACTGCATTTTGTGTCTGTTAAGTGGAACAAAAGGCACTCTTTAGGATATGCCCCCAAAAAGTGTATTATAACTAACTGGGAGCTCTGGCCATTAGCTGCAGGATCTCCAGTTTGCTAGAACCAATTCTGGTCGTTGTTTTTCCTATCGACAGTACTCGGGGACCTCTAGTGATCAAGACTAGGGTAAAAATCTGCCGAAGTTCCCCTTTAATCTCTCCTACCACACAAAGTGAAATTAAACTTAAAAATAAATACAAATGAGCATTCAGGTGCCCTACAGGCCTTTATTGCATGTCATCCTCTTCTCTCTCTCTCTCTCTCTCTCTCTCTCTCTCTCTCTCTTCAATTCAATTCAATTCAATTCAATTCAATTTTATTTGTATAGCGCCAATTCATAACAGAAGTAATCTCAGGACACTTTTCAAATAGAGCAGGTCTAGACCGAACTCTTTAACATTAATTACAGAGACCCAACAGTACCACCATGAGCAAGCACTTGGCGACAAGGGCAAGGAAAAACTGCCTGTTAAAAGGCAGAAACCTAGGACAGATCCTCCGGCTCTAGGTGGGTGGTCGTCTGTCTCGACCAGTTGGGGTGAGAGAGAGAGAGAGAGAGAGAGAGAGAGAGAGAGAGAGAGAGAGACAGACAGACAGACAGACAGACAGGTGCACAGCAACAACAGTATTGGCAATGGCAGTCAAGCAGGACCATGGCAGGAGGCTCCACCAGGATCCATGAGAACCTGCGAGACGAGAAAGCACAAGAACTCCGGGGAAGAAGTGGAGTTAGTAACATGCATTAATGGGACATGAATGAGTGCAGAAAGAGAGAGAGAGGAAGAGAGGAGCTCAGTGCACCATGGGAAATCCCCCGATAGTCTAGGCCTATAGCAGCATAACTAAGGGATGGTTCAGGACTCACCTGATCCAGGCCTAACTATAAGCTTTATCAAAGAGGAATGTCTTAAGCCTACTCTTGAATGTGGTGAGGGTGTCTGCCTCCCGAACCACAACTGGAAGCTGGTTCCACAGGAGAGGAGCTTGGTAACTTGGTTTTAATTTTTATTAGAGTTTTATGTTGAACTCCTCTTGTTTTTATTCCTTTAAATAATTTAGGTGGTCGGGGGACAGACACAGTCTCTATGGGGTTTTGGGTGGGTGACTGTTCTAAAGAAAGAGCAGAGAAGTGTGTAAGACAGCAGCTCTGCTTCCTGGTCCTAACTCTGGACTGTCAGGTTTTAGAAATAAACTTCGCCATATTTCTAGATAAGAGAGTCGCTCCATCCAAAGTGGGATGGATGCCGTCTCTCCTAATCTTCACATTTCTTTCATATCTGTACGAACTGCTATTAAAAATAGAAGCAAAAACAAGAGGAGGATTTGTCTTTGTTGGCCTGTCTTGTCCTTTTTGCGTCCTCTTTGAAGCATCACAGTCTTACCTTGGTACATGATCATTTTGCTGTGCGCAGTTCACAGACATCACCTTACTTGTGGTTTTGGAAGTTCAAATTTTTGCCACGTGGAGCCAGGAATGCTCAGTACAAGGTTGCCAGAGCAGCTTCAGTGGTAACATCAGCAGTGGGACAGGGACAAGAGTCCATCATGTAAACTAAACCTCTGACTAATATGAGGGTGATTGATAAGACATTCAGAATCACACACAGAGAATATAAACACATAAATATTGGCCTATAAATGCATATGTCATAATAGAAATCATCTGGGGACACACCACCCTGCCCCATCATGCCTTGGGAAAGTTTCACACCCAACTAGGAAGAAAACACACTCAACTAATTTCAACCTGTTTTTCTCATTAGTAGCACCCTTGGCACCATGCCACCTGACCTGGTTTTAACCACTTGTCTATCCTGTTTGAAGCGTGTCACGGCTCACATCCTCCCCATAGCGTCGGCTGCTGCAGGGAAGCCCTGTAAATCTCTCCCCAGAGGGTTCAACCCATTAGGATAAATAGGCACAGTAAAACACGGGCTTCTCTAAAGGCTTATCCCCTATAGCCCCAACCTCCTTGCACGCAGCACCGTATTAACTCTGACACCTCTTTATGTGCGTGGCACATTTCCAGCTGTTGTACAGACTCATCAACAACCATGGACACAAAAGGCACGCGCTTCTCAAAGGAAATCTTGCATTAGAGATGCGGTGGAGTTCACAGGAAAAACTGATATCCATAATCCTGGCTGTGGTTTAGTGTTGTTGAGGTATTTTCCCTCAGAGAGGTGATGGTCTGTGTTGCGGCGAGCTGTGCACAGGCTTTGTGCTCCAATTTGTTGCCTTGTTAATGATACCTCATTTGCTTTTCATCTGAGTCAAATGAGGAGCCTATTTGTGGGATTAGCCAGGGGAGAACTGTGCCTTCAGCTGTGGTTTATAATAAGGGATATTCTTTAATTTCACTGACTAAATCTTAATCTTATAGCTCAAGGGGTTTTTAACACCAGGTGTATCTGTTACTTGGATTTTATTCTCTCAGAAACTGTGATTACTTATATTTTAAAGGTATAATAATGTGATGTTAAAACTAGGGAAAGTGGAGATATATGTTTGTCATGGGACAGCGACAATATACTGTACAGCATGTGTCTTAAATTTCACAGTGACAGGAGCAGAGGCACCATGCATCAAGTTCACGCACACGTAACACTTGCCATTCATCTTGATGAGCAGTCCACCGTCAAACAGAAAGGGTCAAATACACAGGCGTTATACAAGATAACACCAGACACAGAGAATTGATAGTCTCAACAAACAAAAGTGATTTTGGATAGAGCTTACTGCCTGTACTGCTACAATCACTCCCACCCCTCAGCCAAAAATGCCCAAAATGTCCCAAACATTGATTGACAGGGCATTCACAGTTTACACACACATCAAGGCCTGGACAATCTATCAGTTTTATACTGTGACTGGTAGAAGTGAATTTTTTTATTTGGAAGGGCCACAATTCAAATTATAATTTACATAATTTCAGCTGTAGCAAGTCAAGGACTACTACAAACACTGATTTCACTGGCTGTAATGGCAACTGGAAAATTTACTTAGCTGTACTCAATTAACATTATTTAAACGTACTAGAAGGAGTTTTTAACTGGTTATGAATCAGTCTCAACTTAACACTGATGCCTCTGTGGGTCCAACATTAACAACCATCAGCAAGAAGATTTCTATTTGATATCTACCTATCTATTTCTATATAGTTATTCTTAATGCCTACCACCGGGTTGGATTCCCCTTGAAATCAATGAAATGAGGCGGTGGAAACACTTCCACTTTTGTCCAAAGGGGCCGCCAGAGTCAATACAAAATAATAAAAGTTTATTGTAGGAGCTTTAATTAAGATTAACTTTGTGACTTTTACCAAACAACAAAAACGACATCTTAACATTTGTCTGGTTAATATGTTCTCTGGATGTCAGTATCTGTACCATGGATGTAATAAGAGAGCTGGATACAGCGGCTTGCTGCCAATTTGTCGCAGTGGCCATGCACTGTATGCCAATAGAAAAAAACCCTGAGGCCCAAAAGCATTTTCCCCATAGACCACCATTATAGAAGATACATCTATAAAACCTGGACACCCGGAACTGCAATTATTTGTTATTACAATTTTAAAGTGTGTGACACAATGTTTATGGAATGAGGGCTTATGTGCAGGTGTCAGTCGAATGACTGGGTGCCATCTTTGAGTCTGGTATCCATACCTTATAATACATCCATGGTCTTCGGTAGTTGCATTTTGTCAAAGATGGTTTTGTCCATCTCACAATCTGCTTTTCGCTCTTCTCTTTAACCACATTTTCACATTTCCTTAGCTCCACAGAGCACAGGTACGGTTTTGCAAACCCGCACCCGCAGAGCTCAGAACTGGAACCGACCCATTACCCGCAATTATATCTAAGTCAAATCCGAACCTGTCAATATAAGACCAGCGATCCGACGTATGACCAGTGATACACACACAGTCATATTTTAGTGTAACATAGAAAGATGAACTAAAATCATAATTAACTATTTGGCTGAATCAATCACCAACTGTTGCTACTCACTACGCTGCTGCTGCTTCCGTACGGCCAGCTGGGCGTCGGTGCCAGTTCACTAAATCCATCTCCACACACAGTTTCAAACTATCTGATGTCCAGGCATACGTGGGCTATAGTATAGTTTTAGGATTGATGGTCTTTTTACACATTTTTGTCCTCACCCACTGCCCGCTCGTATTGAATTCATTTTTACCCGTATCCGAACCCAATAATAAATTACTTACACAACATTTTTGTGGGTTACCAGGCAGGTAATCTACTCACCTGTTCCCACTTCTCACCAGTCCTACAGTGGACTGGTTGCACAGCCAGAAAAACACAGGTGGACCTATGACACTAACGATGGCTCAGTTCCATTAAGTGTCCCAGTAACAGTGACAGTGAACCAACACACACAATAGCAGGACTTCCCCTAAGTGGTATGCAGCTATCATAAATACACCAGTGAGTTTCCTGCTATGACATGCCGAAATGTCTGCGGTGCAACCTGTCCATTACCTGGCTTGCGCCGCCTACTCCTCACCTGCAACTCATTCCATCATCAGCAACTCACCATTTTCACCGGTCTACTCCCTTTTTTTGTTCTCCTGCACTCTGGCCTGCCAGCAACCAGCCTTCATTCCAGTCCATTAGGTTTGGGTTTGTGCCTGCCTGTCCTCAGCCTGCTAGCCTGGACCTAACCTCAAGTAGCTATTACTATATATAACAAGATTATATATTATTATAATGCTTGATCCAAGTGTATCTCGTTAAATACAGGCTACATAATTTATAGAAAATAATTGTAATTTAAATCCAAATATTGGTCAGAAAAATACCAATTTTCCTCAGAACGTTTTAGTTCTATACAGATCCATCCTGATCCATATTACATAATCATAAGGTTTAATTCTTATGTATATTGAGTTAAGTAGCTACTCTGCAGTCCCCTTAGAGAAGCATCTGCTCACAAAAGCTGAGCACAACTTTATTTCACCTCTGACCAAAGAAGGGAAGGGCATAGACGTAAACAGAAAGTTGTCCCATGAGCTCAGTCAGCAATGATGCTCAAAATCGAATCATCAGTGTCTGAATCCGCTGTTGGTCTTCTTCCCCTTATTGCCTTTTTAAATTTCTGCTCAAAATGAACTGTATAATGTTACATAACTGCATTAATACATTCTTTAAATGGGCACTTCCCCTTAATGATATTAATATGTAATCCAATCTAACATTATAAGTATAAACTGACATGCAATATGAAATTATACAAATTTGAGGAGTGACAGAACCCTACTAAAGTAGCTTATTTGTTTAGTGAAATAGTTTCCATTTCTTTCTCTGTCTATTATGCAAGATAAGAAAGCACTCACTCACTACTGCCATTTCTGGAAAATAGTACTTGATGTGTCCAAGGGACATACTGTAATAGCCTTCACATAATGGAAATACTGTGGGATAAATGTCTTTCAGACTACAGTAGTAATAAGCCTCTTCTAGCTTACAGCGTCCATAAAATGTTAAATTTTCTCACTGGTTCCACTCCTTTAATTTTATTTATATGACGTTTAAGATGGGTGCTTATCCAGGCACTTGTCATCTCCCGCCTGGACTGCGGCAAATCCGTCCTCGCCAAAGCCCCTGCCTGACTGTGTATGTGGGGCCCTATAGGACAGTAGTCTGCTTTGCTCATTTGGTAATCCAGCCCTGATCATGTTTATAAACCAGTTATTTCCTCACCGTCAGGGGCAGATCTAGAGAAATATTAAGGGGGTGGCCAGAGGGTGGTATGGAGGCTTTAAGGGTTGATAGAAATATATGCTGTTTTACGTCAATGTGGCCTATTAGGAAAGGATGGAATAGAAATATCTAAAGGTGGTATTAGAAATCATTCAATAATTATTATTAGGGTCTGACTTAGGCTACCCAAGGGGACACACTTCAGACTAAAGAACAGTTGAGTGGGGAAAAATTTGTCCAATTGGGGACTGTGCCCCCAATTTGGGAATCTTGGGTCAGTAGTTAGGATTACTGTGACAGAAGACGCCATCTGTATATCGCTACACTCCGCCCTCTCCCACCTGGACAACAGTAAAACCTATGTGAGAATGCTGTTCATTGACTGCAGTTCAGTATTCAATACCATCATCCCTGTTCATACTGTAAATATCTCAACTTAATAGCTGTCACCTCACTCATTCATTCTGTTAATACTGTTCATACTGTAAATATCCTGCTAGTATGTTCATATATATATCTATATATATATTGGTTTTTTTTTTTACATATTTTTGTACATATGCACATTACTCTGCACTTTACTACTTTGCACTTCTGGTTGGATGCTTAACTGCATGTCGTTGCCTAGTACCTGTACTTGTGCAATGACAATAAAGTTGAATCTAATCTAATCTAATCTCATGTTAAGGTTATAAAATTGAGGTTCATGTTCGGAGTCTCCAGAAAATGAACGTAAGCCTACGTAAAGTCCCTAAATGTGACATAAGTAAACATGTGTAGGTCAATTATAGATTTTTTTTATAGTTTTTTTTCTTTCTGTTTCTTTTGTGAATACACTAAAACTAAAAAGTGCTGAAAAATAACATATTTACATGTACAAATATATAGCTCATCATTCTGTATATATTTTATATTTTGTATTAATTTTTAACTTTATAACTTTATGTACAGGAGTAAATAACAAACAAAATGTTTCACATTTGACAGTTTTCAGTCCTTCCACCTTATTGCATTTACACTGAACACATCAGTGATCTCAGTTTGTGAGTTCAGGAGAGGCACTTCCCTGCTATAACAGCAGGACAGCATGCCATGGAGACATCCACACTGATTTGAAGGAGGAGAGAAGAAACAGTAGAGGATTGATATTTTGGAGCTTTGGGATCCATCTCCAGTATCATAAAAAGTAACGCTGACAAAATGGCAGTCTCCAGCTGTGCCGAACAACTGCAACACAGATTAAGACAGACTTGAAGCTGAATTTAATCAGCTTCAGTTTATTTAAAAAATGCCTCCTGGAAGCACATTCCCTGAAAATAAACCTGTCCTACTGAAATAAGCTTGTGTTTACTGATAATGTTGCTTTGCGGAGAAGCCCTCTGGTCACAGGTTTATCACTTTCACTCACAAATGTTGACAGGCCAGTTTTTCCCCCTTTTAAATTATCCCAGCTAACAACACACTCAGCTGTGATTATTTCCTTCTAGTCACTCATGAAAATTACTCAACCTTCTCAAGCATTGTTCATGCTCATTAATGGGGATCAGTCACAGCATCTGTCATGTTTGTAGAGTAAGAAACCCATATTTCTGTTCTTTAGAGAAACTGAAGAACTGGACAAACTTAGTCATAATAGGTTTGAGATGAGTGACATTAGTTGTTTCATCATAATAGACTTCCTTGCCTTGCCAGGTGTTTTTTCAGCAAGCAGTGCTGTAGAACAAAAGCATATATTTTAAACTTTAACTATGAGAAGGCAATTATTAATATAAACATGTCACACTCTGTCGCACTGTGTGTTTGTTTGTGTGTGTGTGTGTGTGTGTGTGTGTGTGTGTGTGTGTGTGTGTGATGGCTTGGCTTGCATATTTTACATTATTTTCCAACCAGCAAGCCACTGACAGACAATTACAGGAGGCACAAAATATTTTAACAATGTGCTATGGAACAATAAAAATCACACTAAACTAAACTAAAAAAAGAAGCTGATTTTGACTTGACATCTGCAAAATATACAGTAAATTAGCTTCAGAACTGCTGTGCAAAATGAACATTTCACATTAGAGACAGTTACTGTTTGATTCAGAGCAATGGAGAGAACCTTGAATCTAAGTAACTGATAAATGTAATTGATAGACAGGGGTATAACGATCAATACACAATATAAGTGCTGTGTACCTATACTAGGTGTTGTTTTGAGTATCAATACTAGCATCAGTAAGACTAATGCAAAAATGGTATCAGATCAAAACCAAATTATGTGGTCTTGCCCCTGTTGATAGATCTAGGAGGCTGCCTGATCAATAATCATGCTTTTAGACACTGTGTGTGTGGTGACAGGGATTCCTACCTAGCAGTACCCCTCCCAAATCCCAAAGAGGTGTGTACACACACACATAACAGTCTGACCTAAGCTACCTTCGGTGACACATTTCAGACTAAAGACCAGTAAACTGGGGACACGAGCTGTGTGCTGTGAGTAGGTCTAATATGTATATTTGTTCCTTATTTTGTCACCATTAAATGTGTAAACTCTGTTTACTCAATACATTTCTACATATTGGGTTAGGAGTAAAAGACAACAACATAGATGAAAAACACAAGGGTAAGGTACCGTCTGTCTTCATTGTTGTTTTTCCTGGTGTTGTCATGTCTGAATGAATGGATCAAGCAACTGGAATAAAGCATGAACCTTCACAGTTACTTTATAGTACCTATTTATGCTCATTACACTTTAGGGAACTTGTTAACTTACTTTCTAATATGTTCTAGGCTTGGATTACTTAAATGTAAACAGTGTCAGATTTAGTGACATAGCAGTGAAGTTATATATTTCTATATAATACATATTATATTCAATTTTTCCCAATAGATCCTCCCAAATGTTACACACTGGGCCTTTAAGAGACTGCTTGTGTAAATCCACTGTATCTTTAATCCTCATTTGGCCTCATTCTAATTACATAAGTGCTCTAGCTCCTAAATGAACCAACATCATGTGGAAACAGTAATCCTTGAGCAGCCTGCAGAAAGATGGACCATCAACACAGGCCCTTCAGGTAGTTTGAATTCCTTCAGAGAGTCATCGAAGCCATCCAATTATACCAGTAATGAAATCAATTTAGCGATTAAGATAGAAGGAGCAGGTGGCTGCCACCACACCCAGCCCCAAAACCCCTTCCTTGGTCTCTTGGTGTAAGTTTAAGAGAGTTTCATGTATTTATTATGTTGTCTTATAATGTCTGTGAACATCACTTAATATAATGGAATATAGAAGTATTGGATCTGATTACTGAGAGCCATCAGATATATTATTTAGAGCAATCAACTAGTGAAAACCTTACATAGTCACCCTCAGTGTTCCATAATACGGGTCGCAACACAGCCAAATATGCACTTGCAGCTTGCATGCCCAGGACACGGTATACTTATTCTCTATCTAAAGCCACAGTGAAACTCAGAAGTACCCTTCACCTCATCAGCACCTCCACCGCGACATGCTTATCAACACTGCGGAGCCCTGAATCACCCATGTGTGACCAGCTGCGACCGTGACGGACTGTGGGGCGAGATGTGGAGCACAATGACCCCCGAGTGGATAATCATTGGTGTGTGAACGCCGATGGAGCCACACCAGCTGTGACTGCGGTCCCTGAAGAGAGCGAGGGGCTGTCTCTTTCAGGGCTGTGACCTTAGCGTGGTCAGTGCCTGGTTTGTCAAGCCCAGTGGAACGCATGCTGACAAATGTTTAAAGATACAGTACACGCACGCACACACACACACACACACACACACACCTGCACAGAGGCTAGTACTGTTGTATTTAAGAGGACACTCACTGACTACATTACCTTCTACAATACACCATGTGTGACTAAAACCCTATCTAGTTCTATAGACAGCTTCATGTGTTAAGTTTTTGTTACCTTATAATTAGCTGTTTATATCTACAGACACCGCGGGTCACTTTCCATGGAGTCCCCCATGTTTCTACAGTAGCCCACATGGGACAAACCAACACTGTCTCTAGATAGGAGCATTTGTGTTTTTCTCGTGTTTTTGTGATCGCCATAGTTTCTCCTTCTTGCTTGGAAGGGGAGGATGAAGCTAGCGCTCTGCAACTACACCACTAGATGCCACTAAATCCTACACACTGGTCCTTTAAAAGGTAACAAATGTGGACTTTGAAGACTCAATACTTACTATATAAGTACTCAATTACTCATACTGTATATCTAGACCTAAAGAGGATATTAAGTCGTTTCTAGATTGCCAAATTGTTCTATTTCACACTATTTTCCACTGTATATTTTGGGATGTGTGTTTTGAATTACATTGTGAAATTCAATGCTTTTTTTCTTTGGAAAATAACTATTGTGCATTTTGGTTTGTGTTTTTCTGTGGCAAACTATCTTTGCGTTTGAAGTGCGTTTCCTGTCTGTTTGTATGCAGGCAGATTGAAACCAATTGAATACAGCTCGCTTTCCAAGTGAGGATGAGAAACTACGGTGGTTATCAAACTCAGAAAGAACACAAAACGCCCTATATAGAGCCAGTTTTTGGTTTGTCCATATAGAAACATGGTGGTTCAATATGGCGGCCAACATAGAAGAGGAAATGCTCCCTCCGTACATAAAAATGACTCATTCTAAGGTAATTAAAACAACAATTATTATTCTTATCCTCCTTAATGTTGTATATTAGACCTTTAAAAGTCATATGACTAACATGTTAGCATCTGTTAGTTAATGTGTTACACATTCAGCACACAGAGCAACATTAGCAATCATTTGGAGTTGTGTTTCTGGCCACTTGTCAAATGTAAAGTCCAAAATTCATTCTGCTTTTAGCTCTGATTTGGTTTCCACCCTCTTTATGAGGGAGTTGTCATTAAGATTTTTGTAGTCTTCAGGTTTATCCCAGGCCTGAGAGTGACACCTTTCACATCACATGTCGTCATAAAATTCTTTAATATGAAAATACTCACAAATGCAGCTTTAAAGAAAAACCTGAATGAATGAGTCGAGAAACACGACCAATTCCATGTGCTGCATGATAATTAAAGGATTAACTCCCAACACGTCCTACAACGATGAATGCACATTTGAAAGGATGAGTCACCCTTCACCATATTTTCGACAAGTGGGTGAGTGCTTGTGTGGTATCCCCCTCACAGTGTTTGATGGCTCTGTTCTGCTGTGGGGGCGTTTTACTGGCATTGTTTGGATCTACTTGTCTTAAGGGAAAGGTCACTGCAAGTCAAAACAAAGTTATTCTCAGTGATCACCTTTTTCCTATATGATGCCACATTTATATCCACATCAGAATGGTCACTTTTCAGATAACACAGCCTCCATCCAAAGGGCAGGAGGGCTCACTGAATGGTTTAAAGTTCTGGCCCTCACAGTCACCAGATCTCATCCAGAAGTTCTCTCCACTATTATCACAGCACTAAATGAGGAAATATCTTTTGGAAGAAGGGTATATATCCATCTAGCACTGTTATATGACACACGGTGGCCCAACACCTTACTAATACACATTTTCTCACCCATCTGCATTAACTGTGCTGTACTGGATCTTTATATTCATATAGTATCTCCTTCATTTACTGTCTGTTGTCTGAGAGTTGCTGGCTCACATGCCTTCAGAATACTTTCATACATTTTGGACATGTCTAGTTGCCAGGCTTTCAGTATAGTTGTCGGCCATATTTTGGTGTTTTTTTTAAATAAACTTAAGTTACATTTTCATTTTGGCCTGCAGCTTTAAATCTGATGATTTACCGTATAACTGCAGGCTATCTACTGAAAACCACCTCACCTCTGGATTTGTGGAAGGTTTATTTGCATACTGACATGCTAATCCCCTGCAGTTACTTACCGTATGCTAAAGTGCTAGCATGCACATGAAATAAGCTATGTGAGCTTAGCAGAGAGCTAGAGATGATTTCAGTGTCAATCCTCTTGGCACATATTTATTTGCCGTTATAAATCTGCAGATAACTTATAGATTTAGGATTAGTGAGGCTTATTTTCATACTTTAGATGATGCTAATCTCATGTGGTTACTTTATATGCTGTCCAATAAAGTGTTAGCATGTGCTTATTGACTCCAAGCCAAAAGTCCTAGCCTTTATCAAAAGACAGGAGAAGCAATGTCTGGACTTGGCATTGGCTTTTTGTCAGTTTGTATGAATAAACATGTGTGTAGTCACTCATAGTCATTTTGAAGCCGAGTGTGTTCGTCCTGACTCCGCTGGCTCCCGGCTAATCCAAAAATGGACAAAGAGGTGGACCTTGGGTGGAGCTGTGGTGGACTGAATGAAGCCTGGCCTAGTTTTAAGCCTTAATATCATTTAACAAGTGAGTTATAGAAAAATTCACCCCCTGCACAGTTATCATGAATGGAGAAATGATCTATAGAGTGGCCGCTCAACGAACTGCAGTTTTTACCATTCCCATTTTGGCTTCATTTGACAGCCACAGGGTTTGGTTTTCTGTCCTCTTGAATAGATGCAGTCTTTTGTTTACAGGAGAAAATACATACATATCCATGAAATTCAGTAGCCTCACAGTATGCTTTCTTCGAAGCCCTCATAATTTCATCTACTTCTTAAAGTATTTTTAATAGCAACGAGCTAAAAGGAAAGTCATGAAAAGTTAACTGTGCCTCCGAGATAGAAAAAAGAGGCAGAAACTTTACCCTAGAACAGAATTTCACAGTGAAATTCTGGGAAGGAAATCAGGGAGGTAGAGGCAGTGGGTTGTTGTCTTTTGTTCAAATGATTGCTTGAAATACCAAAGACAGATGTGGAGCCGGCGTGTGTTGTGCCTTTGTTATTGGTAGATGCCAGTGAAGAAAGCTGAAGCTACACAGCCCTTCTTCCTGTAAGACACGTCTCAGACTGGCTTTCATGCCAAGTTTGGCTGCTCCTGCACCTCCGTGTATCACAGCTCCCTCACTGAAGTCGTAGCAGAAAGAAAGAGGATCGAAGCAGGGGCTCCTGGGAGAGACTCTTGAGAACAGTGTGGACTAAGTGAAAAGGCTGTATAGCACTTGGACTGATGTTTTAAATGCATGTCACACTTCTAAAAAAAAATAAAAAAAATAAAATGACATGGCGAGGGTTCAGGCCAGGTGAGTGCCTTTAGCTGCAGAGCACGCACTTCTCTTAGCAGTTTAGAAAAGCAAATCTCAGTGCAGCTTGCGAATTGCTAAATGATGCAGCGACACAGCTTTAGGGAGGAGAAACTATTCTGCTGAATGCATTTTAATCCTGTAGCCCTCAATCAGCATCTTTTCTGCATTTGTAAAACAGAATGTAGCCCATAATGATGGCTTGAGGATGGCCCTCTCTCCCTCTGAAGCACTGCTTCATCGCAGTTAGGATGTCAGGAATCAGCTTGATGCCATTTGGGAACTAATGACACTGTTGAAGTCAAAGATAAAGGAAAGCTAAAGATGTTGCATGTGCTGTGTGGCACATTCTTCAGGGTCCAAGCGTTTAAAGTAAAGTGACAAAATTGAACTGAACTCAACTGTGAAAACAGAATGAAAATGAAAGCAGCATTTTCTGGGAGGTATAAATATGGAGATTTGTGCAACTGGAGATTGTATTTCATATGCACACATTTTTATCCAAGATTAAATTCAAACACACTGGTGTGGAGTGTACTGGCACTGTTTTTATTTCCTTGTTGTGGGTGCATCTTCATCATTTAAATGGCAACTGAATACCGTATTGTGATTGAAGCTGTTATAACCAACATTTCTATATCAGCAATAAATCAAATTACTATTTATTATGTGGAAGGGGTTGCTTGAAGTGAGAACCCTACAGAGAATTACCACCAAGTCTGCTGTTCCTCTCAGCTTTACAAAGCCTTTTATCCTTTAACTCATTGTTTTGGTTCTCCAGCCCCCAAATTCTGCTCTCCTCTGCCTCGATTCCAGACACAGCAGGAAGCTGTTTTCTGTGAACAATCTCTGATAAACCCACTGTCATGGTTTTTGGTTTTAGTTTAGTCATAATCTGTTTAATTTTGTAATTCTCACCTTATCTCTTCCTGCCTTTGCGTGTTTCCTGCCAGTGTTGATTGTCTTCCCCACCCTGATTAGTTTCACCTGTGTCTGGTTGTCCTCCACTCAACAATGTATTCAGTCTGTGTGTTTCCTTGTGTCATTGCTTGTCCGTCTTTTCTCGGCTTAAGTGTTCCAGCGAGTTTCCAAGTCCAAGTGTTTTTAGACTTTTCTGCTTTGGGTTGTGGACTTTGTTTGACTGACCCTTTTGGGTTTGTTTGTCTGTTGGTCTGCCTTCCTGGCTTTGCCTTTTGCCTGCCTCATTCCCGTAAGCCTTTGTACCTCAGTTTGACTTTGTGTAAATCAATGTGCTGCATCAGATCTGCCTAGTACGGTTGTGTATTGGCAAGAATACGATATGATACATATCACGATACAGGGGTTACGATTCAATATCTTGTGATATATTGCGATATTAGAGTGCATGGTATAATTTTTTCATTGCAGCCAATGGAGCTCCCCCTGCTGGCCTTTACATAGAATGCAGGTTTAATACATTGGCATTGGCTTCACTTTGCAGAGCTGGAAGCTCTGTCCATTATATACACTGTCAATATTTTAAACACAAAAATCGATACAGTGATTTTGACAATCGATACAATAACACATTTAACACACAAATTAAAATTAATTAAAACTTTTTTATATATATGTATGACAAGACATATTAGAATTTAATGTAGGATAATAAAAAAAATGGTCTCTGCTGGCACTAATATTCTGAGAACTGAGAAATTACATATAAATTAAGTTCACAACTCAGTAATCATAATCATTTCAATTCTCCTCAAGCAGTGGAAGTGACTGCGGTTTCCAGAAGCCTCAGCACTGAACTGGGTGTGCATGCTGCGTTGGCTGCTTCACTTTAGTCGCTCAGACATTCAGTGTCAGGCTGCCTGAGCCAAAAGAGGATAGAGAAAGCATTCGCCGTGCGATTCTCCCACAGCAGATCCAAGGGGAGCGCTGAGATTCACATTTCCAAATGCCAAGACGTGATTATTTTTATTGCAAATGACAGCAGGAAAAAAAAAGTAGGCTGCAATTTTGTACAGTTTGATGCATTGGGGTTTGAAAATAGTTTTTCCACCTTGAACGTGATTAATATTTAATGTCAGTATAAATATGAATGTGTATGCTGAGCAGTGATCTTTTCAAGCTTGAATTATAGTACAGTAGGAGAACTGAAAAACACTTTTCAGATAAACGTAATTTTAAACGTTACAGACAGAAACTCATTTTTGTTGTGATCAACAAAATGTAGGACATGTTACTAATGCTGCGAGGTAGTCTAAAGTTTTTATTTAATGTCAATGCAATTTAAAAAATAAACATTTCTATTCTGCCCTAGCCTTACCTTGTAACATCTCTGCTTTGCCCTCTGGTTGATTCAGTAGCACACATGAAGGTTACAGGTTAGGCCTTTAGCCCTTGAAAAACAATTTTATTTGAATGCAACTTTCACAGCTCCCACGCTGAGTAAATACAGTAAGCATAAAAGGAGGCTAAAGTTTCACAGTTCGTATGGTCTGCGATGGTCTGCAATAGTCGCCTCCCACCGGCTTCACCCAGTTAGCGCTTCCCGGTCTTTGTTGTAGCTGCATTTCCTTTTCTTCATAGTTTTCACCAGCTTCCACTGTCGTTACTGTAGATGGATGAAAGAAACATCTGTTACTCATCCCAACAACTCCTGACAGTTAAACCTGACTTGCTTCTATACTGAAAAACTCTGACATGGAAAACATCAGGATCTGTTAAAATACTAAATAATCTGTCAAATGATCATGACTATGACACATGAAACATTGAACACAACTTGTCAGTCAAAAAAAAAAGACTGAACCGTGAGTATGCTGTGTTACTTTGGTACCAGCTCGACCCTAAATGAACTGTCCTCTTTAAGAACAGAAAGTCCATAATAGTCATTAATATAAACTTATATCATTACGTTAAATACTAAAACAATGTAACAAAAGAAATCCACAGATCTTTAATTATTTGAAATTGTCTCTATGGTAAAAAATATAGTATGTGACATCTGCTTCAGACAGCCTGATTAGATAAGAAAAGTAGCTAATCAAGAACCAACTTCTAAAGTAACAGACTTGTTTATTTTTTTCCCCTCACCCATGTCTGCATTATCATAAAACTTGATTTTCTCTGTGCTTCTACACAATCACTACATTCATTCAGGGTTTAATACCCGCCGTGGACTGAATATTGATGAAGCAAATGATTATTCTCCTATTTGTAGAGAGAATTTTGGCACGCTTCATAATTTATGTTGCTTGTCACTATGGATCTGCTAGGAAATATTAAGTAAAGACAGCCGGTAGGGGAAGTGTGGTGATTTATACCTCACACAGATAAAGGAGTACGCCACTGATTTTACACATCAATATCGTTTACTTGCCATGTAGAGCACTTGTCAGTCTAAAGCATTAGAAGCATTAGGAGTGTGAATTGAGTTGCATTATGGGAGGTGCAGTCTTCTTGTAGCCTGATCCGTTCTAGGGACTAAAAGTCAGGATATCTTGGTTTCTGTTGCTTTGCTTTTATCCTTTTATCTGTCTCATGTGACTGTGTATGTCTGCTCTGAGGTAAGCTTTCAGTGTTAGCATGCCTGGCTAACTAGTGTACTACCTACAGTATCTAGTGTTACCTCCAAGGCAAAAGGAATTTTCTGCTACATTATTTTGTAGGGTTACAGGTTACGTAAGCACATCCACTGTATTTCAGCACTTTGTGGGAACCTGTCCTGGGTGTTTAGGCTCGGCCCTGCTCTATTAGATTTGGGAAAGTGCAGTACAAGAACAATTCTGTTTCTTTACACCTTTATTTCTTTAGAAGGGATCATCAGCGGGTGAGGATGCTGACTTTTTGCCTGGGGCATGCAGCGTCAGCCTCAGCCTTTTAACACGATATCACTTATAAAGCCATCAGCAGCATGTTTTAGACCCCTTCCAAGGCTTTTCATTTGAAAGTAGAAATTCAGACAGAGACAGTGGTTTTAATAAAGCTAACACTAGTGTAATTAGCTGACATTTGATGGCAACAGTTATCATTTCCGACTAAGTCGCCAGATATAAAAGGCAACCTGCTTTTGTCTTTGTTTGAAATCAAGGACTTATTGTTTCAAACTGAAGAATTTCAAGTGGTAACTCTGCCCCTGTTATCCTTGTAAACTGCATATGTGCAGGAACAGAAACCTTGACAAGTGTAGAGTAATTAAGGTGGGCAAAGCTTAGCAACCAGTCAGCTGAAGTTCTAAAATTTTAAGGGACTTTTTTAAAAATAGCTTGTATCACCTCACCTTGCTTGCCTTGTTTTCCCACCAGCTTTCTCACATTTCCAGAGCCCCTGCCTCTGCAGTTTGCTCAGCTAACTTTCCCTTGGGCATTTAATGTGATACCGCCCGCTCTTCTCTACCACCTTATGTGTGTGTGTTTTTTTCCTGCCTCCTCCATCCACCATCCAGCAGATGATTCGGACACCAGGATCAGCATTTATTTTGGCTCCAAGTTCTTTTCTTCCCCACTTGTGCATCCCAAGCACATCCCTTCCTCTTAAAGAGAGCGGCCAGAGGAGGAAGTGAAGGAGAGCAATGGTGCCCTGTAGGAGGGAGGAGGGTTGACTGATGATCCATCCCTGCTACACAGTTGGTTGTCAGTGTATAAATGGCCTCAGCCTCACAGCCATTCAATCTAAACTATAGGGAGCAGGCAGGAGCTGGCTCCAACTCTTAACGCCGTGCAGTTGCACATGTCGGGTTTCAACGGAATCCAAATGACAGATGTCGACAGAGAGTGTGATGTATTATTCTCATCGCCTCCGCTTGGTGATATTGAGCCTATATTACATTCCCCATTCTCTGTTTTTGACATAAATATGGTTTTGATTATCCAGCATTACCCATAATGCAGCAGGTACCTACCTACCACTTTGTGAAATGGCCTCTTGGCTTCTTTTCAAGGCTGTGAAAGTAGTTTTTTTTTCCACATTCAAATGCATTGTGCAACATCACTTGACTTGCATAGCCAATCAGTAAATCAAGACTTGTGCTGATGTTCTGTTTATTTTTGAAAGAACTTAAAAGTGTTCCATTTATCATTACAGGCGACACATATCCCATTGCCTCTATGGGCATCCACGTCTACCATTGCAGCGGAATTACTGACATCCAGTTATATTGGCAGCCGGCGCCAGTGGCGTCACCACTGTGCACGCCTCATTTCTTGATGTTGAATCCTCCCTGATAGGCTCAGTGCTTGTCTCCAGATAAGCAGGTTTGAATGACAGTTTTGTGACAGAAGACACCATGGGGGAAGGCTTTGGGGGTAAAACCAAATGAGAGAAAAAAAAAAAGAGAGAACAATAATGAAGTGGGGGTGCATTGGGCTCATTATAAGAAATTGTCTAGGCTTAAAGAAAGGATGCATATGACAGCTCAAATCCAAGTAAAGGATGCGTCTCAATTACAGGAGCTTAGACGGAGGGAATGTAATACATGAGAGTCTGCAGAGTCAGGGGACAAGTACATCTACATCTGTGATGTCTCTCCATGTGTTGCATGTGCTTTTGAACGTAAAAAGAACTTTACATCAATCTCTGCTGACGTTTTCCTCCACTTTTCTCCCCATTAGACACATTTCTGACAGCTATCCATGTCCTAAAAGGAAGCATATAGATGCCATTGGGTCATGACACCCACTCTGGATTACCCACAGTGACTAGTGTCTTGTCTGTCTGTCACTTCCCAACTCTTGCCAGATCAGACTCTCCTGCATCAGCGGCATGCAGTAGGGGGGTTGCCATGGCAACAGCTCATCCCCCATCTGTGCAATCTGATCTTGTTTATCGAGTTCCTCTTCTCGTCGGAGCAGCTGCATGGAAACAAACCCTGATGCCTCGCGGGCAAAGGAACAGCGTCAGATCTGAATGGAAATTGATCACAAAAGGAATAAAAATTTGACTTCTTAAGGATCCCTAAGAAACTCCAGCCGGAGTGCTGATCAGCCATTAATTTGTAGAGTCTGTGTGGCCCATACCTATTGTGGGGCCACACAAACTTTCTCATGCAATTTCTCATGGTTAAACTAGATAACAGCATGTTTCTGTCTTTCAGTGCAGACAGGGTAATTATTTTGCCAAGCACCATTAACCCACCGGGCAATAGCCACCTCCTCTCCCTTTACATCAGGCCGCGTAGGAGTGGAGTCAACCTTGTGTCCACAGTTCTCAGATCAATTAAAATAATATAATAATGAGTGCAATTACAATATCCATGGCATATCAGGAACCTTTAAGTAATGTATGATATGGTATATTATAAAAGTATGACAATATTCGAACATTACATACATGTGTGTCATTAATACTGTCACAGCCTCCACTTTTGTTGGAGGGCTTTACACAAGATTTAGGAACCCGGGCTGCAGGGATTCGCTTCCATTCAGCAAGGTCAGACACTGATGATGGGCGATAAGGCCTGGCTTGTAGTCAGCGTTCCGGTTCATCCCAAAGGTGTTTGATGGGGCTAGCTGAGGTCAGGTCTTCTGTTTAGCATGCTGGTAAAATTCTTCCACACCAAAGTGTGAAAACCAAAGAAGAATTGTCACGTTGAACAGCCAACCAAAGTATGTAATAGACCCACAGGTCCACTAGTGGATACCAGAGGTGGGACCAAGTCTCAAGTCTTTGCATTCAAGTCCCAAACTTTCAGTTTTGAGTCTTAAACAAGCCATAATGCACTTTTCACCAAATGTAATGCCATTTAAACAACAAACAACAAAATTACCTTTGGTATAATTTTTTCCAACTAGTACTCAGTACTGTTACATTAGTTCTTCAAGGGCCTCTCCTGCAACATGACTGGATGCTGTCAGAATTAAGTGTTAACATACTTGTTAATCTTTGGGCTTGGGGGAAGGTATCGAGTATTTTCAAATCAAAAAGCTCAAGTCCAAGTGAAGTCATGGGTTTCATTTTGTCAAGTCGAGTCTAGCGTCATCAAATTTGTGACTTGAGTCCACACCTTCTCTGTATACCGTGTCATTGTCACCTTTTGCCTAGCCGAGACATGAAAAGTACACAGTGAGATATTGGGCTACATTTAAAAAAAAAAGACCTTCCCCAAACTGTTACCTCAAATTTGGAAGCACATTATTGTCTCAAAACAACCCTTTTTTTTCAATGTACCCCTACAGCTATATCAGATCAACACAAAGGTATGGATGATGGTAACATGTGATCCACATACAGTTATTTCTTTCTTTCCATCTCTGTTGAGCCTATTTTATTTTAATATTTTAATCATTTACCCTTAGCATCCCTCTAAATTCATTGGAACAAATTATTGAGAGTTAGAAACACAGAGAGGAAGCTCTGCAGGGTTTCAATCATTGACCAGTTGGGGGCACAAATTTACTCAATACCTGCCATTATTACTGTAATAAATACAATGACAAGAACATTGAATGTACGATAGATTTTCCACACCCATGTCATCAATAACCTGTTATTCAGAGTTATTTTCCTTTAAGAATCCTTCTTCTTGAAAACAAAAGAAGTTTTCAATTTGACAGTAATTGCTATGTCATTGGCTCACATGACTGGTGTAAAAACCTCTATTTCACTCTTTGAATATTTTAATAGCTCCTCGTGGCATTCACTGCCACACTGTCAGCAGGTCTCTCATTTGAGTGTTCACCTGAACACAAACAAAAATTAGTTTGTGCAAATGCTGGGACTCTTCCCTTGTATAAGGACTGAATCCATTATAAGAAAGATAGGGTTTTAATAGAAAATCATAATACAAGTGTCGAGGGCATAGGGAGTTAGCCGAGGTTAATTTCATTCTCTCCTCCCTCACTGGCAGCAAAACCCTATCTCCACTTGCACATTTAAAAGGAGGAGTAATTGAATCATTTGTGTAGCAAAGGCATTTGAAGGCCACAGATTTTAAAACCAAAGAGCATAAAGTAGGAACTTCTCAGTAACACAGGGTTACAATGAGCTGCATTTTAATGGGATGAATGGAGTTAATTGAGCTCAAGAAACTATGCTTAGGTTTTTGTGTAAAGGAAATGCATGTTTGCATGCAACATACAAACAACATCTGAGTGATCAAATCGGTATTCGGTTATGATAAAAGTAGCTGTAGGTCACAGAATCATAGTATAATGTAGCTTAGTCATTGAGTTAGTATGATAACACAAAGCATATTCTGGGGTTAAATAGGCACTCAGACAGTGAAGAAGCACATCTAAAATAACCTCAGATGATAATAGAAAGTCTCTCTGGGGCCTCTTGCAGTCAGGACCAAAGTGTACCTAGATGGCACCACAGAAAAGATCAAAGCTGATCATTCTATCCTTGCTGCTGGTCATCCTCTTTGAGAGCCCCTGATAACTGAACAGACATAATAAATGTCAGTTTCACACTCTCTATCACTTTCCCAATTTCAAACCTGTGATGTGTCTCTTTTGCAATCACATTTAAGGTGGCCCAATTAAAACAAAGGGCAGGAAACTGCTCTTGAAGGTGTGAATAGATGCACATTTTGCAGCAGACTTAAAGGTCCAGTGTGTAGGATTTAGTGGCATCTAAGTGTAGTTGCATATTGCAACCCCTCTCTTTTCCCTCCTGTTCAAGCATGACGAGAAACTATGGTGGTCGCAAAACGTACACACGGCCCTGTCTACAGTCAGTGTTTAGTTTGTCCGTTCTGGACTACTGTAGAAACACGGCGGTTCCCATGGTGTACTCCATGGAAGAGGATCCGCTCCCTCTGTACATTAAAACAGCTCATTCTAAGGTAAAGAAAACACAGCATTTCTTATTTTCAGGTGATTATAGCCTAATGAAAACATACCTATGAATATTATGTTAGGGTTACACACTGGACCTTTAAAGGAATACTTTTACATTTTGGAAAATATGCTCATTCGCCATTGGATGAGAAATTCAATGCCACTTTTATAGTAAATAAAGGAAAGCCAGCATCTGATTAGCTAAGCTTAGCATGACTGGAAACAGGGCGAAACAGCTCGCCTGGCTCTGTCAGAAAGTAACAAAAGCCTACACATCTAAAGCTCTATTAATACTTGATATCTTGTTTGTACATACAAAAAAACATATATATAAAAATAATTATGATTGTACACATTTCTTGTCTTTATGCTAAGCTAAACTAGCCAGCTGCTGGTGGTAGCTGATAATAAATGTATGAGAATAGCATTATTTGATGTTCAGTAATCACATTTCAGTTACTAATCCCAGTAACCCTCCATAAATGTGACATTTTGGCTTGTTCACTGTGGGTTGCCGTCCGTAGAGTCCACCATCTTGAACCATCATGTTTCTACTGTAGCTCAGAACGGACAAACCAAACACTGGCTGCAGATAGGACCTTTCAAGTTTTTCTTGAGTTTTGTGGCCACCGTAGTTTCTCCTACGCGCTTCACAGCCCGTTCTCCTTCCTAAGTCTTCAAAGAAGAGATGCGAGCAGTGTTCAGTTAGCTGCAATATGCAACTTCACTGCTAGAAGCCGCTCCTGGACCTTTAACAGGAGTGTGAGGGCAGTTTGACATTAGTGGTGCAACATTAGCCACTTGTAGGCCTAGTTCAGACTTGGAGTAGTTGCCTTCACCTTCATTGTGAGGAAAGGACTTCCAAAGTGCTGCTGCTTGCAGTTATGCTAATGTTAAGCTAACTGTTGATCATCAGTTAATACTTGCACAATCTTGTGTAATAGGCAGTGAGTAATTATTACATTTTCTGAGTAGTCATTTTTCATGTTCAGTTCATTTGAACCAAAAATGCATGAGAGTGGTATCGATCTAACTCTTGACAAGAAGGCGAATAAGCATGTTTCCACAAACATCTATTTCTTTAATGACTGTATCATCCAGCATCAGCCGGTGGGAAATAGTTTTTTTCAGGTGAGTTTCTCAGAATACCAAGGAGCTGATACAGTATGTTTCCTGAAATACCTTGTCACAGACAATGAAGTCTGTCTCAACGTCAGCAATATGAGGCAACGGTGAAACAAGTGAAACTACTGCAGTGTGATTCATCTGCAAAAGGAGAGAAAAGACAGCAAGGTTAACTAGACAAACTACAGACCATGCGTTGCAGTTTATTGCTGTCAAGAGACAGTCCAAAAACCAGTGAGATCAGAGGAAATGCTCAAGTTCAGGAAGTGAAAACAAAGGGGGCACCGCGTGAAATAATTATGTGAAAAAAAGAAGTCAGCTCAAACTTAACAACAAAATACAGAGGCCTATGAAGTGCTACCACATATTTCATTACCTGACAAAGTGAACCGAGCTCTCAGCTTGAGCTTGCTTGATTCCTCCATTGGTGTGTGTGTGTGACAATAATTAGCAATGAAAGAAAAACATCTCAGAAAGCATGAAAAGTAGTGAAGAGGAAAATAACACATGTTCCAAAGAGTCTGTGAAGTTGGACCAGAATCTATGAAAAGTAATTTAATGACTAAGTTTGAGTGGGAGACAAATAATAATAAGTAGAAGGAGTTTGAGGAGGTGTTGCATCGCAGGTACACTGTTAAGTTGGCCTGTTAAACATACTGAATTTTCAGAAGAAAGTATATACAGTATGTGGCTTGTGCTGGCTTTTTGCCCTTTTGATTGTGGAATAAACATAATTGTTTACCTTGAATGCTGCAAAGAGGATTGTACAGAAAGGTTATGTCAACATTTCATCCCCATTTCAACGTCACCCTCAAGCAAGTAAACACTGCCAGGCATTCCTGTGCGCCTACTAAATTCAGCATTTTTGGAGGGAATACCGACAAATAACCGCCGTGATTGAATGGTGTCACGTATATCAAAAAAGTGAGCGCTTCCATTCCGAGCTGCAGCATCTTGTTGTCAGCCCTTGCTGCTTGCACTCAGTTTTGCTCGATCTCGAAAGTGTTTTGACAGTTTCGGAGAATGTGCCAACGAATAGCAGACGGGGATGGGACGGTGTCATATACCCGGTATCAACAAGCTGACACTGAGGACTCATCAAAGTGTCATAGCTTCACAACTGCCGTGTGACAAACCAATGTGGGCCTATGACAGTGTGTCAGACTTACCACAGCTGCTTTCCAAGAACAGGCCACGAGGCGGAAGGTGAAATGACCCACTGATCCTTCTTTTCTAGGACAGTTCCTGGACAATTGTGGTCTGAGGATACTGTACATGGCCCATAAAAAAATCCCCCACGGCAGCGTTCCAGTGTGTCAAACTGACACACTGGACTCTGTAGCATTTTATTAGCAATGATGAATGTGTTTTTACTGCACTGTTTGTCTGTGTGGTGTCCTAATGGCTAATTTTATGTCCAGGCCAGGGTTTTTTTTAATATGGGTGGCATGCCTCCTCCCCAGGGGGGCATGGGAGAGTTGCAAGGAGGGGCGCAAAAGTGGGGACATGAAGCAAGGATACTGGATGAGGTGAAAGGGACAAGTGCATGCATGTGTTCTGATTTAGCCCGCTTATCAGTCGCAGCAGTGCGTGTGACACACCGCTCATGGAGGCAATTTAGGTAGTTTAAAACCATTAGCAGCTGATTGCTGCAATTTGCGTCAAAAATTGGACTTGTCAGACACATAACACAGTCAAACCCCGAATATACAGATGATACACATATATCTAGATTCAGTGTGACTTATCCCACTCCCACAAAAATACCCCTGTCGCATCCCAATCCTATGACAGAGCATAAAAATGTATTTCCCATCCCAATCCCTGAAGAATTACCCCCGTCCCATGCCGTTCCGGACATTCTTTGCATTGGAATTTTGGTCAGTCCACAGTCCATACACATCATGCACTGGTCAGATGGCTGCAACCAACCAGCAACAAGCAACTAAAGCAGACAGGAGAGAAATAAAAAGAATAAAAGACAACAGAATAAACAGCATTATTTTTAAATAAAGATTCTCATCATTAGATTCCCGTCCTGCCTGCTCCCAAAATGTCAGCTTCTGTGTGACTTACACTTTACGGTGGTATCAGTGGGTGCCGTGAATACATTTACAAAAGTCAGCTTATAGATTAAAGAAAACTCGGCAAGAATCCTCACATTTTAAAGTTTTCTGCAGTGTCCAGGAATAGTTAATTGAATTTACTTATAAGGGTGCAAATGTTCCAAAACGTAAACGAATATAAACTAAAAATATATATAAAAAATGTGCTCAAGTTCTAGCCCACACATTATCTTCAACCCCAAAATTTGAGCATGATTATCCCCAAATAGCAGTCAGAATAAATAAATAAATATGGAAAAAATAACAAAATCAGCTGTTTAAAGGTGAACGCAAAAGCACAAAGCGGCATTTTAGCACCATTACCCATCCAAAAGCAATTTCAGGCACGTTTAAATTTGAGCCAGTTTAATGAATACGAACACTAAGAGCTTGTACTGTACAGTGGATTGTGCGGAGAGGGATTGAAGGCTCCTTCATGATATCAATACCGTCATCTAAAGTGCTTTCAGTGCCTGATGTAAATACATTACCGGCAGCCATATCAATTGTGGTGGAATGGAATGAGAAAATGGTGGTGCTATTTTTGTGCGTTTGCTGACAGCTATGTGCAGGCACAATCCACCTAATTGGTTACCATGGTGCTGCAAAGGCAGATGTGAGAAAGCACCTAACTCAACAACTGGCTGCCACGACTGACAAGCAATTAAGGATTTGAAAGAGATTTTTAGGTACACTCTTCAGTAAAATGAAATGCACATTAAGATCAAGACTGACATCGCAGTGGGGAAAATCAGGCCGGCAGAAGTATTTTTTATCTTGATGAGGAACATATCCGAGTGATGCTCATTGGTTTGGTATGACATTACAGGTTTGGTTTCTTAGATACATTCCCATGCTGACATTCAGGAACATTCAGTAGCAGCAACAAGCTAATTATTGCCATGTGTTGAGGAAATGTATTCATTTGGTCACATTTCGACTCCACTGTCTGCAGCAATCTGATGCCATAAAACTATTGCTCGCTCTGAAGGCTTGGGAGCACCCAGGTCTCTGTGGTAACCGGGAGAATGCTAAATATTGCATTTTAAGAAGAGGAGACAGTCCAGCTGCAGTTGGTTTGTGGAACAAGACTGCCCTCCGATGGAGGATTGATTAACTGCTGGTAAATTAGACTAATGTACCACAGAAATGTGTCATTTCAAAAGACCAATATTGTTTCCATTAAAACAGATCGCTGTAGGGCGCCCCGTTAGCTCAGTGGGTAGAGCTGGCGAACCATGTACCAAGGCTGAGTCCTTGCTGCAGGGATCCAGGGTTCGAATCCGAACTGTGGCCCTCTGCTGCGTGTCATCCCCTCTCTCTGTCCCCCCTTCCTGTCTATCTTCAGCAGTCACTATCAAATAAAGGCAATAAAAAGCCCCAAAAAATACTTTGAAAAAAAACAGATTGCTGTAGAGTGGTTGCATTTTCAGAGTGGGCTTTATTCTATAAAGATGAAAGCAACATGCAGAGTGCTACTTGGAAATGGAATATTTTGGCCCCTGGGCGGGGCAAACTGAAATTTCCACCCCAGTGAGTTCTACCAATCTATTGCTTTGGGGTGTGTATGGTTGAGGTTGTGGGTTGCAGTCTGCCCATCATTGTGGAACTTCAAAGCCTGTCTGGGTAGAATGGACTGCATATGTTTTGTTTTGGTGTGTTTCAAGGGACTAATCCTCTCTAAAAAAGACTACAATGAGAACATCAATCAAAGCAGTTAGAGGTTTGGTGTCATGCTCAGTTGCATCTCAGGTAGATAGCTGTGTAACCTCTGCACCAATAGTTCTCCTTGGTTTGTGTGATCTGAATACCTCTTAGGAGGGAAGGATGTAAAACTTTGGCAAATCAAAAAAGTTTGAAAAATATGTAGTACATGTACAGTATAGTAAATGAAGTACATTTGTTCTGCTTCGCTTTGATTTTATCATCTCACAACCCCTCAGATTTATCTTGCAGACCCTGAGGTACTGGATTTATTGTTGTGTTACACAGTGATGGAAGAAGTGCTCAGATCCTACATCTACAAATACAACAATGTAAAAACACTCCATTACAAGTTAAAGTCATACATTTCCATTCCCAACAAATACAGATGTCTAATCAGCTAAATATACTTATAGAAGTAATAGCAGTAAGCATTTTGCAACAATGCCCCCTGTAACTGATATAGCTATTATTATCTACCACATTATGAGATTGTTAATGCTGAATCAAGCAGCATTTTACTGTTTTATTAACTATTGTTAAAGGGTCCAGTGTGTAACATTAAGGAGGATCTGTTGGCAGAAATGGAATATAATATTTATAGGTATGTTTTCATTAGTGTATAATCACCTGAATATAGGAACTGCTGTGTTTTAGTAACCTTAGAATGAGCTGTTACTGTCTACAGAAGCTGCGGGTCCCCTGACACTGGCTGTAGATATAGTAGATAAACTGTATATATTTGTGTTAGCATATTGGGTCCTTAAACAGTTATTAACCATCTCTGAAGGTGGACACAAAAGTGCAATGTATTCTATTTTATCATTTTTAAGTGTATGTCATGTAACCAATGAGTAAAAATACATGTCCCTCTGACATGTGCTGGAGTAGGCTTATAGAGTACCATGATTGCTGTGTAGTGTATTAAAGGTGGGGTCAGTCATTCTGTAGAAAGATAGCTGATTGTTGAGTCTCATTGTTGACCCCACCTTTAAATACGGCACTTGATTAAATGTACTGGTAAAGTTGACTTTCATAGAGCCTCATTTTTCAGTGAGCTACAGCACGTTATGTCGTTGACTCACTCTTGAACTCTTACAGGCTTCATTTGTAACTCGTAATTATACTTTTGGCCGTTCTCCAAACACAAAATGAACCAGAGGATGGATGGATTCCAAGCTGACGTGACTGCATTAATTCCTGCTTCATTTTCCATTTTTCAGTCACCCAAGAGAAAAGATAGATTCAGACTGGGACTGTGATGCCGTGCAATCAATTGTCTCATCTCTGGGGTGCAGTGAAATGGCTATAACAGTGGCATGTATAGCATAGGACCCCTTGTAGCTGTCACCCCCCATATGTCTGGCAATTCATCTTTTCTGTTGATACGATCATCTCGCCTCATAATTCATTATTTGTCTCCACTGGAGATGTACGGTATCTCTTACGCGATTACAATAAATAGAATTCCTATGATGACACTGCTTAAGGCCCAGCGTCTCATTTCCACTCTGCATTCTTCAAAAACAGACGAATGAGGGCCCCCGAAGGACCGTCCGAGCTCATTGTGTAAAAATGAAACATATTCCTCATTCTGCTCGCAAACTCAAAACTCGGCTGGAGAGATTAAATTTTGTGCTAAATTAATGACTTTGCACGTAGGAGGGTAATTAATCATTTGTTGGGTCCTTTCTCTGGCTCTTAGCGCACTCTGGCCCTCTCAGAGACACCTGCTCTAAAAACATCTTGACATTTTTGTAATTACACCTTTTCTCCCTAGCGCAGAGCAACTCAGCAGCTGTTGACAAACTGAGGGGTCACATTGCCCTGGCACAAATATAATAAGACCATGTGTTAAAATCCCAGCGGTCACAATAGTGACCATTAAAAACGTTTGTTTTTCAGGCTATAGATTTAAGGTCCACAGCAGAAGGTCATTAGCCTGTGTTACAGGTTAGATATAAGATGTTTTAGAAATACAGACTTGAACTACTATTGATATATTATGCTGAATAACTTTCCTTATAGCATAAAAAGAGTTGGTGTGCAGTGGTGGTAGAACTTCCCAGATAGACGCAGGTCTCCTTTACAAGCCTGGTGTGGCTACATGTCAGGTCTCTATTAGAGGCCTGGTCTGGATTTATAGAAAATATCTGAATGTAAAGTATAATTCATTCAGTTTTACTGGCAAACAATAGAGACGAAAAAGTGCTGCCTCCCAACCACTGAAGCTGTCATAAAGTCTGTATGGTCTGCGTCCATTCCTGCATTATTTATATCCTTTTAGTCCAAAGGGTCCAGCCATCAAAAGAATCAAAGGGTTTCATTAAAATGAATCCAAGTTGTGAATATTATCATGAGTCTGTGCTTGCAATTGTTTTTTTTTAATGCCAGAAACAAGCTTTGTTATTCTGAGATAACGAGATAATCAACTCATTATCACAAGAAAACAAAAGGCAACTTCCGCTTATCATTTAGGTTTATCAGAGATGAGGAGTGCCATGCATAACTCTCCGTACATTCTGATAACGACTCTTTTCAGTTCAGTTATGAATCCTTCCTGACGGTCATGATAGTGATACTGTAGGCTGAAATCAAATGAACCACACTAATTTTTGACTTCTCTATAATTATCCTGCGATTTTAAGAAAAAATAATTTTTTTTTCGAGAAATCAGCTTTTCGTTTTCTTGAGATAACGAGATAAATTAACTTGTGATCTCGAGATAAAGAATCATTGCAAGTTTAAAGTAAAGTGTGAGTATTTCTGTTTCCTTGAAGGCACAGCATTAGGCGTCCAGCGATGATTTCGTCTTGTGCAGCGACCGTTGACTGTTAGATCCAGGTTGCTTACAGTTATAAGCATCAACAAAGGGAGCTTTTTCAATCAGAGGTCTGGAATACTGATTTGGTTTTCCAGCTGCTCCAACTCCCACCTCGGTCACACAGCACTGCAAATCAGACACATTTTTTAAGGTGCTGCGCAAAACGCCTAAATCTCGTATTAATGCAGCTAAATGAATATCAATACATATGACCCCATACACACTTCACATAGGCATAGACAATTACCTGCCTAATTGTGAAAATGAAAGAGACCAACACAAAAGAAAATCACATGTATTCAAACTGGCCTGCTCATTCAGCATGCAAAATTATGCATGCCATAATTAATTTGCCATTAAGGCTGGATTGATGTCGCCTTCATGATGCAGACAACCAAGCCATAATTGCCTCTGGTGTTGCATTCACAGCTTTGCCTCATTACTGAAACAGATGCTAATTTAGCGGCGCGGCTTCAGGTCGACAGGTGTGTGTGAAGTATGTGTGTGTGTGTGTGTCTCAGAGTGGATCGCTCTGCTGTATTGGGCTACGTGTGAAGCGTACTGCGGAAGGGAAATGAGGAGTTGAAAATACATCATAATAAGCAATGGCATGTTCATGAGGGAAAAAATTAAATATTTTCCTTTTTGGTGGAGCATCTTTTAATCGTACTGAATGGCAGAGGCAGTAATTGCTATGTGAGGAGAAAGAGACTTAATCGCTGGAGTAAACAAACCATTCTGCTGAATTATTAAGCTGTTTAACTAAATTATCTGCTTTTGGACCTCTTAGTTTTTCCTGTTCTTCTATTCACTGGGGTAACTGTAACCCTCCTTTATATGCTTTTCTATGAAAAGCGCTTAGTAACTCAAATGAAGTCATACTTCAAAAGATGTTTAGTCTTTTGACAATAAAAACCCATTAATATATTTAATGGCAACATCAGCTATGTTTAGAGAAACTATACTCATACAAACAAATGAAAAAACTACAAAATATCACTTTCTTTCCCCACATTCCCCTTCAGTTCGTCTCAGTCAGTCAGTACAGTGGCCATCATCTCAACAGCTGGAAAACAGCTGGCGGGTTTCACCACAATATTATTTTCACTGCAGGATAACTAATGAGTTATCCAGTTCAGATTCCTCAAATATGGCCTCACATCTTCTTTGCCCGTTTCTTGGGTCTTTGGTTGAAGACAGGCGAGGCTCCCATCAAGGAGTCGGGTGAATGCGAAGCGTAGCTGGCGTCTGACACCGCGCCTCCGGGGGAGGGCGCCATGGCCCCTCCTGACTCGCTCATGGTGGACATGGGCCCACCCTCCTCGAACACATCTCCGCCCAGGACGCTGTGGTGGTGGTGGTGGTGGTGATGATGATGGCTGGCACCCTGGCCCTCCTCGCCATCCTGTGGCTCCATTTTGACCTGCGGCCACAGTGGGGAGTTGTTGGCCCCGCCCCCTCCTTATAAGAGAGGAGAACAAATTTAGTAAAGGTGAAGTTACTTAAGGCAATGCACTTACACAAGTGAAAGTGGATAACATCTGCGTTTCATCTGCAAAATAAAAAGAACTCTCCCTCCTTTAAGTTCTCCCCATCAGTGCACAGAACATCAAACACTGAAGGTTTATTCCAGAGAGGCTGCACACTTCAGTCCTCTCTGTAAAAAACTCAGAGATGAATGAAGACGTACCCATTTGAACAGGAACGCTCGTCTCACCTGAGGTGTGAGGTGAATGGTCACCGTCCAGGCCTGAAGCTAGCCTCTCGCCGTGGGCCCCGAGGACCCCCATGGGCAGAGCTTGGTCCCCGGAGGCCAGGTCGGCCTCAGGCTCCTCGCTGACAGGGAAGGAGATGTCACTCATAGGTTCTTCCTTGATCCTCAGGGGCTTGGAGTCCTCCAGAGCCTTCTCTGGGTTCACCAGTCGCTCGTACTCCTCTGACAGATCCTTACTCACCTGGAAGAGGAACATCTTTTATTTGTCCCATTTTACTGGTGAAAGCTCAAAGATAAAGAAATGTTAGCGCCTTGATAATCTGGAATTTCAATTCAATAATGATAATATTATTATATAATATATTATTATATATAATATTTAAATGTTTTTGATCCAAAACATTGTAAAAAGAACATTGCTCTTTGCCAAAGTTAGTCACAGACACAAAGGACCAACTCTACAGTTGTATATCTTTAGAAGTCAGGTTGGCACTGAAGACAGTGACTCTCCCAGTTTGGTTTCTGTCTCGCTTCCAAGCAGCTTGTGCACACAAGCTGCCATACGGTCCTTTGTTCTCACTGGCGCAAAGTCCTTTATGCTTTCTGAGATGATTCAGCATTGTTGAAAAGATATTATCAAACGCTGTCTCAGCACTTTGCCAAATGGGATTATTTTCATTATGATTTAATCTGCTGACTTTTTTTCCAATTACTCGTTTAGACTACAAAATATAGCCAACAATAGCCATCAAATGGTGAATTCTTCCAGTGTTTTACCCAGGAAATTGGTTAGCGAAGGTGGTAGATGTAATAATGAGGGTTTACCTTTTCTACTAAGCTGCTCTGATTAATTTGTGTGAAGTGAATGTACAATGTGACCTATCAGTCTGATCATTGGTACAGCTGTTAGATGGTTTAAACAGTCACCTTAATCATTAAATACTGTACGTGTCCTTTTTGGCGTGATATAGTGTCACTGCTACTGTACCCTGAAACTTAATTAGCCTAATATTTTATTAACAGAGGCACTCTAAAAACTACAAAATGCTGCCATTTTGTAGTGGGGATGCCCCACATCAAATGTTTTGTTTTGTGCAACCAAAACCCAAAGATAGTCAATTTACAATGATTAAAATAACTGAGAAACGTAGCAAATAGTCATATTGGAAAATCTGGGACTAGAGAATGTTTGACATTCAACTGATTGACTACTTGTTTCTGTAATAAACCAATGACAGAGATAGCATGAAGAAGACTCTACTGGTGGTCTATGTCAAAGCTTCTACTGACATTACATAGCAAACTGCTTAATGATGCATTTCAATAATAAAACAAATATTAACCAAATTACAAATGATTATGTTGAACAGCGGGCATTGTGAATAAAATCCTTTATCACGGTATGTTTAACTACAGCATGAACTGTATGCCAAAATCTTGGATGCCTGAGACATTGTAAATGATCTTATACACTGTCAAATAGCACAACCCTATGATCAGTTACGACCAACCTCACCTGCAGCATGTAGCTGTGATAGTCCTTGATCCGCACTTGCCAGAAGCGCTGCAGGGCCAACACGCTGCCAATGCCCACCTCATGGAACACTTGCTCCACCACGTCTGGGAAGGGACTGGCTCCTAGCCGAGCCTCCCGGTCCACCGCCACCCGCAGCAGGCGGGTGAGGCGCAGGTAATGCTCATGGACCAGGTCCGTCAGGGTCTCCAGCACGCTCTCCTGGGCCGACTCAAAGCCGGCATGGGCCAACACAGTGGCCACTGATTGATAGAGGAGCTGCCGGCAGGAGGGCCAACTCAGCTCTGTGACAGGCTCGCCTTTACCCCTTATGATGGAAGATAAAAGGAGATAAATGATGAATGGTTGCTAAATTGACTGAGATTATATCAGTGAAATATTAGATAATATGTAAAATAAATATATAATATATAAAGTGAGTGAGTGATAAGCCTACAATTTAGATTCTTTACCTGATATGGAAAGCATTTCATCACAAGGGAGGGAGCTCAGCTACACAGTCAGATTAACTTACTTGTAGAAGTCACTTTCGGGGTCACTGTGGCGCAGCTGGAAGGGCTGCCGCGGGGCTTTGCTGTCCACAGGTAGTAAGTCATCTGGCATGACAGGTGGGGTGGGAGGACGCGGGGGGAGGGTGGTATCAGCCTCCTCCAGCTTGCTGCCAGCCTCAGAGGACGCTGAGCTCTGACCCTGAGCCTGGGCTTGGGCCGCTGCCAGGAGACCACGGAGGCGGCGGGTGTGCTGACACAGCTGCACTGTGTGGATGGTGAGGCTGCAGGGCTCTGAGGGGATGTCCAGCATTGTGGTGGGCCGCGGACGCTGGGCTGAGGGCTGGTGCAGCGGTGGGTCCTGCATCTCCACTGAGCGAAACTCACGCTGGAGCAAGTCAAAGGAGCTGCGACTGGGAGGAGCCCCTGCAGGTCCAGGGATCTCACCCCAGTAACGCATCATGATGAGCGATCAAAGACCCGAACCCAATTCAAACTCGAGTCTGAAAATTGGAAAAGAGGGGAAGCGGGAATGACCATTACCATCAAGGACGAAGTGGATATAAACAACATCAGTCTCTACTTTTTTATACACTACCAATAATTAACTTCACGTTGAAGTTTTTTTTAACTCTTAGTTATTGCTGATACAGAGTGGCAACTAAATCACACCAAATACCAGCCAACAGTAGCAAAAAATGGATTAACACTCATGGTGGAAAACGTGCACTCCACACACACACACACACACACACACACACACACACACACACACACACACACACACACACACACACAAGAGAGAGAGAGAGATACATAGGTCCAGCCACTAACATGTTTTAAAGAAAATATTAGCAACTATAGTGAGGTCGCCTTGCCTTTGTATTGTATATGCTTATGTATAATGTATAGAAGACAGTAGCAATAGCAAGCAATGCCATCTTGAGGGTTAAACAGTGTTGGAAACGCAATTAGGTTTCATTTATTTTTGCCGAACTGAGGAGTAAATGGCATTGATTCGCGTTAGCTCTTCAGTCAAGGTTTAAACAGGTCTGTCTGTTTGCCATATTGCAAGACAACCGGGAATGTCAGGTGCCTGACTGGAGTTTGGTCGTGTATGAGCGTACAAGAGAAAACGCACAAACCAACAACTGATGAAGGAGCAGCGAGTAACAAGTAAGCTAGCATGTTTATCTAACGTTAGTTAAATGATCAATACATTAGAAATCCAGCAGTGACTCACATTACACAGGGATGGATGGCACGTCTGTTTATAACTGCAACCAATAGCCCTCCGATCTTTACGGGGTTGTTGCCCGGGAACTAAGTTTTCTAGTCCTTGTTGCAAAAACAACTCGGGTGAAATCGGCGGAACAAGAATTTTAGTTCCGCAACATAAAAAAATCGCCGGGGATTAAATTATAAATTCAGTCAACATGCCGTGTAATCGTATTTGAATGATTTTTCAAATGCTTTTTTTCCAGACTATATTCTGTCTTATAGTACAGTATGTATGAGATTTATATAGGTTCAAAACTCGGGCACAATTCACAGTCGCACCAGATAGAACATGGCCGCCTCCCCGCCGTCAGACGTGTGTGTGAAAAATACGGATGAAGAAATGAATTCTGCAACAGAAACAGTCCAGTGCTCGGCCACTGAGGTTGGGGTTGAGCCTGAAAAGAAAGACTTACACAAACCTGAACCAGAAACAGACGACACTTTTAAGAAACCGGCTCTTTTCGCGGCACCTTCCCTCACCACCAAACGCAGTGGCGTCGCTGCGCCGTCCAAAGCCACAGCAGCCGAAACAAAAAGGGTGACAGAAAATAACAACGCCGAGGTTGAACACACTACTACAGAGGACTGTTCTGGTCCTGTAAATGAAAACAACACCACCGAGAAAGACCAAGAAGAGGACAAAAACCTCGTGAAAGATGAGAATGTGGCTCGCGTCAAAACCAAGCCAGAAGCTAAACCCAGGGTGCTTCCTCCTAAAGTGCCCCCGGCTGGTAAATTCCCCCCTCTCCCATATACAGAACCGCCCTGGGGTGGCATAGCTCCAGATACCCCGTATGCTTTGGAAATCCTTAAAAACGGCACCATAGTGGACACGGTACCCCTCACCCAGGGGAGTTACTTCGTGGTCGGACGTTTACCTGTGTGTGACGTGTCTCTGGAGCATCCCTCCATCTCCAGGTACCATGCGGTGATTCAGTACCGCAGAGAGGCTGGAGAGGGGGAGTCTGTGGGGGAGGAGAGAGGGTTTTACATCCACGACCTGGGCAGCACACACGGCACTGTGGTGAACAAGAACAAGATCCCCCCGAAGACCTACATCAGACTGCGTGTGGGGCATGTCTTAAAGTTTGGTGGGAGCACGAGGCTTTTTATCCTGCAGGTAAGTGGTGATGTGGACCCCCACGTGCACTAAATATACTGACGTGGATATATTAAAGCTGCTCTAGCTCACTTTTGTTATGTTTGCTGAAACTTTCGCTCTATCCTGACAGGTAGTATGAGACAGACAGTGGGTTCCTCCTTTAATGGTGTTTACAAGAATCCACCGGGCCTGAACGAAAACAACCAATCAGAGCTGAGAAAGAAAGTTGATTGAGTCTCATTCCTAGGGTATCAAATATGGATGCTGGGAATATGACTCAACAATCAACTGTCCTCAATCCACCAGACCAAAGCGTCGTTCCATCTTTCTTGGCTCTGATTGGTTGTTTTCGTTCAGGCCCGGTGGATTCTTTAAAGCACTATTAGGAGCACCCGTAAGGAGCCAGAGGAACCTGTTTTTTTTTTTTTTTCACAGATTATCTGTCTCGTAGATTTTTTATGTATAAAAATGACCTGCTGCAGCTTTAAGGATAACAGGACAGCTTTCATTAGTCCCTCTCACAGCAGGGATGCGTCACTATAGACTTGATTCCAGCAAGGTTTTGAGATGATGTGATTCTCTATCTTTCTGGCTTATAATAATAATGACGACGACATTCACTGACATATAGACCTAAACAAATATGAAAAAATATCCCTGTTATTCAGCCCAGACCACTCTCATCATTTATAACATTACAACCTTTAGCCTAATTTCTTTTAATCTTCCCACTCTGCTGTAGCCTCTTACAGGGCTCAAACATGAAATGAATGAATGGCGGATGAAATATAATGCCAATATTAAAGAAAATAAATTCCCCAAAAATTCCATTATTCCATGCACATTCCAGTCTAATATACATGGTTATCTTGCCCAGTAACGTTGTTGTAGATGGATTTTTTATTAATTAATGATATAGAGGATCAAAAGTATGTCACTAAACTGCACTGATCTATGCAGTATAACATAATATATATTTCACACGAGCAAGTGTTTTAGTTTAGGTTTGTTGTCATTTAGGATGGGAGGAACGTGTTAACATCTATAAAAGACAACGGTGCCTGAGGGTGTTTAGGCAGCATGCTTGAGAGTTATAGTATAGGGCTCCACACTCACTTTTTAACCACATGGTTGTCTCTTCAGTGTGTGTAAGCCAAGTGAAAAGCTGTGAACTTGTGCAGCAGTTTATTAATAGTTGGTTGATTTATCTGCCACTTGATCCATTGGAGAAATGTTTTGATTGCTTTTGTTTTGACTGTTAATCATTTAAGTCATTTATCAAGCAAAAATGCTTTCTCATTCTCTGCTTGCAGTTCACTTTTATATCATTGTTGATTTACTGTATATTTTGGACTGTTGGGCAAACATTTGAAAGATTTGGGTTGTGGGAAATTTTCATTGGCATTTAGTTCTTTTGTGCATTTTATAGACTAAATCAGTGTTTTAAGTTAAACTGTGCAGTAGCCCCCCCTGGTGGGCCACAGAGCCATTACACAAGAATGTGGAGTGAAACTAAAGTTGACATTTTGACTTCAGGCACAGGTGTTACATTATTCCTTTCTGCATCGCAGTGCAGTGACTGTTGATTAATAGTTCCACGTGTGTTTTTCTGCCACGATGAGCCAAAATGTGTGCTGTGAAGAAAGGCTTATGAGTCTGCTTTAAAAAAAACTTAAATTAAGAGAGCTGTGATGCTGAAGCTATCAAAATTTACTCAGACAGCAGAATGACATGTAAAGGACTTTATTGACATATTTCTGACAGGGAAAAGGTAGATGATGCTCATTGTACAAACACCTTAGTCCAAAATATGACAGGGCTTACCTTGCTCTCAAGTTCACTGTCACAGTATTGCAGCAGAGCCCTGTGTCTGCACATCAGAAATCAAGGAACATATGAAAGGAAACATGGAGCTCATTATATGAATATTTTATTATACATATCATATATTTCTCTTTGCCCTTTTTCTGAATTTCAAGGGGAACTTGATTTGGTTTAGCAACCAAATATTTTTCATGAACTTTCCACATTCACCTTTCCTCCTTCCACAGGGTCCAGAGTTTGATGAGGAAGAGGAGTCTGAGCTAACAGTGACAGAGCTGAGGGAGCGAGCCCGCAAACAGAAGGAAAAGCTGGAAAAGAGGATGATGGGAGACGGTTCTGATGATGATGATGATGATGATATGGAGGAGGAGGAGAAGGAGGAAGGCGAAAGCAACAAGGGCCAGAGCAAACAGTCAAATGAAGACTCGGGCTGTTCATGGGGAATAGGTGAGCCTTTTTTCTGCCGGTTGTAGGATTACGCCAGAGCGCGCTACGTGTCATCTGTGTTGACATATCGCTGCGTTGTCATCCCGAGTGTGTCGGTGTCAACTTTCTCTGAAGGAGCATGTTAATCCTTTTTGCTCTCTCCTTTCCTTTCATTCCATCTGTCTCCATAAATCCACCCTGCAGCCGAGGAGGCTGTTCCAGAGGAAGACGAGAACGAGGAAAACCCTTTTTCAACAGAGTTCCACGAGGACCAGGAAGCTGCCTACCTGAAAGACCCAAAGAAGGCTTTGCAGGGCTTCTATGACAGGGAAGGTGAGAAGTCCACAGATGTCTGGTTCCATTGTTTTCATGGTTCTTGAGTTTCCCTTGACTTCAACTTTGGCATGCTTTTACTTTAGGAGAGGAGCTGGAGTTTGAGTATGAAGACAAAAGCCATGGCAGCTGGCTCTGCAGAATAAAGTAAGTGATGTGAAACCCCTTGATCTATGAGTGTACAAAATATGTTTCCTCGCCTGGAGTCACACCGTTCCTGCTGATGTTTCTGTCAGGCTTCCGGTGGACGATGCCGTGGGCCGGCAGCTGGTTGCTGAGGTGACCCACACAGGGAAGAAGAAAGAAGCGGCCATCCAGTGCTGCCTGGAGGCTTGTCGAATGCTGGAAGCCAGAGGGCTGCTGCGCCAGGAAGCAGGTGGGAACTCCAGTGGGAATGTCTGAAAGTAGAATTATGAGACCGTCCAGCTTGTATTAATGAGGATTGCAATAAGACTTTTTCCTGTCTTATTTCTAGTGTCCCGTAAGCGCAAGAAGAAGAACTGGGAAGATGAGGACTACTACGACAGTGATGATGACACCTTCCTGGATCGGACCGGCACTGTGGAGAAGAAGAGGCAGGAGAGAATGAAAAAGGCGGGAAAGATTGAGAAGCGGCCTGAGACCTATGAATCATTGGTAAAAATCTGCTACTGTTTATGCATCACAATATTCTGATTCAGTACATCTTTAATCTTCACTTTATTTACACTTGTTCAGCATGATGCTGAAGGCACTTTGCTTTATTAAAGAGAAACTACACACAGATCATTGGTGTAAAGCCTCATGTCTAATGCTGAACAGTCTACAGCTATGCTAGTGGCACTGTGAGGCTGTACTTAGGTGTTAAATTTCATCTTGACAAATGTAAATATTTTCCAGTCTCTGTAGTCCTCTATGACAGGAAGCGCAATATCTTTGGGTTGCACATTTGAGGATGTCATCTTGGGCTTTGGGAACCATTTTCATCATTTTCTGACATCTTATGGACTGAACAACTGATAGATTAATAGAGAGAATTGACAAAGCAATCATTAATAAACGTAATTGTTAGTGGCAGCCCTCTGGAGACGATCTATGTACCAAATATCATGGCAATCCATCCAGTAAATGTTGTATCAGTCCGGTGTGTCTCCTCTCTGTCAAAATACATGTATAAACTTGACTTTAGAAACCGATCTATACTGAGAGGTGTATTTGTGTAAACAGCACTTGTACTATGATGTGTAACAAGCGTGCTGTATGTTTCTGTGGTAACATTCATGTATTTGATTTTCGTGTAGGTGGCCAAACTGTCAGAGGTGGAGAAGGAGCTGGCAGAGACTCAGAAAAAGCTCAGTGCTGATAGAGGAGGTGAGTCATGGAGTGTTCTCTCTGCCACACTACCTACAGATGCATGTTCTCCATGTGTTACAGTATGTCTCATCCCTCCTCTAAGACTCCTCCGGCTCTTCCACCGAGGACCCGCTGGACGCCTTTATGACCGCAGTGCGGAAAGAGGCAGCGATGGACGCCGTGGAGCGCAGGAAGCTCCACGTGCACGTGGCCGACTTGCGCAAAGACGCTCAGAGGCTCCGCAAGCTGGTGGAACTCACGCGGCCCGCCCAGATGCCCTCACTGTTGCCGGGGTTAGACACGGTGCTACATTCAGGGTGTCAGACTGGATGCTGTAGAATATCACAGAAACATCTGAGAAACTGTATTTGAGGCAAACACACTATTTCCTGAAATATCAGCACATAATCAGTACAGATGAAGTATAGGAATGCGTTTTGAAACATTTAAAAGTTAACTGTGATGAAACTTTTGGGGGAAATCTTTTATTCCAATATATATCAGAGCAGAATTAAAGACTCATTTTGATGTGTGTTGGTGTGATAGTGGAAGCTCAGAGGCAGAGAAGCCTAAAAAGACCTTACCGCTGTTTGGAGCCATGAAGGGAGGAAGCAAATTCAGACTGAAGACGGGCACCATTGGGGTAGGTGTCTCATGTTTGATACCTCGTTTAAGCTCCTGTGAATACATTCTGTCTCTTATCTGTCTTTTTCTCAACCTCTCTCTCTACTTTTGTGTTCTCTCTTGCAGAAGTTGCCTCCGAAGCGGCCCAACTTGCCCGCAGAGCTCTTCAACATGAAAGCACTTTCACCCAGTGGAGAAGAGGAGGAAGAGGAAGAGGAAGAGGAGGAGACAGCAGCAGAGAGTAATGAGGCTAACGATGATAAAGAGTGTGCAGCTATCACAGAGATGAATGTTGACTCTGAAGAGTCCGGGGCATCCATGTCTGGAGAGAGCACTTCCTCAGGGCAGCGAAGACGACAACCAGCACCGTCCCGAGAGCCGAAAGGTAAAAACACTGGACCCACGGAAGAACTGGAGGAAGGGTTTTCAGGAAAAAGTACCCTCTGTTAATTCTTATTTAAATATGCAGTTCTTATGCCACTGGGTGGCAGTAGGGCTGTGATACATTCAAAAAGCATACTGCTGTCTATGTATCATCCATACGTACAGTTATGTAAAGAAATCACATAGATTTAATAAATTCTAGTTTTCTAGAAAAGTAGTCTATTTTTACGTTTTAGGTGCAAAGTCAGCTAATGTCTGTCCCTGTGATTACTGAGACACCTCGAAAGATCTCAAAAAGAACTGATTCTAAATGTAATGCTGATTTGTTTTAAACTTGTAAATAAGTGTATATACTAATTATTAGACTTGATATTTGTGTTTGTATGATTTCATATTAGAGCAGAGCCACAAACAGAGGACAGTGGATGAGTCTGCTGAAGCGGAGGAGCAGGTTCCTCAGCACAGCAGCAACCGCGCGGCCGTGGCCCCCTCATCCAGTCCAGGTGGGTCCTGTGTTTTGTAGTTTCCATATTAGTCTGTGCTCTCTCTAGTATTGAATATTGGTCGTTGTGTGTCAGTGGTATCGGCATCGTTAATGTACTATACCTACGTCTCTTTAGAGTCCAAAGCAGAAGGCGACAGAGAGCCAGCAGCAGAGCCCAGCCCCAGAAAGAATGTGAAGAAGAAAGTGATGGGCCCCAGCAGGGTAGGCACACGCACGCACGCACACACACACACACACACACACACAAACATTTCATTGCATCATACGGAGAAATGTGACTAAATTGAATTTCCTCATGTTTTGTGTCCACAGCCACCAGTGCAGCTCTCAGGAGAGTATCCAGAGGACGACCCTGATTACTGTGTCTGGATGCCTCCTACAGGTAAATACCTGACTCATCTGTTTGCTCCAGGACTGACTTGAGCTATATTTGGGTAGCACCCCCTAAACATAGGCGGAGTTGAACGTTTGAGCGAGGCGGTTGCGGAAACAACACCAAGTTTTACTTTGGTCTTGAGAAGCTGCAGCCTTTATTCATTGCCTGACTGTAACCAACACTGAATGTTTAAAGGGTTCCCACACACCCTGGAAGAGCTGGACATTCAGAGACTAGTTTTCCAGTCATGGAAACATCTGGAAATGAATGAAAATGACCAAATATCCTGCAAATAATCTCTGTTGTCCTGGTAATATTTTAGCCCCCCACTCAGATCACCTATGTATTCCTGGGTGTGTATAGTTTGAAACTCGACTGTTGGTAGGATAAACTGAATGACAGTTGAGAGCGGGGTTACCAGATGCAGAGTGGGCTGTGATCGAAATCCTCACATCTACGTGCATTCAGCCTATTAATGATTACGTGTCTTGTTGCTGTGGTTCATAAGCCACAGTTGCTTATGGGCTGTGGCCAAATGAATAGAGCCAATTTGCCTGAAACCACAGCTTATATGATGACATTTGTTAGCAAGTCCTGTATAAAAAAAAATAAAACTCCTGGCAAATGTCCTGAAAAGGTCCTGGAGTGGGAATCAAGGATTTACTGCTTTTTAGTAAATAAAAAGAGGTCGCTGTTGATGGTAGCTGGGCCATTTAAAATGCGGGGTTTGTACAGGATGCCTCACGTTGCAAGAGCGAGTAGTTGAGTAGAGCTGTGCCATCCGGAGGAAAGTTGGCTTTATTGACCAATTGATCATCTCCTTAAGTGATAGTCAGGCTTATTAAGCAAGCAGTGTGAGCGTAACCCCGTTGCTCTTTGTTCTGATAAGTGAGATATACGAGTTCTTTAGACCTTTTGAACCTGAACATATTTCCAAAGCTGCGAAGGTAACTTCATACTCCCCCCCCCCAGTGCCGATCCCATACTGTGTCTGTCTATAACCTGACAAACAGTTTGTTGACACCGACTGGCTGTCCTGTTCTTCTTCCTACTGAGCTCAGGAATGAAGGGGGTGGGGGGTTAAGGACATGGTGAGAGGAAGTAAACAGGCTTTCATGGTCCATTTGTGCAGCTGAAATTGCAGCGACATTTTCATTGTTCACTAAGGAATGCAGATCAAAGTCACTTAAAAATGATAAGATACGCTGGAATAAAAATAAACTTTGAAGCAGCGGATTTCAGGGTCACAGCTAATCTCGCTGCGTCGTTTCAGGATCGCTTTGATAACTGCAGTTGGGGAGCCGTACTTTCCTCCCAATCAATTTCACTTTCCTTTCTTTGAACACTTGATACAACACGAATTGTGACTGAATCCTTCTGACGCTAAATCTGTTTTCTCCACTCGTAGGTCAGACCGGAGACGGCCGCACAGCCCTAAACGACAAGTACGGCTACTGAGTTCTCCACTCCGCCAGCTTTTATGCTGCAGATAATACCTGCAACACAAAGCCTCCCCAGCTCCGACCATTAACCCCCTGCACCCACCCCAGGCCCTGTGTGTGTGTGTCTGTGTGTGTCTGTGTGTGTTTAAAAGAGCCTGTAACAGAGCAGGCGGAGATAATAATGCTGCACCTCTTTATTTATCTGTTGGGGATATTTCATTCTCACACTGCCATAAACAAAAAGCACACTGGTCCAATTCACATTAAACTGGCAAGCTTGGGGAATTGCCCCCCCCCCTCAGAGCAGACACTGGGCAGTCAGCCCGCTGGCACTTCTCACCCAGGACTATAATAGAGATGGGTAGCACTTGAATTTTGTCCTTTTTTTCCCTTTAAATTCTATATCATCCAAGCAGGAAATAGAAAGGGACCGAGCAGGAGCTGTAACTGATCTGAATTCAGCTTTTTGGTCTTTGGTTGCCCGCCCCCCCCCTTGCAGTTAAGTCCACCTGACATGAAATCTGCATCCCTCCCCTATTTGGCGGCAGTCAATCGCTGGCATAACCTTTTTTTTTCCTCCAAAGGAGAGTGTGTAGCAAGAGGGGAGAAAGAGGGAGAGCATTGAAGCAGCTTTTCTGACCATCTGGACACTTGGATGGCTTACTGGATGAAACGCAAGCTGATAATGACTCAAGCTAAGTGGAGTGTGTGTGTCTGTGACTACACCGACTCTCTCTCACTCTCTCTCTCTCACACACACACACACACACAGCCCAACCTTCTCAAAGTTCTCTTTTTAACAAGATTGTCTTTATGAGCGAGTCAGCTATCGGTGTGTGTTTGCCTGGAGCAGGATTCCTCGCTCTGTGAAATCCCACTCAGTGCTGTTCTGTTGGTTCACTGCCACACTTTCCACCCTCTTTCCTGTCGTCTTTTCTCAAAACAAAGTAAAGAATTTGTAAACTGTATTTTGTTACATAAATGTATAATAAAATTGTCTGTACATAACCTGGGAGTCGCTCTACGCTTTTCACGCACTTCTCACGCACTCTATTATGTCCGTTCTCACCTACATTTTCCAGCCGTCGATCTTCTCTGGTGTACGCTTCTGGGACGCCTTCACGCACAACCCAGTTTTTTGACGTCAGAGTTTCTTTCCCTCTCTTTCATGCTCTCTCACAAACACAAAGAGCGTTTCTCAGGGTATGATCTGGCACAAAGAGGCTTGTGGTCTTGGCTGTGACCCACTAATCGGTGGTGGAAGCATTCTTCCCTGCCCCAAACACATGAGAGGAGCCCTCTGTCCCTCCACCTGGCACATCCTTCTCATACACACTGAAGATGATGTTCTTTGTCAGTCAGATCAAGTAAAAAAGAAAAAGTACATTTTGACATCTCTGGAAAATGCAAGAAGATCCAGTGGAGTATCTTGTGACTTTATAGATGTGTAAAAAATGTTGTTTCTGGGCTACTGTAGAAACATGGCGGTTCAACCTTGCAGACGTTGTACAAGAGGAACTGCTCCCTCTATAGATTAAAACTGCTCTTTCTAAAGGTAACAAGAAAGCAACAATTCTTATATTCAGGCGACACTAATGAAAACATACCTAAATATTATATTCCATTTCTGTCACATTATGTTTTTCCACTCAGTTATTAAGGTTTAGGGCCGGGCTGATATTATCGGCCTACCACAGACGCACAGTGTCTGTATCGGTGTGTATGTCATCCGGTATGCACCGATATGCAAAGTGTTTTTCCGGTATATAATGCAAAACAATGCTTAATACACTAATACATTAGTGTCACTACAAAGTTTATCCAGTGGAGTGCGCCGTGGCAAGCAGCACAGAGTAAGAGAAGAAGAAGCTCTCTGCATTGAAGACTAGAATTGGTTGGCTATGTAGCCTTTATGTTAAATTAGATCCAGTGTGTAACATTTAGGAGGGTCTATTGACAGAATGAGTCATTTATATATCCAGACAGCGGCATGAAGGCCACCATGTTGGGCCGCCATGTTGAACCACCATGTTTCTACAGTAGCCCAGAAGAGACAAACTGGCTCTAGAGCGTACGTTTTTTGCGCCCACCGTGGTTTCCTGTAAGTGTTGATCTGCAACTACACCACTAGATGCCACTAAATCCTACACAGTGGGTTGAAAGAATATTTCATTTTTATACTTTGATAAAGTTATTTGTCTACGAAAGCAATCTTCTCCACATAGGAAAGGTCTATTTTCATTCCAGCCCAAATTCACTTTGATAATCCGTAAATATTTCCATTCTGAGATCGGTTTCAATACTTCCATATGGGTTCCATTAAGGTTTTCCCTTTACTTTGTCACAATATCTATAAAGTATACTGATCCAAATAAAAATCACCTTCTAAACAAGAGGCCACAGGGCTTTTATTGATTCATTTTGTGCAACAATGGACGAAAACCTGCCACAATGTTACATTCACTTCGGCAAAATCTTACTTACAGTGGTGACATTGTGTTTAAATCGATTGATCAGCTCATTTCAGGAGCTGAGAACTACCTCAAGTTTCATTCAATACGACAGGAATGTGATTTCAAGGCATTAAGAGATCTTTAGAAAACACTGGGATGTCTTAGATGTACCAGTGGTCCTCTTCTACCTAGAAAGTACTGAGGTACAATATTGGAGAAAAAAAATGGCACACTACAAGTAGGCTATGCTTAACATAGCACCAATTACACTTGCCAAATGTGCAGCAACTATTCTCATACTTCCTTATTTCCACATACCGCTCTTTCTGCAAAACAGCGCAATTCATGCAAGGAAAGAGGATACAAGTACTTAACTCTGACCTGGACTAAAAGTGACAAATTCATTAAGAAACGTACATCATCAAAGGTCAAACTAGTCAACTACATACATGTCATACATGTTTGTTATAGCTCGTCATGACCTGTATATCCAATGACACATCCAAAGAAGTAGTTTTTCAGACAGACGAATGTGACCACTGTCTATGTTCATCTCCACAATAACAAGATATCCTATGACTCACCTCGCCGTGTTTAGTATATAAAGTTACCAAGAACCTTACAAGATATCCAGTAATGACATCAAAGGAAGAAACCTTGGAACCATTTGATTGTCTTACATGCATTTTTTCCCTTGAATATTGATCTGACCCAGAACTAAATCCAGGCTTTTAAAACGGTTGGCCTTGTCCCTTTGTACCACCTCTGGTCCACAGTTTGTTTCTCCATTCATGATTCCTCCAATCACAGGATCTTTTTCAGAGACAGCTGTCAATTAGGAAAACCTGAAGTATCCTTAGAAGTGTTGTTGTTGTTGTCGAGGCCATTTCATTCTCCAAATGTTCCTGCTGATTTTATGTGGAGAACGACGATCAAAGGGTGGGATTACCTGAGTGTGCAATAGTTCCACCATCAAACAAACTGTCCTTCTAGCTCTCTGTTTCATAACAGTCACTCCTTGGTCTCGCTGCAGAAGCCACAAAAAAAAAAAAAAAAGCAGCCGTCTGGGAATGAATGGGGGGGTGGATTATCTTGCAGTGGATGAATTTTCTTATGAGCACGGAGGATCCTCGGACGTGGTCAGGGGGCTGCAGGGGGGCACTGTGCTCAAGGAGCGGAAGGCGAAGATGGAGGGGTCGTAGGTGTACCTGGGCGGAGGGCGACTGCCGGTCAGATTCTGAGGACACAGAAAGAGAGACAGGTGGTCACGGTGAGTCACAGGCCTGTACAACGTGTGTGTTTAGGTTAACCACTGGTCAGCTGCAGTGTGCCGGTCTATAGTGACAGTATATCTGTGGCTGATGGGACTGAAAGCCGGACTAGTGGTGCTCGTTAGAACATTTTCACACTGGTTTTTTTTTTTTTTGTCCTTCATTCACACTGCGGGTTGGTTGACATACATGCTTTTCCACTCGAAAAGAGCCCCCCCCCGCAAGAACCTCTCTTCTTGTGGCTCTACAGGCCCTCTGTCTAAAATTAGCCCTGGTCATTTTCCTCCCTACAGGAAACGACAGGAAATGACTTTGTTGGATTTGGCAGTGAGGCAGCACTTTCTCCAGAGCCTGCTGAGGGGGAGTGAAGTTTGTGAGAAGGTGGACTGAGAAAGATTATGACCCTGAGACAGATTGGCTGGAACTGGGAGCTGATCCTGTGGAACAATGTGTGTGTGTGTGTGTGTTTATATGGATGGCTGTATTGTCAACCATTACCAAACAGCTCTTGTGAAGTGACAGAGGTGCTTCCACTGAGATGCTGAGGAAGAGCCCGCTGCTACTGGAAAAGTACCCAGTGACATCAGCGCATATGAAGTAAGGCCCCATTAACAGTGCATGCCAGGCTACAGGTGTTGCTATGACTTCAGCCAACATCTTAAGGGATTCAGTACTGACAACTGAGCCGCAGTTACACAGCAACAATTCCCAACACCACTTAGAGCTGTTTTATCTAGCAATGTTAATACAAACAGGCAAAAAGTGAAGGCTGGAAAAACACACTGTAGCCCGAGAACAAGTTACAGTAAACTTGATAGACGTTAAGATGTTCTCCATATGGTAGCTGCGAGTCCGTCCAACTGTGGGGGAGAACCGTACATCAGGATGGCTTCCCTATCCGCGTGAGCGATCCCAACAGGGCTGTAGTGTGGTCACATCTGCAGTATGATGGACTTTTAGGGCCCAGAGGGGTCACACTAAGTACAAGGCTCTCCGTTTGTGCAGACATCAAAATCAGCAGCTGGACAGCTGAGTAACACACCAGTAATATCTCACTTGTCCCACAGCTCAACTGGTTCCATAGAGGTTCTTCTTTGTAGAGATTTAGGATTGTTTAAAGTTTGCTGATCATTCATTCAGACCCCCAGCTGCACATGTGGAAGGTTTCTTCACAGGGTCACCAGCAGGGTTCATTCTGACAGAAAATCTTCATTTAGTCTCTGTCTCTAATCTATTTTAGTGGACTAAACTGGGTTCATGGTTTTAAAGTATAATGCAATATTTAAACATGTCTCTAGAATGTCCCTCATTATACACTCCTGCAGAAAACTATTACTAATTTCAGATCTAAGATTGGGTTATTCCCTTCTCTAATCAGTAAAGGACAGCTGTGGTTTCTTTCAGTTTGTACTTTATTTCAACTTTAGTGAAAACACACTAGCCCGGGTTAGCTGATCAAATAACCTCCCTAACATTTTTGTTTTTATTCATTGACAAAGTGTTAACAGATTTGGTCATTGTTTTTGTCATCATAAATTAGTTTTTTATTACGTTATTGTCTAGTTTTCATCAATGAAAGAATGCTGTTGATGTGAATTATTGATCAACAAAAGCAATCTTCTAAACAAACAGTTCAACATGTATTACATGAAGTTACTGCATGGGCCTCCTGGGCACTGGACCAGAACTAGAGCCCCTGTATGAGCTGATACTTATTAACAGTTGTTAGTAAAAATGACAGAGGTATGCAGCTCATTTTCCCTCCCACTCTCCATATCTGCACCACTTCCCTAACCTCAATTAATCTTCATCTTCCTCTCAACCCATTCTTTACGGTGGCTGAAACCAGACGCCACTCTTGCCTGGTGCAGCCTGGGAAGCTCTCATCACCCCACTCTCCTATTCACCTCCAACCCCTAGAGGGGAAGGCCTCAGCAGCAGCAGCAGCAGCAGCAGCAGCAGCAGCAGCAGAGGAGGCCAAAGCGGTTTTCCTACTGCTTCCACATGACCCCCCCTTAAAACACACACACACAACCATCACCATCAACCTCCTCCACTCCCGTAACAACTCCCATGCATGAATGCTCGAAACCAGTCTCAAAGCCGGGGCCCCATCCAGATCCAGTGTCTCTTCTGGACCCTGGCCAGGAAACCGAGGGTTGAAAGATAAAAAAGGGGAAGAGGGAGGTAGCAGCAGAGAAAGGACAGAAAGATGGGGTGGATCGCGGTACGTAGTGGCACAAAGGGTAGACAGAGTCAACACAAGCCTCCAAATGGCTCATCAATCCAAAGACTCACTGTGTACTCACTTCAAGAAAAATCTACAAGCTGGAACGTACCCAGTGCCCACTGACGTCACTGACAGGGACAACAACACTAGCGACTACGCCAGCGAGAACAGAGGATAATGAGCAATATCTCTATGTATCAGCGGAGCTAAACAGATAGCAGCCGGCCCGGCTATAAATGGAAAATGACTTCATCCCTGGAAATACACCACAAGGGAACCGCACAACACTCCACCTCCTCTTCCTCCTCCTCAGCTCCATCGCTCATCGCCGCTCACTTGTTCTTCCTAAACCACTCTCAAAGATTATCCTCCGGGTTTTTTTTTTTTTTTTTTTTTTACATACCTATCTGTAGGATTGGAGCAACCTAGATGCTGTTACAGTTGGTGTAAGTGTGTGTGTACATAAACAAGTGTGTGATAAGGTTCCATTGACACTATCCCACTCAACGCGATAATAACGTCACTTTTCTCACCACACTGCGCGTCCTTCTGGAGTACTCTGCTCCGTGCCAAGATGCCCAGGCTTGTTCCAGTCCACCGTCCAACATGCTTCCCCTACTCACTACAAACAAAATCAGCCCATGCACAGTGGCAGTGCTGAGTTGGTGGATGATTACTGGAGGTTGTGTTTGGAAAATCACTTTACAGGAAGATCACAATCTTGGGAAAATACCTTTACAAAAAGCTATTTAGGCGAGGAAATGTGCACGTCTGAGACCACTAATGGGACGAGTGGAAAGCTGAGCTATTAAAAGGTTGTTGAATGAGATCAAGAGATCAAAAAGACAAGAACGCATGTTTCTTCTTGTTTCTTTGTCCCGAGTATGACTGCAGTAAACAGTGTTTAGGCTGGGTGCTGTTTGCAAAAGGAATCTGACAGTGCTATCAGATTTTCAGACGTCTCAGGCATGGCTCTGTTGCTAGCAGGGCATGGGAACAAACGCTGTTGCCAGATGCTGTCCCAGTATGCAGTTGGATGGACATCAAGGTGCTGGCGACAAGACAGGCCGGGCTGTTCGCGGGGGCCTCGCAACCTCGCAACCTTATCACTGCTGTAATGGACACCCTGATCTGGACTGCCTATTATGGGTCCACATAAAAGGAAAGGCTTTGGGTGCGTGTGTGCGTGCGTGCGGGAGTTCAAACTAATAGCACTTGTATAGTCAACTTATCTACATGGCAGCCATAAACATGGTTTTGAAAACACCATGCATTCATCCTAACAAAAGAGGTTTTTGTTTATTTACTGTGGGACACTAAGTTGAATAAAAATGAACTCACCCGGATCTTTATGGTCCTCGTTTTCCCACCGCAGTTCTTTTTCAGCAGCATTTTCTGTGGAGGACAAGAACAGTGACAGGTACGGTTGAGCATACAGTTAAAAAACTTTGGTTAAAAAACTTTTTTTTTTACAACATCTGCAGCAGCTTTTATGTACATCCATGACAATCCAAAAACTGTAAAAGTTGCCTTCTTGTGCTTTTTTTACAAATTAAATAAGTGTAGTGCAACTGTCTGGATAAAGCCATGCTACGTTCATGTGTATGTTATATTCTAATCAAGCATATTCCTAAAATGGGACCATTTCAGACCCATGATTTGAACAATAATCTATACATTTAAAAAGCAACATCTGACGTGACTAGAGCTGTGTATTGGCAGTCGATTCACACTGAATCAGGATGATCAAGGAAGTGAGGCAAATCCAGCTGTCTCACTAAACTAAACAGTCGGTCAATGAAGCTTATGCAATATCCTGTCTCCCACTCCCCTCCATGTCCACGCAGCTCCACTATTCTCAAAAAAAAAAAAAAAAACAGTGGGGGTGGAGGGACCACACAATCATGGAATTGTCTGGAGTCGGGGAGGTAGCTTCTAAGGGGGAAGGCAGCACAGGAAAGAATGGAAACAAGACTCCTGCTGTCGTGATGTGGGAGAGAGCTGGTGTGCACTTGCCCTCGTGCTCACCTCCTGCCAGCCCTTATCTATTTTTTTATCAATGATACTACAGTCTACGTTGGTGCGAGATGCTTGAATGAAAAAGTTAACAAAAGATATGTTCTTAATTGTTTTTGTTCAATCAGCAAAAATGTTATCACACAAAAGGAGCAAAAACTCTACTGCAAACCTTCAATGAGCCTACACTAGATCAAAATGATACACAATTCTGTCCTCTCTTTCCATCCCACACATCCACCACCACCCTCCTCTTAAACCACACAGACACACACTCACACGTCCAACAGGTCGTGACTTGCCAACTAGCTAACTGTTTTGTTATTGATGAAAAATACAAAGAGTAAGTTGTGTATGACTGTTTTAGGATGGAGGATTTAAAATATTCTGTGAGTGTGTGTGTGACAGTTGGATGTATGACGTATCATTTGTTCTGCAGTTTCAAAGACTGGTGTTCAACCTGTTTGGGTCTTAATGTTTTCTCAGATGTTGAAACTTATTACTGAGACCTCGACACACCAGTAGTTTTCTTTTCAGTTCACTTCCAAATGCCACACTACACAACTGTATTCTTATTTTAAAAACATGAAGTGCCAAAAATAAAATATGATTACTCATCACAAGACAGTTGATTTTCATACGATAATGAAATGAATAGAACCCAATGGCATGTAGCATGGAAAAATACTGCTACGGCCCTTTGAGCAACCAGTGTGTATTTTTTAAATCAGTTGCATTATTTGTGTGCAGAGGTCCGACTTATTTCTGAAATTACCAACATCTGCCACAAACTCTTGTTCTTTTATGGTACAATAAGAGTTTGGTTTTAGGCTTCAGAGTTTAGTTTGAAAACGGTATTTTGGGCTAATCAGGTGTGTAGTCACTGAGCCAAGAGACACACATCACTAGTGGCCTCCACCCTACAGACTACAGATGAAGATGAGTTTTTGACCTTTTGACTTTGGCATTGTTTAAACATTCTCCCACAGAAATATGGAATAGTTTAATCTGAGACGTATTTCTCTCATTGTTAGTTAGCACATGGAGACATTGAGTAACAATATACTACTCGATCACAGGTTTTACTCCCCCTTTTCACTGTTTCCATCAGTTCTGTTCAGCAGTTCATATGTAACAGAATACTTCTCACACAAGGTTCCAATAGGAAATAATTTAACTAATGGGAGTCTGTGGTCTAAAATGAATTTTTTTAGGAGCATGGAAAATGTTTGGCAATCTTCTTCTCTACCTTCCACACATGTAACACAGAATTCCACTGCTTTTGACACCTTTAAATCTTTTTTTTGTTTGTTTTTTTTTAAAGAACCAGTCATCTTTCTTTCTTAGGTTTAAACTTTAGAAGAAGCCTGTGTGAAAGAAATGACACGGTGACGGTGTAGGGGTTGAGTTGTCCAGTTAAAGGGTTAATGGGAGACTGGAGCTGTGTCTGCTAGCTACCTTCATAGGCCCCCTATTGTATTCCCTGCAGCACCTCCCATTCCACTTGACTGAGTGTGCACGCACACTCTCACACATACTGACACACTCACACTGTGGCAACAGACACACACTGATACAGCAACAAACTCACAGGACAGGAAGATGTACACACGCAGACACAAAAAGACAGACAGGATGATAGACACGTACCCCAGCTACACACACACACACACACACTCTTTTTTTCTCTTCACCCCTGTCATTGCTGCCCGCTGTCTCTCATCATCTGTTCTTTCCCTCTAAAAACCCCATGGACATATGGACCCCTGAAACCTGCAGTTTCTCTCTCTGCAAACACACACACACTCACACACACCCTTTCCCATCCACGGTGTGGGCCAACAAGTCTATTGGATTTTAATGATTAGTGGACCAGCTTCTCCATGACTCATTAGTGGCTGTCGTTTTTCTGTTGTTTATTTAATCCTCTCCTTCTGCCTCCACCCCTCCATCGTTTCCCCTCGCTTGCCAGCCTTTGTGAGAAACGAGGGCGGACATCTGCCGTCCGTGCCTCCCTCTCCTTCATCCCTCTCCAGCCAGACCACCGTGGTGGCGAGCGTCCGGCTATGGAAAGGGAAGACTTTGTTTGCTTGTGCGAGCGTGCGCATTTGTGTGGCCGTGTTTGTGTGTGTGTGTGTGTGTGTGTGTGTGTGTGTGTGTGTGTGTGTGTGTGTGTGTGTGTGTGTGTGAGCGCGCACGCGGCGCAGGGTAGCCGATGAGACTGCAGGGACATCATTGTATTTTTGGACCAAATCCTCAGCCCAACATAACTGTTTGAGTTGTTCAGGGGGGTAGTGTAAGGCTCATCTGTTGTTTGGTGCTTTTAATATATTTCAATGGAATACAAATATTGTTACAGTGGCAAGTTCAGTATTGAATCAAGTGTAATAATTGTATTTATATTGCTAAAAGATACACTTCAGCTCATGGTGAAATGGGTTTTAGACATGGAAAGGCTTCCTGTGAGGCCTTTCAAGTATTTGAAAGGAGGAAAGCATCACCATACCACCGGGTGTAGCAGAAGAACGTGCATTATGAGCAATCTAACTTCATTTTATATCCTATAATATAATATGTTTTCCAGAATTAAGGTGTATTCCAAGCTAATCACCATACTGAGAGTAGGTGAGACATACACAGTCAGACAGTGTAATAATTATTAATCAGTTACTAATTGCCCTGACAACTTAACTGTGTGGTCATTTTGCAGTGGTGGAAGGTAACTTTACTTCAGTACTTCATTTCATTGTATGCTACTTCACACTTCTACTCCACTACAGCTCAGACAGAAACATTGTACTTATTTCTCTACTATGTTTATTTAACAACTATTGTTACAAAACATATGAGAATATAAAATATGATGCATTGCTCCAGATTAAACTAACCAACAGCATTTAAGGTAGTTCAAATTAGCTCCACCTCCACCAGCTACACCCTCACGTTCTGCACTGAGTACATAGTTTTGATTCTTTAAGTGTATATTGATAAAAAATAGGCAATTTATATTTTATGTAGGATTTTTACTTGTAAGGGAGTCTTTTTACAGTGAGGTATTGCAACTTTTACTTAAGTAAAGCATCTGAATATTTCTTCCTCCATACTATTAAGTTAATAATATGTTAATAATATTATGTAATAATATGTCAATTATAAAAAGGCCCTTCACAATAGTGGGGGTCATAATGTGTTCAGCAAAGGTTGTGGAAATCTGCCTGTTATATTGCGAGACGTCTTGCAAAGCTGATATTTTGGGCAGAGCTAGGAAGACAAAAGTGACGAGGTGTTTAACTGTAGCTTGGTCTACTAACCTGTTGCATTTTCTCCAGGTCCAGACTGGGCCTCCCTGGCTCCCCGCCAAAGCTGTGCCGATACTTTCTGTAAGGTGCTGACTGGTCAAAGTGGGTCAGAATGATGGGCCGTGCCACTGGCTGCACCACCTGCAGCTGAAAGCGCATCGGGGGTGGCTTGAGGCTACGTGGTGGACTGGAGCTGAAGAGTACAGGGCTGGGGGAGGCAGCCAAGCAAGCGCCCGGCTCCACCAGCGGTCTGGCGGAGGCAGCCGGTGACCCGCAGCCACAGAGGTCCCGCACCTCCTCGTCACTGGAGGCGCTGCTGTGGTGATCGCCGTGGCGTTGGGGAAGTGCAGACATCCACTTCCTGTTGTCACCGCAGCTGATACGCTCTAGCTCTTCCTCTGAGGAGTGCCGATCCAGATTGGCGTCTAAAAGGAGGCGGAGGCGGCGTAACCGGGCTGGAGAGAGGGGACCCTGGTTGTGCTGCTGGCTGGTGGCCAAGGGGGTGAGTGCACAATTTCTCCGCCTCTCTACAGGAGTCGATAAACAAGAAATCAAGCAACAGGAGTTGCAAAAGAATGCAAACACTCTTATTTACCAGCATATTCTCTGTTTAACATCTAACAATAATGTGTGAGAATAAGTAAGTGATGGGGAAGCTCTTCATCATCTAGTTACAACAAAAATAATTTAGTTAGCAGAGGGCACTTACCTCTGTCAATCTGTGCAAGCTCCTGGTTCTCCCCCTCTGAGTCATCACTCTCCCCTCCCTCTCCACCGCCATGGTAAGAAATCTGGGGAAAGGATTGAACTTGTACTGTAGGCCAAACATGCCATATGGTAACAAAATATTAACCCTTACATTGGTGAACATTTGGTAAAGAAAATTCCACAAATATAACTTAAAACATTTTATTTGGCCTAGGATACATTATGAATGATGTTTTTTTTCTAAATAATCAAAAAGCAAACGTTTAACCATTTAAATTATTTAATCCAGAACAGGGTCAAACAATTCCTTATTCCAGAACTCTGTATTATTTTACAATTCTCTTAGTTGGCCACAAAAACAGACCACTAACCAGCAACACAGACATAACTTATAATGGGCTTCTAATGGAAACATTGTCTGAATTTTTCTAAAACCAATTGTGGCGTGGTAATTTCTACAGTTGCACAACAGTACATACAGTATAGATGCTTAAAGTCCTAGAAGACAGGACTAGTTGGGTCGCGGCTCTGTCTACATTGAGTTCAGGCTACTTTCTTTTCCCACAGCCGAACCGCCTGTCTCTTTAAAATCAATTCCTCGTGTACACCAGTAGCAACAATACAGATACCCTGCAGACTGCAACGCTAAGAGTTAAGTAATGCGCCTCACACTCAGTAATTACCACTCCGAGGCCTCGCTGAGCAGCTGCCATCTGTGCTTGTGCGAGTGTGTGTGTGTGTGTGTGTGTGTGTGTGTGTGTGTGTGTGTGTGTGTGTGTCTGTGTGTGTGCTTACACACATACATCCACACAAACATACAGTGTCCTCCCTTCTACTCTCTAACTAATACACACACACACACACACACACACACACACACACACACACACACACACACACACACACACACACACACACACACACACACACACACCTCTTCTTTCTGAAGCTCTTCAATAAGAGGGAAAAGGGAGAAAGGAGCCAGGGCCTCTGAGCCCAATAAGGGCAGACAGTATTCAGTTCATGTTAAGTGTGAACTCCAATGTATAATTTCACAGCCTGTTCACTGTACATTCTGGTTAAATACTAATCAAAAGGCTACATCACATAGCTGTATCTCACTTTTGTCTCAAATTGTAAGCATCAAAATGTGAAATTGCTGTGTATCAAAAATGTAATAACATTTCATATCAACAGAAATTCATAGTTTCCTAAAGTAACTACAAAGTGAATGCATATTTTCACAGGATGCCATACATGTAGTTTAATGTAGATATTCAGGATAGTATGTAGGTCTCCTGATTTCTATCTACAGAAAAAATGGCAGACTTTGGCACGACTTCTCACATCAGAATAAATATACCAAAAAAGACTAAACAAAACACTGGAAACAGTCCTGTGGTCCAGCATAGCACTGAATACTACATGTTAAGGTATTCCAATAAATAGCACAGTAAAGGATATGCATGTAGCCTGATTTTTCATGGTAAGATCACAGTACCGACACAGTTGTTAAAGATATTTGAATAAGGCCTGAGAACAGCCTTCTTACTTTTCAATTGTACACAAGCTGTGGGACAGATTCTCAATGAACAGGCCTGCAGCCAGTGTACAACACAAAAAAAAAAACTTGGCTCTGGAAGAGTCTCAAGTTAAACAGCACAACTTCATGAACTCCATAGGAAAATGACTCTGAGGAATAACTGTGGGAAGGAAATGTATTTTGGCAAGTGACTGGCTCAGGGATTCAGCTACACCGTACACTCCGGTGAATTATTGTTGGGCAGCATCCACGAAACCGCTGAAATCCTATTAAAAGTTACTGCTGCAGGATACTGAGAATGAAGTGATGCTGCTGGTTCATAAACTTAATGTTTTAATTGTACCCAGAAGAGACATGAGTTTAGTCTGAGACATTTATATCTGTGCTGACACTCAGTGGGATCATCAGGATGACTGATCATTTTCTAGAGCTTGACTGATATAATGGTTGCTCGATATTGACCTATCGCAGACATATCGGTGTTGTATCAGCATCAGTGTACGTTATCCAATATGCACCGATATGAAAACTGTTTTCCGGAATATAATGCACTAAGAAATTGGGAACAGAGTAAAAGTTTAAGAAGCAGCTCTCAGCAAATGCCAACTACGATTGGTTGACAATGTATATGTTAAATTCCTTAATGTTAAAGAATATTTAAAGCAGCAACGAGGAACTGTCATTTTGTATTGAGTTTGGCGGCCCCAGTGGACAAAAGCAGTAGTGTTTCCATCGCCACGTTTTATTGATTTCACAGGGAATCTGACCGAATTCAGCCCGCTGTCAGGCATTGGAATAACTACGCTGAAATAGCCAGATGGTCTTGTGTTTATGTAGGTCATATAGAGGCATCAAATAATGCATTTAGACTGCTTCATAACCAGTTAAAAACCCTTGTAGCAGGTTTAACTTTGTGTTATTTGTTTAAGAAAGCAGCCTTCTGACTACCTTTTCATAGTCATATTGCTGCACAAACATAGAAAGATTCACTATAATCAGCCGCCCTGTAAAAAGTCTTTGTCTGAAAAGTCCCATATGGTCTGTCTCTAATTTCTTCCTAGATATTTCACCCTTTAAAGCTAGAGAGTTAGCAGCAATTCCTTTGTGTCTTTTGACCTCAGAGTCTGAAGTTCCTCCACAGAGCAATCATTGTCTGTACAACTAGAGGCAAATACAAGCTGACAAGCACGATTTGGCCTTTCCTTCCCCTCGGGGACCGCCTCAGAGGTCGTTGTTGATGATCAGAGAACAGAAATGTAGCACATGTGTAGCTCACTCGCAGGACTGATTATCTAACAATGAAATACAAGACTTGTTAATGTGTTCCAGGCTCTGTCACCATTTGCTGTAATAACTGTGCGTGAGACTGTATGCACAGTGTGTCGAACCATGATGACACAACGTTTGTGTGTTTTAGTGGCTGACACAAAGGCCTTCTACTTCCAGCGACTTCCTTACTTCACACATACACACCGTTAGCACTGTAACACTAACCACCACTTGAATGGCTAGCATGCCATCTTAGAAATTACTATACAAAGCAGGTTCATTTCAACAGACCATAAAAACTTCACCCATGCAAGTCTCATCTGGGAGTCTGAAACAAAGACTGAGTGCATGTACGTAAGTAAGTAAGAAAGTATGTAAGTATTTGAATAAGTTTCATTCCCAGTTCTGCTTTAGACTCTCAGTCATGCATGGGTTTTCTAGACAGTGGAAACTTGATATCTAAAATCATGTAAGGAATTGTGTGTATTTTATGCAGTGTGTGTGTGTGTGTGTGTGTGTGTGTGTGTGTGTGTGTGTGTGTGTGTGTGTGCGAGAGAGGAAAACCATGTTTTTTCAGTAAACCACATCTGATATGGTTATTGCTTTGGCACAGCTAGCTACAACAAATACCAGCCTAACTGACGTTGAGTTTATGGTTAGACAGGTTGGCAGGGCTTTCCCAAAAGAAAAGCAATAACAGGGTTTCACCATCATTCCAGCTCTAAAACATGGCCTTAAGTGGATGTTTTCCTGCAACTTCGCCTTAAAATACACATAGATATACCATTATGGAAAAATAAATTCAATCTAGAGCCAGCAGCTACACTGAAACACTTGTAATCTGCAGTTTATCCTTTACACACAAGTTTAGCAGCTGAGTGTGTTTGATGACAATGTCTTTAAATAACTATAGGACAAACATGTATTCTTGTTACGTTTCATGTCCCTTCCAGTTAATTCAGTCTTTTTCCCAGCTCCTGTAGAAACTCTGTGGTTAAGCCTAGATTGCACCACTGCAACCTGGATAGCCTGCCTCAAACTATAATCCCTGCAGCTACACACTGATACTGCCTTTGCACAAGTTTTTTTTCTCCAGAACATTCAGTGTTGTAAGCTGGCACCTCACAAGACAAAACAGTATTTCTGCAAAGGCACAACTCAATGCAACACACCCTGTGTGTGAGCGATGAAGACCGTTGAGGTGCATACAAGCAACACATTTTATGCTACAAGATAAGGAACTACATGCAAAGGAGAAGGCAAACAATGTATACATGAAGCGCACCAACACAATCCGGTGTCACACACTTCCCCAGACGCTCATTAGACATTAGCATCGCATTCACAGTGAAAACAAACTGTGGTAGACGAGACGTGTCAAGCTGAAAGAAACGAATGTGATAGTGACATTTAAGAAGCCAAATGACCCTCCAGTGCTGCTTCCACATTGGTGCACAAGAAATATCTCTGCACTAGCTTTAAAAATAAATAAAAACTTCTGCGACTACATCATTCAAATATTATCTTCAGCTCAATCACTGTTTTTTTTTATCATCTTGTCCATCTACTAAATTTGGTTCCACAGCTGCTTTGCATGACAAATATTCAAATGATGTTTGAGGTGAGGATTTGGACTACTGAACAGCCATGGGAGCAACAAGGGCCTGCAGTGCACCTGAGAAAACTGCACCAAACCAGCCTGCAGCCTCTTTCCAGCTTTTTCTCACACTTGTGAACTGTCCACAATTGCCCAATTGTTCCGGGTTTGCAGGACTGAAGAACTCCATTTAGACATCTGAAATCTGACCCCAGAACAGTACAGTATATTATATTATATTATATTAATGTATATCATCTTTAAAATTGGTACACTAATCCAATCTACAATGATGAACTGTGACACATTGCACATTCATGTTGGAAAGAAATGGTCTATTCTGAAGAAAATGCACAGGATCATAATTTATAGACTGCAAAGTCAAATTGAATCTATATTACAGTCTTACACCAATAACTGCAGACTACTTGATATCATCGACACACAAACAAGGTGAAAGTGAGACTGCGCAAATAAAGCATAAAAAAATGCTTTTGTGCACACATGCAAAGACGAACAAAGAGTTGTGTGTTTGTGTGTCAAGAACAGTTGAATGAAATCCTTGTCAGTCCCTTGCATCGCTGAGCAGCTTGCTAAGCTGGATCAATGGCAATGTCACAGCGTACACACACACACACACACACACCACCCAGTTCACACACATATCAGCTTTGCTCTGTCCATCCACACTATGACATGGCCACTGTCACACTCCGTTCCCTCTCTTGTGAAAACACACAACACTGGGTCAGAGATGGTTGACTCTCCTTCTCTCACACTCCAGTGGATCTTCACCATAGTGTAGTGTAAGTAGTCTTGATTAGTGTAAGCTCCTGGGATGGGTACCGTAACAGGGCCTAGGAGACATTTAGCCATTCAACCCTCGCTCCAGTGAGAACTGCAAGAGACTCCAAACTCCAATTGTAGCGGAGTAACTTGTGGAAAAAATAAGCCTTTATTGATCCCCAGGGGGACATATTTGTGACAAAAGCCTCATCGTATCATTTACATATCTCTATATTTTTAATTAATTAATTTATTTAATTAATAATTCATATCAAGATAATGACAATATTGAAAATTGTTGAGGTAATGACGTCATACCGTTACACTGAAAGCAAAAGTAAAATTGCTTTGTGGTGGATGAGTTAGCACTTCAGTAGTGTGGACGTGGTTTACAACAGTACAACAAACCACGATAATATGTAAGAAGTGAAAGTATGTTGTAACAACAAAAGGGAACTATACAACAAACATATATCACTACATCAAGCAGAAGCAACTTGCTGAGTACGAGGATAGCCAGAAATCCAATGAGGAGAGGTCAACGGCTATTGGGAGTTTTCTCATATCGTCAAGTATTGTAGAAATACCTTGAAATATCGTGATATTATTTTGGGGCCATATCGCCCACCCCTATGTGACAGGAAGAAAATGATTATGCTGCAACAAATCCTCAAAAAATAAATCCAACAAAATTAGAATCAGAATTCTGCTACATTCATCTTTATTCAAAATAATGGCTGTCATAATGAAGACAGAGTTCACACAGGAATTCATCACGTTCACCTCAATGACAGAATGTTTCCTGAGAGCAGACACTGCTGTGGTTTGTAGAAAAGCACCTCCACATCTGACTAATTCTTTTAACCAGATAAAGCACATGAAGATGTGTTCATTCATACTTGCAGAATTCATTTTGTGGATAGTTTCTGAGAAAATAATAAAAAACAATGCTACATATAGCACAGATACATGACAAAAAGCCTGTATTAAAAGCTGGCAGCGTGGCGTTTGAAAGACATGGGCATTTATAATGAAGGGAGGGTCCAACAAAAGCTGCTGTTGAGTTGCATTGTGGGAAATGTGGAATCCAGCATTTTTGGAGCTCCACCCATTTTGGGGACTTTTGATATCTCTGCTCCATCAGTTTAAACCATTCCTGCAACCCAGCTTTGTAGAAGTGCTCTGCTAAATCTCTGGAGTACCCCTTTAAAGGGCAGTTCCACTTTAATGGTAGTTTTGGACATCAATCCTATCAGTAATAATAACTTTGTACTCAGAGGAACCGCAGAGATCTGGGAATGCGACGGCATTGCTAAGAATCAGGTGCGGCAAGAAGCACGAGCAGTCAGACGATCAGACAGGTTTTAAACAAACCCACAGGCTAGCCAAATGTATTACCCAAACTGCCCATAAAACATCCATCACAGTTTACAGACTTCCTGAATATTTCGCGATGTTGCCCTGTTCCCAGATCTCAGTAATTAACTTGGGAGTACAATGTTACTGTTACAGAGAGGAATAATGGCGCACAGCTATGAAAACAAGACCCAAGTTGTAATACACTGGAATGATCCTTTAAGTTCTCTTCATTTTAAGGTGAATCGCTGGCTGGTGCTGGCTGACTCTTTTCCAATCCATTATACTGCATATCTGAAGCCTCCCAAACCAGGTTTCTTACTAGCTTTAGAACTGGCACAGTGACTACTTACAAAGAAAGTCAAGTGGCAACAAAAAAAGTCACTTACCAGTCAAATTTTAGTCCTTCATATTTTGATTTACCAATCAGTGTTGTTCCCAGTGGGCATTCCTTGTAAATAGCCTCAGTATCATTTTCAGATACAAGAGATCCCAGACTTAGCTTGAAAAACTCATGTGCATCAGCAGCAGGCCTAGTCTCCAAGGTCCAAAATTGTCACCCAGCAAGTGCCGAATGTGGGTACATTCTGGGTTTAGTGGCTAAATGATTGTGTTGAAAGTGGTTTTTTTATGTGTTTGCGGGGACAAATGAGACCCTCAGTGTTCACTGTACCTATCGAGACATCCACAAATCAAATCAAAGCAGCTTACTCCTAGTAAGCACTTTCTTTACAATGTCTGTCTATGTTTTGCCATAAAAAACGCAGGAACCCCCGAGATTCTGACTAAACTATGAAGCTCAAAAGTCAAATAATGCATGATGCTGTTTTAGGGCTGGTAGAAAATATTTTTGGCTAGTAAATTTTCTCGTTCATCTGCCACTGGCACAGGAGCCAAAAAAATTATTTTGGATGCAGCTAGTCACTGCTCATGATTCACTTTTTCCATCACACTAACCACTTCTAGCAGGAAGAACCGTACCACTGAGCAGGGCAATAAACAAACAAAAGCAGACAACAGGGATGGCACACTCCCCCCCCCCCCCCGTACCCCTTAGCCAGGCCTTTGAACAGGGCCACTTTTGGCACAAAATGGCTGCCATGCGACTATACAGTTGGTTGACGCACAATATTGATGTGGATGGAGTAAGTTTAGTGACCCATGCAGGATACAATTCACCCCTCTGCTCACCAAAAAAGAGGCATTATGTAAAGCAAGCAGGCAGTAACAACTGAGGAGCACTGTTGGGGATTCTGTTGAGGAAAATTAGAGGGGAAGATGTAGATGCCGGGACAATAATAGCTCACAACAATAAGGCTTTTACTGAAATGTTTGTTTTTTAATCTACATGAATTCCATTGCCCACACACACACCAATGTCCACCTAGAAACTACAGCCTCTCTCTCCTTGCAGATGAAGAACCAGGACTAGTTTCACACCCTCCAACAGATAATCCTCTCTTACACACAAGAGACCTCAGCACAATAACTGTGGACTCATTACTGTCTCGATTTACTTTCTCAGATGACAAACAGCTGAACTATACAGTTTATGAGTCAGCCAGAGTCCCATCTGTGAGTGGGAGAGTTTGTTGACATGCCACATGTTTGCTGATGTGTTTGTGAAGCAGTGTGGATCTCCGGTTCCTTCTTGTAAACATCTGGCTCGGTCCTGTAAGCCAGGACAGAGTAAATTCCTTCTAACATGCTAATGAATGGGTTGAGGTGCTTGGGAGCAGAAAATACCTCCAAATAACAACAACACGGGCTTATATCAGAACACACAGGCTGGCAGGCAATCTGCACAGAGAAGCTGTACAGTTATGTTGCCTGTGTCACGGTGTGTGTCACGGTGTGTGACTGTGTGTGTGAAAGAGAAAGAGAAAGGGTGAGTTAATGAACTCACTATAACCCTGTCCAAGCAAGGTTACAGGCAGTGAGCCCATGGTGTAAAAGCTGCGCAGTCAACTGGCCTACAAATGAACAAGTCACAAGACAAAAGTAAAGCCACGCTGTTCACAAACAACCATTTCTTCTTCTGTACTAGGTATTTTAGTGCAGCACGTCCTGACAACTACAGCCTGTGCCTTTAAAAAAAAAATATATAATTCAATGTATAACAGTATTCTAATAGTAAGGGAGTCAAACTTACCTTCAGGTGGAAAGGATGAATCTCATTGAGGGAATGTCTTCTTAGCTTCTTCGTCAGCGTCTTTAGCATTTTTTTCCGGAGTACTTTATGGCTTATCCCCCCCCCCACTACAATTACGAGTTTATTACAGTCTCTGATGTGACGTTCACCGCAACTTCATTAGCAAACATTAGCGACTTTACGCATTTAAAAGAAGGCACGCGAGCTGCAAACTGCCAGCCACTTAAAAAAAAAAAAAAAACAACAAAAAAAAAAAAAACAACAGCGCGAGCAGCTGTACCCTGTAGCTTCAAGTTAGCTTGTGTCTAAAGAATGATTCACCGACAAACGTTCAACTGCGTAACGTTAGATGAGGCTTGTTTTCAGAGGCTGTAACGTAGCAAACTTGTTATTTTCGAGTTCATTGGAGTCTCCGTTGTTGGGGGAAAGACTTTCTGTTTCTTCGGGTGGCTCACTCGCCGCAGCGCCGGCTAACTTCAAGAGCTTGATTCAAAGATGTTTGGGAAAAATTAAAAATAATAGCAACTTGTTCGCATGCAGACACGCACACACGCACACTCACACACATACACACAACCAAATGCACACCAGCTGCACGAGCACACTGAGGGCTCCTCCAGCTCGAGCTCGCTGCCCGCTGATTGGCTGCGCTGCGGTGTGATGTCATATTTTTCGCTGGAGGAGGAGGGCTGAGAGTTAAAGCCACATTATCTTGTGTGTTTACTTCCTCTTTTCATCAGGATAATAACTTATATGCCATAAAAAAAAAAAAAACATGTCTTACGTGTGATTTGATAAAGCTGCCCCTGCTTTTGATCAAGTTAATTGGCAGCCATTATAACCTGACTTTAAGTTTCTAATAAGGTGGTAGAAGTTGTTGTGTTTTTAATATCCCTACTTGCATTAAAGTGGAGTTAACTTAAATTTAATTTAAATAATCAACTGACATTTTCAATACAGATATGTTGACATGTCAAATTCTGTTAATAACACAGGCTAAACTGTTTCATTTAGGTGGTATTGCATGGCATTGCTTGGACACTTAAATAGAATGGAGCCATTGCTAATTAGTTAATAAGGCACACCTGTCCTTTTCCTGCTGAGGCAAGTCAGAATGTGTGCCACGTAAAAGGACATAGCCTATTAGCACGCCATTAGTCTTTAGAAGGAAAAACATAGCAGGCCATACTATTGACAGGGTCAAATTGAAGCTACAATCTATTTACATTCTCTTGGGATATAGACATCAAATTATAATTGCTGTCTTTATCCCCAGCGAAGTATTCTTAATAAAATGTAGTATCAAATGTAAAAGTTCTCCATGTAGGAAAATGGGCTATGTGAGTGTCATACAGTTATGTTATTGGATTTTTATTACCGATGCATTTCTGTGTAAATAACATTTTACTTTTATATTTGTTTGAGGTAGAGCCTCAGTATTTTACACACTGATGGCCAGTCACATTTTATAAGCTCATATGTTTTGTAACAGAAATGCTTATTTTAAGTCCTTATCAATGCACTCCACCACAGCATGTCACCACATATTAAAGAGCTTATTTAAAGGGCTACACTTGATTTGATTCATTATTAAATCATCTTAATCAAGGCAAACTTTTGCAGCCTCATCATCTTCCCTATGTTTTCTGATGAGCTTGTGATATGAACTCAACATAAATAATTTACCCAGATAATTGGGCTGATCTTTCTTGCTGGAGGATTTCTTGTTCAAATTAAATTGAGTTAATTTCCACTATTGTCTTACATCAAAGACATATTTTCCTTTTCTTTGATGGCAAGACAACGCTTGATCTCCTGAAGTTCCTTAAGTCTTTGAATTGTATTATCAATATAATTTAATTCAGAGTTATCGCCCCAGTAAGTGAACACATAAAGGTGACTGTTACAGCCACAGTTATAGCTACAGTTAAAGACATTGCAGGGGTCACTAAGATAAAATGTTACTATGTGTGTCCATTTTGGGACATGGACACAAATGTAGCTATGTTTTATCTTGGGTAGATATTTACTGTATTTCTATGTATAACCTATATTATGTAGGATATGACAATATACATCAGAACAAAGGGATCATTCCTTTTACTGGAGTATGTAAACACAGTGAATGCATAAAACAGCTGCAGGTGCTTCAGCTTCAAGGACAGAAAATCTTTCCACATCTGATTTGGAACTAACATTTCCATTTGCGAGGCTTTCCATCATGCGGTGTCCTTAGTTCTACAGCGGTTAGCCTTTGTGTTATTCCTGTGGCCAACAGCAACAACCAGACCTTCTCAGGAAACTAGAGAGAGAGAGAGAGACAGATGGAGATGTGAAGAAGGAGAGTATGTCAGGTATAATTGGTGTAAGTGGGGCATCCAGTTTCAGTGATGTCATTCTTTGCAAACACTGTCTATTCTAAGATGTTGTTGCATGTGTGCATGTGTTGCATGCATGTCCTGCACTGTGGCTTCATTTGTTGTCTCGGTTTTTCATTTTAAACTTTTTTAGATGACAATGAACAAGTTTCTGCAGATGTCTTTTCATCTATGCAGGCTATCACTGCTCATGTTCCCATATCTGGCACTGTTCATTCCCAAAACCTGCTGTTCTAAGTGTAAAGTCAATGTGTTCATTTTGGTAACTGTAGTTTTAGCCAGCGTTTCCACTGCTGCTGTTGAACACACAAACAGCCTGCTGTGCCTTTAAAGGCTTCTGGCTCGCTTGTTTTTTTCGTGTGTGATAGGCTTTCTCACTTAACACCTCCGGTCAATGACCTGGTAAACTTTCCAAGTAACCTGTGGCTTGGCTCCAGGTCAAGCTCAATGCAAATCCAATTTGCTGCTGAATATAGCCAACAAGCTGGCAATACCCGAGGCCTGTGTTACACCGTATTACAAGAGTTGATTTGTCTAATAAAGATAAAGTGTCCAAAATTATGACAAAAGCAAACATACAGCATGGTTATGATGATGTCCAGTCCTTGTCAAACTATTACAGAAAGCTATTTTGTGGCTTGTTGTCTTTACGTTTCTGGCCACATGAGGGCAGCATTTGTATCCTTTTGGAGGCGAGGAATAAATGGATTACATCAAAACAAAGATCCTTGATTGTACGGAGAGTCACAAATCCTTTGAACAGCATTATATGTGTGTGGGGGAGGTGTGGGGGAGTATTTGAAGTGAGTGTTACTAATATGACCTCTGACGATAGGATGATAGTCATACTGTTAAACAATATTTTAAAAAAAACCTCCATAATTCATGTAAAAATTGTCAGTCTAAAAATAATATATATCCCTCATATAAGGCAGGTGAAAAAAAATTCTATTGATACGCTGTCCTTCGAAACTCCTCTGGAGCTAACAAGAACCTGAAAAACATCTCATCTTCACCCAAACTGCTCCATTTTCAGAGAGATTACAAGCCTCTCTGAAGAATGGATATCTTTTGATTAAAGTTAAACCATATTCAGATATTTATGTCAGGGCTAGATTAAACCACTATGGGGCCATAGGGCAGAAATGAGCTGTGGGCCCCCCTTGAAAGCCTCAAATACTAACCAGCCTCTGGTTTATAGTGTCAATTTTGTGTTTATTTGACTAAATACTAATTTATTTCGAAAGATGGAGGTTCCCCGGTAGCTTACCTGGTTGAGCATGTTTGATTCCAACATGTGGCCAGTTGTTACATATCATTTCCACTTTCCTGTCATTAGCTGCCCCATCAAATAAAGGCAATAAAGGCCCCAAAAATCATCACATACTACTACTACTAATAATAATAATAACAATAATAACCTTGTTTGATGAATACATTTCCTTGATTTGACTCTTTAAATCCTTGAAATATGCAGTGGATGAGCATACTATCATATGAAATATGAAATATTTAAGTTAGTAAAAATACATTTTGACTTGTGTTGGATCATGTTGAGGTAGGGGCCGTCTTCAATAACTAGTTTGCAGATTGCAAACAACTGAATACAGCTCAGCTTTCTATGGCAACAGATCAACATTGAAGATATAGATAAAAATGTCTCATTCAACGGTAACAAAAACACGACAATTCTTATATTCAGGTGATTATACACTAATGAAAACATACCTATGAATATTATTATCTATTTCTCTCAATAGATCCTCCTGAATGTTACACACTTTTTTATTACATTTTATATTGTGCTTTAATGGTTAGCTCGCCCACATCCAACACATTACTTTAAATAGCCATGGTGGATTGTAGGAGTTTGGACTTTGTTGAGTGACTGACTAATCGTGTTTATTATTATCTATTATTCTTCAGATCTTTCACTGGAAATTACATCATGTTTCCGGCTCCTGCCACAGCAAACACACAGCTACAGTGTAAACAGTAGTCTTGTTTGCTCTCTGCTGGCGGCTCATTGATATTGCACAGATCATTCCAGTGTAGGCTGAGCAGGTCCAAGTGTAGGTAACAAGTGTTGGTAGGGAGTCGGAGTGTGAAAGGTGTTTATTCATTCCAATGTGGTGCAAAGTACACCGTTTGCTTGTTCCAACATTGCGTTAAAGGGTGGTACAATCATCTCCGGTTACGGGTCAAAAGTTAGAAATATTTCTCTCTTCCTCAATTGAAGTTTAGTCATTTACTGTAGATTTGTGTTTAAGTGATTCCACTGTATGAAAGTGATGATGCATTACAAAGTTCATCAGTGGCTCACCAGAGTCATTCATCACTTATTCATGAGGACTGAATGGACATTGTGCCATGAGAGGAGAGGAGAGGAGAGGAGAGGAGAGGAGAGGAGAGGAGAGGAGAGGAGAGATAGATACTCTGACCAGAAGCAGGACCAGAGGCCACCTAATGGTGATGCTATGACACAAGTTTTCTTCCACTTTGACACCAGCATGGCCCTGGTTACCAAATATGGCACAACCTTAAACCCAGGAAACAGTGTTTGAATTCTCTGCCTTCATAATTGCACAATCGGAAGAATGTGGGGGCAAGAAGTGATGTGAGCACTGGTGATGTCGACATTTTTCCCTTCTCCCTCGTCAGTTGTTTAACATTGCTGAAATAGCTGATGACAAATCAGCCAACTGACCTCCGAGCGTCATCACGTCTGTTTTTAGCAGTGTATCCTGCAAGCCTCGGCCCACTTGGCCTTGGAAGTCCTTGTCTTTCTCTTTCCTGCTGCCCGCGTCGCCCACACTCTCCCCTGGATAGCGGCGTACGGCCATAGCCTCTCCACTCGCCTCCACTCCCCTCCACTCTTCCCTCACCCACTGACCCACTGGCGGAAAGCGTGGGGACCATCTGTGCTGGAGAGGTTACTTTTAGTCTCCCAGGCTGCTATTTTCTCTTCACTGTTTTTTTTTTAAACACAAAGCACAGGCTTACTTACGCAATACTCGTCTCACTCTCTGGTTCTCTCTCCCATTGCTTCACAGGTCTTGTTTACACAACAGCGCACTTGGCCTGTGGCAACACACCCTTACAGGAAGACTGTCAAATTTAGAATTTTTTTTCCTCAGCTGAATGGAGGAATACATGGTTTAAAATTGCAGTCTCTCCTCTGAGGGTTTATATTTAAATTCACATTCGGGATATAGCTGTTCATATCAGGAAGGGAAATCAATCAAATCAGCACATTTTGTCCATTTGCAACATATTTTTTAAAACCATGGACTCACAACTCTTATACATATCATACATAAACCAGAATGTTTCGTATCTTATCCCAGGGGTCAGCAACCTTTAGCATCAAAAGAGCCATTATTGTTGAAAAAATAAACTATGTGTAAGTGGGGCATCCAGTCTAGTGAGTCTCAAAACTAGCTGGCATTGCTTTGAGGATTCGATTCAATTCTATTTTACTTGCTGATGTTAAAACTGTTTTTATCCGGTGTTAGGGGTACACATTTGCAACTGGATAATGTATGAATCACTTTAGGCCAAGTATGAACCTATATACTGCCAATGCTTTAGGCCTACAACAATGATAGATAAAAACAGGTATTCATTTCCATTTCATTCTTTGTCCAAGCCACAGGGAGCCACTGGAGATGGGCTAAAGAGCCCCATACAACTCTGGAGCCACAGGTTGCTTACCCCTGTCTTTCTCCATAAAAAGTTGTATTTTGTATAGCATGACTATACATTTTCAATAATGTATAGTTTTACTGTATGTTTCATGTATTTGGTTGGACAGACCTGTGTTGTATCCCACTAAGATTTTCTAAATCTGTTAAAATTGTAAAGCTGCAGTAGGTCATTTTTATAAAAATAACTTTTTGTCATATCTCCAGAAATGTTCACTCTATCCTGACAGTAGGACATGAGACAGATAATCTGTGATAAAATCTGGTTTCTCTGTCTCCTAGTGCTCCTAATGGCATTCCACTGGGCCTGAGAGAAAACAACCAATCAGAGCCAAGAAAGATAGTTGAGTGTCATTCCCTGGGTTTCAAATACAGACGCTTTGGGACTCTGGGAATGAGACTCAACAATCAATTATCTTCAAGCCCCCACTCCAAAGAGTCTGAATATCTTCGTCTGCTCTGATTGGTTGTTTTTATTCAGGCCCGGTGGATTCTTGCAAATACCATTAGGAGCCCTAGAATGAGCCAGAGGAGCCAGATTTTTGATTATATTACAGATTATGTACTATTGTCAGGATATAGTGATATAGTGAAAATATGACAGTATTTCCTAAAGCAGCTTTAAGTTATTGAATCTGCCAAACTCATTAGACTTCTGGGCGTCACATACTGACTTATTGTTACACGCGTCAGCGTCTCCATACATACGCACAAGGTAGTGTCAGTTTGAGACGCGACGGTTGTCATCTAACACCAATGTAAGCCATCTGGGTCAGGTGACGTAGTGGTGTAAAGAGCAAGAAAGTCTCCATAAGAATGTGGTTGAGGTAGATGGATGGGTCAAACAAAAGCAGGACTTTTGCCCAGGAGACCAAGGTTTTTATCCCATGTGAAACTAAAGTCATCATATTAGTCATGATGTTCACTTGCATCATGTAACATAGCTACTTATTTTAACCCAAACCACAATGTTTTACTAAAACTACCCAAGTAGTTTTGTTGCCTCAAGCTGACCAAACTGTTACTTCACTTTTCACAACGTTAAATGTTAAAAAGGCACCTCGTATAGATAGTAAAGGGTACCTTGTCATTCTGTATGAGACACCTAGGGGTGTAACAAAACGCTGTTGGTATTTGACGACTCACTTAAGCCAGTGGGATTCATCCTCTGGGGACCATAAATCTCATATTTGCTGAGACATTTTCATCTGGATCAAAGTGGTGACTGGTCGACCAACCCACAGACCAACATACTTATCCCTGGAGACATGCCGCTTGCATGGCCAGTGAAAATATTGATTGAAGCAGCTTTTAATAGCTTAGAACTAAATCATCTTTGTGCGAAAACTCAGCACAGGGTCTTCCATCAATATACATGATACAACATGCTGTATAATCTGTGACACAGTTTAACTAAATTGAGTCAGGACATGCAAATAAATGCCCTCGAAATATCTGAAAGATGTGTGCTATTAAAAGGTTAATATATGGACCACTCCTATAGGCTAAATGTATAAAATACTGTACTGTAAACTGAAGCCATTAAAGGGTTGCTTTAGATTGCATAGCATAATATCTCTTTCTATTTAATGTAGTCTATTCATTTGGAAATCTAAAGGGGGCACATTCAAAAAACAGAGTTTGCTGTGAATTACTTATAATTCATTTTTATTTTACTGTTACAGATTAAGCAAACCAGATACAATATGTTAATTAGTAGGCGTTTGAGGTGTTAATGGGTGTATTTTTAAACTCTGGACAGAGTCAGGATAGCTGCCCTACTAGCTGGGCTACTGTGAAACACTGTGGCTCAAAATGGGGGCGTCCATGCAAAGTCACCCGCTCCCTCCGCAGATGAAAGCGGCTCTTTCTGAGGTCACAAAAACACTACGATTCGTATTTTCAGGTGAACACTAATGAAAGGATATCTATGAATATTATATTCAATTTCTGCCAATTGATCTTCCTAAATGTTACACACTGGACCTTTAAAACACAGCATTTGTTGTCTCAGGTGTATTAAGAAGCAATACTGCATGTGCTGACAAAAAACAGACTCATGTCATAAATTATGAGAAAAAACACATGCTGTTTTAGGGTGAAATATGCCTTCATGCTGTAACACAGTGGGTTGCAGGGACGACAAAATGCATGACGGAATCATGTGAAGATATGAAATAACCATTTTAGACCCTGACTGACTGGATTTTTGATGACTACAGAGGAAAGAAGAGGGAATGATCTCGGTTGCAGGTTAAACAGCTGATACAGACACTGTTGCTAATGATAGCCTCTTTGACCACAAACTGCTCTTGAGCCCTGAACTATGTTATCTTTATCACAGGACTTCAATGAGGATCAAAATGTTTTTTTCCCCAGTTTTAGCACAGCAAAACCAAAGCTATCTGATATTACTATTTTAATCTATAATCCTCTTTACTCCTTACAGTGACACCTTGCTGGAATCTCTCTCCAGGGGTGGGATATTTAAATATACATGTGCAACCTTTTCCATTAGATGTTAGCCACACCACGCTGGCCTTTAAAAGCACATTTTCCTCTGCAGCTGTTCCCTCTGTTTCTAAATTGAGTGTTATTCCAGTCATGGTCATTCTTGTGGAACAAAGTGTGGTGAAACTCAGAATGGAAAATACGGCATCTGTCTCTGAGAACACAACCTTGATTTATGTCCTGCAGTCACATTCAAAAGTCAAATTAATGTGCAATTGCTGTCTGACTACGTCAACACAGTGGATCATTGTCTGTGTGTGTGCGTGTGTGTGTGTGTGTGTATCCACCAGCAGGTCATGATGACCTGAAAGAGCGCAATTGATTTTTGATTGCTGGTAGCCTTGTTTTGTCAGAAAGCTCTGTCACTGGATGATAACGTAGCATACAATCTCTGTATTGGAGAAATTCCTCCCTCTATGGTAAATTCACTAATACGCACAGAGAGAAGATTCTTTTGATCCTTTATTTGTGACTGACAGAAACACATTAAAAAGACCTAGGCAAGAAAATGAAAAACTAAAACATACAGATTATTATTTGACATTCATCTGCTGTGTACCTTTAAGGTTGTTGTTTTAGAATGTAACAAAGTACATTTACTTAGGTATTATACTTTGAATTATTTATTTTCAACTTTATACTTCTACTCCATGACAGCTCAGAGGGAAATATTGTATCTTTTACCCCTGTACATTTTATTTGACACCTGTAGTTATGAGTATGATTAAACTTTTACATAAAAATCCTGATAAGTTTATGAAATATGATGCGTTTCTATAGGTTAAAAGTATACAACTTTATAAAGATTGACCAGCTATTAAAATGCTGCTAACATGCTAATGTATCAATAACAATATTCCAATAATATAATACATAATAATATAACTCTACACTACTTTTATACTTAAATTATGTTTTGTTGTTAATACTTCTGCTGTTATATCATGCCAGTAATATAACATTCTGTATATGATAATAAAATGTTCCCTAAAGATCCCTTAGTCATGTATTAAGACATATATAAAACCAGTCTGCTTGGAACAATAATGTGGGTTGCAATATGTGTTTTCCGAAGTATAATGTTGCATCTACTCGTTCTTCCTTGTTAAATCTCTGAATATAAAAATGTTGTTCATAAAGTGTTCCTGCTGGACACAAGATGTCTCCTACTTCACTGTAAAGTCCATTCTCAGTGGATGTGCACTGGTGGCTTCATGTTTCTACATCACACTGTACAAGTTGCATACTGGACCAGGACTGACTTCAACTATTATATTTGTACTCAATTTTACCTAAATTATAATAATCTTAAATGACTGGAATTGATTGTTGATTTTAATTTGCTGCATTGTGTGAAGCACTTATTATTATAACAATCAATTTTTTCAACTTTTCAGTACAATAATTCAACTATTCATTTTTAAACTGTAGAGAACAACAGAGGGCAGCAGAGTGTTTTGGTGCAATCAGTGAGCTCCTGTATAAAACGTTCTTACCAGACAACTGTATCTCTTTATCACAGGAAAGAGAGCTGATTTAATGAGAGCAGTAGGAAACACAGCATGCTTCAGCGGCTCTCGTCACTGGCTTGGTATGGAGGCACTGCACTTAGATGAAGGATGAAGCCTGACCGGCCGTGGCCAAGATTAACAGAGGCAGGGGGCCACGGGGTGCTACTTCCTCTCTTCCCTCTCCTGGCAGTGGCATAATTGCTGAGGTTGCCTAGCGACCGGAAGCATGGAAACAGAAGGTGTCACTTGTTACCTCAGAGCTGGATTTAGCCAAATTGCAAAATAGCCATCGATGGATCATGAGGGAGATGGAGTTGCTAAAGATAAGGAGTAGAAGGCAGGAGGAGAGGGAGGGATCAGAAAATAGACAGAGGTCACTATGAGGGCCATTGACTCATGACTATATTGTTTTACTGGATATGTTTAAATAAGCATAAAAATGCAGCTGCAGATTGGAGACTAGTGTGATTAAGAAAGCACATATGTAAAATAATATGATTTTATAGCAATACTTACATAATACATAATGTGGAGTAAAACGTTATATTTTTACATTTATTTTGTATTTTTATATCAGCATGAGCATATTGCTGCTTACATTTATATATATATATCTATAAGTTCACCCGTCTTTCAAGACTCATTTCTCATCCTGCCCACTGGCTGGGAACAAACCATGATATGTAGTGCGATATGACAGAGTGGCCTGTCCCAAGACGCTTTCTAGAGTTAAAAAAAGGAATGACTAGTACTGTTATTAGTCATGTTGTGCATCATGTTAGCTCTACACCAGTCATTTTGTATTCCTGCTCTAATTAGCATCATGGAGTCAGTTGCAGGCCACTGTAGATATAGGTGGGTGCTATAGTAACAACGTATGGGAGATCAACCAGTGGTTGCGTAATTTCTAATGCTCACCCATAGAGGTCAATAAAGGTCAATTGTTTACTCGGTTCAGGCAATTTCACCGAAAAAGCTCTTATAAATCCACTGTACATTACTGTTGAACATAGTATAGCATATATAGTTATAGTTCATTGAGGTTTAATTACTTAAAGGGATGTTTGTTTTACCCAGAAAGGTGCTAACTTGTATGTAGGCTACCTTTTTTATGTTACAGCTTAGATTAGTTTAGTTTAGCCCATAGATGCAAAGGTGGAAACAGTAGGTCCAAATCCGAAAGTTATTGTTGCTTTTCTGTTTGAACTGATGAAAATGCATTAAAAATATTAACCCTAGGCTAGTGAGCACAAATTATTTTTATTTTATTAGTTACAAATATGAGCTTTACAATCTGTGCACCTTCTATCCTAAGCGGGATTAGGAAGTAGTACAATTACAGCAAGAGAATGACAATATAGGGATGCACCGGTAACTCACCTGCTAGTGCATGCACCCCATGTATTCAGGCCTTAGTCCTTAGACCACCATGTCCTGGGTGGTCTCTAAAAAATGAAAAAAGAAAAAAAGACAAAGAGAAATTTAGTACAGGAGGTAAATTAAGTACATAATATGATATAAATATTAAGTGTAATAACTAAAAGTTTCTAGCAAAACTCGACTGCACTGTTTTGAGTATTGGCAACATTTGCACTGTGTTAGGGTGTGTATGTCACTTCATTATGTAATAACACCCACATTTTGTAACAATTTGCCAAATTTTGTAATAGACAACCTGAACCCAAATAATATATATATACTTACATAATATTATACATTAAATAAATTTTTCCACTTTTGTAATAAATTGTTACATATTGTGGTGGCTATTACAAAATGTGGGAGCTGCACTTTTTTTATGAGCTGCATTTTGAATAAGCTGAAGCTTTTTGGAGAGCCCTGTCAAAAGACCATTGCAGCAGTCCTGCTAGAAATAAAAGTGTGAATGACTTTTTCTAGAATAGCATTTGACATGAAGATGATAACAATCTGATCTTGTTATGTGGCTATTCAGATTAAGATCAGAGTCAACTATAACACCAAGGGGAGCACCACAGGTCATAGGAGTCTAATTTAATATTTGGGATGTTTAGTTCAGGTTAATTGTTAAAAAATATAATGTGTACAGATAAAGACATCCATTTTGTTTGTTTATTACATAATGCACCATATTATTACAACATCTGCATTTTCTACTAACCACCGCAATATGTAACAATTTATTACAAAACTCTGGGAAATGTGTTACATATTGCATTCATGCGGTTTATTATTGATTATTATTGTGTGTCAGACTGTTACAAAACGCAGGTGTTATTACATAATGAAGAGAAAATGTATTACATTTTGTCGATTTGTTACATAATGTGTTGTTACAGTCCCACTGACTGAACTAGAAACTCCAGCCAATGGTACCAATTTGATTCTTGATCGGTTGATTTGAAAAGCATTTGTTCTAAGAATAATTTCCCGGCAGGATGTCGTCCAAGGCCTGTCATTCTAACTCCTGATATTTGTCTTTTCCTTTCCCTGTTTGTGTCTTCCGCCTGCTTCCACTCTTATCTTGCTTATCTCCCCATTATTAGCATCTCATCCCCTCATCTCCTCCTCCCCACCCCTTATTTTTCTCTGCATTTTCTCACTCAGCCACGTCTCGCCCTCCCTCCAATACACCCATCCTGCTGTCTGTACTGTCATTCAGTCTCTCCTTTCCCATTTCCCCATTCATCCCCGTTATTTACTCCCCTGTATCAGTCACTGTATCCTTCTCTCTGGCTTCCACTCACTGTTGTTCAAATGTCTCCCATCTTTCCCCTCCCTCTCTTCCACCCAGCACCTCCATCTCTGCGCGCACAGCGGATGGCGGCGGCCCACTCAGTCCTCTCAGGGAGCAGAAGGTTTGTCCACTCCCACTCAGGCTTTGCGTCATGGAACACAGAGAAATAGAGACAGAGGAGAGAGAACAGATGGGAGGAGGACACACTGGCTGCCTGTTTTATAACATTACTCCTAACAACGCTGTGGTCATCAGTATGACTATGTAAAGTAGCAGGCTATTGTAGACTCATCAAGCTGGCCTATATATAGGCCTGAGCTGAATATAGAGGAGCAGGAACTGACACTTTTGGTGCTAAGAGGAAATGTTGTTCCACACTTTGGGAGAGGTTAAGAGGTTAATTCTGAAAAGATATACAGAAGATGATATGGTGCTTTATTAGAATCCAAACCTTTTTGGAGAAAAGCACACAATGGCTTATTTAGTGGCTTATTTTAACAAGCATCGGGAACTGTTATATTTTCATTTTATTGACTGGGTCCAACTTTTCACACCATAAACTCACCCTCATGGACCTGTTGACTATGTGGAAATCCAATATGAGGGCTTCAGTATCACAAGATTGGTGTAACCATAGCGACCTGATGCACATCAGCACATGACATCATAACTGACACAATCATTCCCATTTACGCAAGTGGAAAGACAATTCAGACCATCCCGCTATTATTGTTTCTGCCTGTACCAGCTCCTACCTATGACTTTAAACAAGCATTGCATAATGTTCTGGTTGCAAGTGAGGATGGTAAAAAGCGTTTTATAAATGGCACACAGAATACTGGTAACACAGCATGTTCAAATGCAAATGCTGTTTACTGGATTTACACAAGAACAAAGCAAAAATTAGATTTGTGCCGTCATGTTAACAAGAGATTAGATCTTATCGTGGCAAGCAGAACATGAACAGTCAAATCTGGGTCACAATGAAAGAAAAATCCACCCTGGACAGCTGGATTAAGATATACAGACAGAGACAAGTTGCCTCAAAAGCTCCAGAGAGAGCGGAGACCAGAGCCTGATGTGATCAAGCAGCGTTTTCTGGAACAGCCTCACTGATAATGAATTAGAGGCAGGATGTGAGGATGCGCTGACAGTACCCAGGGTGGTTTTGGTGGTAAGCGAGGATGTCTTTTGGTTCAGTGCTGCAATGTAAGTAAAGACGTGGGTGTAAAAGCATAATGAAACATTCAAAAAGTCCACAAAATCAACCACCTACAACTCATCGGGAGAGCAGATCCAGGGTTTAGCTCGATTTCAACATCATGAGAGCTGCTAAATTAACTGATTAAGACCTTGAAAATTAAATTAATTTTCCCCTCTGACAAAAATATCAGTGGACTTTCTGCAACAGAAAATATAGAAACAATCCACTCATGAAGGTATACAATATTAAAAACCAACTACTTTGGTGATCCCGTAGTGGTGCCACTATTACATGACTTTTTTACGGACTACTGGCTATCATATATTATTATAGAACTTTCCCAATACCACCTTGTAAATCCATGGGAACCACCCTGCAAAGAAGAGGAGAATATCTCCCCAGACAGATCAGGATTTTCCCCCTGTGATTGAAGTTAATGTGACTTCATCTGTCTTGTGGCTTCTGAGTCACAACAAGGCTGTGCCGACCTGAAGGCTTTAATCAGTTACAACATTCTGCACAAAGGTGTGCCCCGACAGCTGATCCCAGGACCACCAGGATATGTGCGAGCTGTCTGGGGCACTAACCATTATAGATCTTCTGACAGGCAAGATTCCTGCTGCTGACAAATAACAGGACGCAATCTTCACTGATGACAGGACATGCCGTTATTGAAAGGTATTTAACTTTCGGGCACTCGTACCATTTTGCCGTTTTGGTCCACTTCTCTGGTATTTTCTTTTCATCATCAAAAGGGCTACTCCATAAAGATGTGGAACTCACAAGAGACAGATAAAGAAATAATCAAATTTGAAGTAGCGGATGCCAAGATATGCAGACTGCTAGTCTCAAAACACTGGATTGTACATTTCCCATAATGCCACTCAGTAGTGTAACCCTGCTACCCAGTAAATACAAATTTATTTTTTCTTTTCTTTCCTCATGCTTCACCAGGGTTATTTTTTCTAACTTTAGAAAGACATTATACAATTGCTCCACCGTTAAACTGAACTGCATGTGTAAAGTGCTCCTTTAGGTACATGGCAAGGTGCAGCACTGTGGAAATGAATCTCCTGATTTCCATGAAATTTGCAGTATATTCATAATTCTTTTGTTAACCCACTGAGCTTTCTTCGCGCACCACTTTCAGGCCACTCTCCACTTAAAAACAGGGCAAATCAATGTCAAGTACATTTGTTCCCCCTAATGGATGAACCCCTGACCTTTCCTCTATTGCCACTGAAAGGACCAGTGGGAAAACTAGGAGAAACTATAGTGGCTGCAAAAACTCAAAAGCTTTTTGTGAGGTGTATTGAAGATTGCACTGTAAGGATTGTTTAGTCTGTAGATTTTTTCTGGTGCATTTTTTGTTTTGTTTCATACCATAAAAGGACTAGCTCAGATGTCTCCTTTATGTGCACCCACTGTATATACACACACAATAAGCCTGAACACCACTGTACCATCCATATGACACGTGACATGTCCTCTGATGTTGAACTGTGGCAGGGTATTCCTCCCCAGCTTTAAAGGTCATATCTTCCCTGCACCACATATTCTGAATGGAACAGATCATTCGCTATAGATGGTCAAGATACAGACATGGCGAGGAGATAAAACACTCCATGAAGTCACCTTTTGTTATGTATTCCTTTCTTTTATATAATAGCTAATAGGGCATAGTGCTGACGCAAGCTGGGGAGTTTGTGAACCAGTGTGTGGTGTTTGGTGCCTCTGACTCGTGTGTGTGTGTGAGTCATCGTGTCACCTACTGCGATCGGGTTGGTAGGTCAAAAGAACAGCAAACCGTTGTTGTGACAGCTAATAATATGCTAGTTGAGGCTTGTTTGGAGGAGGTGTTCTTTGTTTGTGTGTGCGTGCAGGTGTGCTGTGGAGCTGCGCACATGCTGCTTAGAAATATTAATAATAATCAGGCTGCAGACGCAATCAACGCCAGGAAACATGCACTTTATCAGCAAGTGCTTTGGTTGTTAATTAAATTAGACTTGATTTAATTTAGAAAACTACATCAATCAGTATGTCGGATGTACAATGTAAAGTGAATAGTATTTAAATGGTGCCATTCTCTTATTCTTATTGTAGTAACAGGGCTCAGCACCCAGTAAGATAAATGTTAAAGCTGCCCTATTCAATAGTTTTGTATTAACAATGGGTTAAATGTGAATGTGTCACTCCTACTGACAAACCTGCAGAGCTTTATCATCCAACTCTCACTTCCTCTCACCTCTTTTTTTAGAGTTTTTATTGTCTTTCAGCTCACTGTTTTGGTTTTACTGTTTTGGTTCACTCTCACTGCTCTCATCAACCTTACTTCCAGAAGCTCCAGCCAGCTGTTTTCTACAAAACACTGTAATAAACCCACTACATACCTGGCTGGCACTAAATAACAAACAGACAAAGTTAGTACTGACGGAGACCAAAACAGAGCTAAAAGGAGAGTGAATACCCGCAGTTACATAAGTCAAGTCATCAGAAGTAGAGCTTTGATTCTCTGCCTGATTGAACCTGATAGGTTGGGTCAGGCTTGGACAGAATTAGATATTTATTAGATATTACATATTTATTATTTTATTAACAATGTATCCATCTGTAATTAATGAGTGCATTTGTTATTAGTTTTGATAACAATTTGCACTCAATTATATGCACAATGTTGTTTACTTTAGCTTATAATAAACTACTTAATTTATTTATCTTAAGTGGAAATCTGCTTTTGTTGTTGTTTTGTTGTTGTGCTCTTGCTGACTTCCATACAGAAGAATAGTATGAGAGTCTGTCAACATATAGAAATACATGACTGACCAGTAAATGAATATGAATGAGCTGTGGATAAGTGGATAAGAGTTTGAGGGAGCGAGTAAGCAAGTGAATGGTCGGGAGAACAAGCTAAAATGTGGTGGTTAAAAAACCCCAAACCAACCATGCATTAGTCTCAGTCTGCTTTCTAATGTCCCCACTCTGTCTGTGGCCATCAGCCACAAATCAAATCGACTTAAATCTTTCAAAACGTGTCACAAACAAGTTGTAAAAGGCTCAGTAATTTAACACTGTAGTTTTTAGCCATCATTACTCTAACAGGTGTAAATACTGCATTTACTGGGGACTATCTTAAGCCTTGGACTGGAGCAGTGTTTCTCAAACCTTTAACACTGCGTACCACCTCCGAAAATATCAGACTCTCCACCTTTCTCCACAGTTCATGCAGAAGGAAGATTTATTCCTAATAAGAATATTTATTGTTGAAAGTCGTAAACAAAACCGGTTCAACATCTAGAGCTAATTTGGGGGAAGGGTGGTCCTACTGGTCCACACTTCTCTTCCCAATAGTTTTTTTGGAGCCACAATTGCAGTGTTTTTGAACCATTCATTTTACATGTGCTTACTATCTTACCATCTCATTCAAGCTCGTAAGTAACCATGATCTCACAGTATCTCATATTAGTATTTTGACAGCATTATATGCTTTTAAATGACTTTATTTGACTTTTAAATAAAATATTTCTTAAATAGTTTGAGAACCAGTATTTACAGCTCCAAGGCAGTGTGGGATTTGGCAACAGCGTTAACAAGTGACTGCTGAAAAAAGAAGGTAGACAGCACTGGGAAGCAACCATAGCTTACCTTTGGCATTTGTTTTACAGGATAATACTTCAAAACATCTATTAAGCTCACAGTTCTGTCCTTGCTCGCTCTCAAAACTTGTTCTGCACTTACAAATCTGCCCTTGAAAGCTTTTCAGTCTTAACTTATAAATGAACTGCCTCTCAGATTTGATTTGCACTCCTGTAGTTATTTTGTTGACAATAAACTGCCAAATGTCAAAACTCACAAGACACTGAACCATACCTGTTCATTTACAGTAAGCCACTTTGGATTAAAGAACCTGAGCTCAAGAGTCTAAAATAGAAATTAGCGCCTCAGTGACACAGAAGCTGGGAAATAATAGGTCACAAATGAAAAGAAAGAGCATGTGAGATAGAGTGAAGAGTATAACTGTGATGAAGTGGGAGAAGGAAAGTGTAGCTAACGTCCGGAGTGGCTGTGGAGAGTGCTGAGTGGGTGGGGTGGTGGAGGAGGTGAAGCTGAAGCTAGTGGTCTCAGCCTCCTTCTCAGAATTATCCCTCAGTGACGCAAGCTCCTCCACTCACATCCTGACAGCTGCTCCCTGCCTGGTTACAGCGCTCCTCGGCCTGTCCAATAACATTCATGCTCATTTCCGCTTTAATGCATGGCTTTCCCCCTCTGGGTTTACCAATACAGCTCCATTTAGGCTCATTAGTGCATTTTCACTTGCTGCTTTTTGTTTTCATCTAATCTATGCACTAGTGGGACCTCTGTGTCGCATACACACTGGATCTGCTTTCTTTTAATGAAAAGAGGCTCTGAAGGAACATAATCCGTTATTCTTACTCCACCGGTCTCAGGCATTGTTCTTCCTGAGTGACGACATATAGACCAAAATACACCGGATTCTCGGGAGATAGTTGCAGGGCCCTCATTGATTTCAGAGACATGTTACCTCCTGATTTTATAATGTGAAACTGGGCCTTAAATTGATCATTCTGAGCAAAGAATATCACAACAAATAGAAATATAACACAGTAAAACACTGAGACAGGGTCGTACCACGACTTTGGTTCTGAGAAATGATTATTGGTTAATGACGTGAAGAGGAATTTACGTACATTGTCTAAAAAGCAGATTGCTGCTGTAGTTTTACAGCCATGCTTGCAGCTTTGTAAAGCTGTGCTTAGGCACAATCATGTATTGGGCTAAATGCTAAAGTTAGCACGCTAACATGATCACATGCGTGTGACATGCTGATGTTTAGCAGGTATAATATTTAATATGGTCACCATCTCAGCTTAATGTGTTAGCAAAAAAGTAGCCTATATGAACGGGACAGGAATGTATGAAGGCCTACCACATTTCATGGCGATCCATCCAATAATTCACTTTCACTCAAAACCCCATACTTCAACCTGATGGTGGCTCTAGTTTAACAGTCAGAGGATCAACAAAATTCATCCTATGGACACCATGAATGTATGTACATATCAATCCATCCAAAAGTTGTTGAGATATTTCAGTCCGGACCGAATGTGTGGGCTGACAGACTAACCGACCAACAGACCAGGGTTGATAACCCTATAGCCATGCATCAAGTATGGATAGAAACTGAATGAACTGAAACAAATCTGGTATTGTACACCAGAACTACATACCTGGCATGCCAGTAGAGACGGTTTTGAGACAACATTTAGACCATCATGTACAGTAGTGAAATCTACAGCAAGTATAATAGAACAGGTAAAGGAATCAATCAAGCCTTTACCTCGAGCCATACCTTTTGTAATTTTTTTGTGTGTAAGATTTTGAGTTTGGTGAGTAAGGTTCTACTCAAAACATCTTTTCCATGGAGAAAAGCCTTCAGTGCCGTTCTTTGCTCTTTTCCCATGGAGAAACACTCTCCTGTTCTGATAGAACTGATCTACCCGAACCTCTTAAGCAGCCACGCTTGCAAACAGTCACTTCTCACACACGTCATCACACACACCTAGTGTTAAACCACGCCCGTATAATGATGAGCATATGATGCAGCCAGATACAAAATGCATTAAAATGCAGTGTATTTGTTAATGCCTTAGTAATAATAATCAAATAGCATAATATTCAATGTAATGTGACACTGACAGAGCTTGTTTTCTGCACGTGGGACTTTTCCTTGTTATGGAGTATTTTTGTGGTATTGGTACTTTTACTTAATTGAGTAAAGGATCCAAATAATTCGTCCACCACTGGTTTATAACAAATGATATTATTATAATGTCAACAAAAACTGTTTAGGCATCTACCAACAAAAACTGTTTAGGCATCTACCAACCCCTACAGCTTACCTCCTCTTGCCTTTATACTTGAAAAAGCAATCATTTAAATATAATAATACAAAAACTATTGATTGTTTCTTGTCTCTTTAAATAACCAACTTGAAGAAAAAGTCAATAAAGAAATTAACTGAATGATGTAAGCTTGGAACCACTTCTGTACCATTTCCATCATATTAGCCCAGATCATGACAACAGGTACCCAGACACAGCATCAAAGTGTATGTGTATGTGTGTGTATGACTGCCTCCATTATGCACAGAGAGCTACGACGTCATGAGAGTGAAACCAGTTATTAGCAACACACGTTTTCTGAACAAGCCCTTTTATGGGAACCACTGTCATTCCTATGGAGCCATACAAAATGGCCAGATACCTTTCAATTTGGGGCAGCCTGAATTCTCATTGCACCACTGTTTCTCTGCCAACACACAAAAGGCCACAAAAGGCTATTAAGTTACTACGTAGTGAGGAGTTAAGGGGACTTCCATGGTGACATTATTGGTATCCAACCCATTCATCTGCCTCCATACTTTGAGGGAAAAAAAGGCTTTCACTAAGGTTTTGGGACATTCCGGAGTTTTCCTTACAGCCCATTCATGAAATATGAGTTGCTTCCCTGAGGCCAGAGATATGATGACCAGCAACAAGTAACATTGTATCTTTTTATCATGTAATTATGATGGCTTCAATTATTTACAGGACTAAATATAAATGAATTAAGCTGAAGTTAAATGAATTAAGTCAACTATATATATATATATATAAAAAAGCTGCAGCACATGGAGATGTGCATCATTGTTTTAGAAGTAAATAACAGATTTAGGTTGGAATTACCAAAATAGATATCAAAAGGAAAATGATTACATGACCACATCCATCCACATCTTGGTCAGACATTCTTAACAGATGCTCATTTGCTCTCATGGCAACTGCCAATGTCTCACTGTAAAAAAAACCCCAACAACACAACGAACATGAACTGGAAGATTCTAGAGACCGATAAGGTTTGTTTAGACATGGACAGGATAAAAATGAAGACACTCCACAGTCTGTGAGACATAACAGACTATTCAACAGGCACTGTCTGTACAAGAAAAAAAACCCTCCTCCTCCTCCTCCTCCACTCTTAATCTCAATCATCATAGTATTCTTCTTCATGCTTACAGCCCGGGCCTGAAGTGCCTTTAGTGTTGAAACACACACAACCTGTAAGGACTCCAAGCTATTCACAAGGACCAGGAGCAAAAGCAAGCATTGACTATTTTACTGAAGACTCGGAAAGGATGTAAATTTAGGCTAATTTCTCGCCCTTCAACATTAGCCTAAACTGCTCAGCTGTCACACCAATTGCTCCTGTCAGCGTCTATGCTGGCCTGCACTGGTTCTTTTGACATAGAATTTATTCAATTCACCTAAAGTCAAGTGCCTAATTCAATATTCCTTTGCAAAAAGAGCCTTAGCGGATGATTCAGCTCTTCAATCAGACCACTCATTGTGGGATGGTGAATTCATTCCTGACAGGGGCGAATCTAGAGTGGTGGCATGGCATAAAACATGCCTGGCCACCCCGGTTTGGTGTCCAATGCTGTCCAATTTAAAACATTAATTGAAAAAGTGTTAAAAAATGGAAATGAATTTAATGATCTGTTATGGTCCAATGAAAAAACGCATTTATTTGGAAAAATGCCTGAAGATTAATACAATGTATTAATTTCTAATTCCACCTTTAGATAATTCTATTCAGTGCTTTACTAATGTGCAACATTAATGTAATCTTTTAGAGTTCAAATATCTTCATTTGAGGCTTTTTTTCCCAAGCAAATATCAATATATTGTTTGTGATTTAATTAGCAATCAGCCACCCCTTATAATTGCCATGCCATCCCATCAATATTTCTCTAGAGCAATAACAACTCTATGGCCCCTACCCAGAAATCTTGCTAATTTTTCTTACAAAGGTAAACAAGCCAGACAAGAGAAAACTATACCCAACTTTAACTGTTTAGCTGAAGTTCAACGTGCAGTACAGGCCTAATTCATGTACTGATGGTGTCTTTGTGCTATGGGGGAAATACTTTTCCATTGTTTCATGACCATTTCACCTGAATTAAGACACCTTACTTGTCCTTCTGCATGTGACAGTTCCATATCTCTAAGCCTACTGTATCCCTGAGAACTAACGTGATCATGTGCAGTCCTGAAGTCCACCTACTCTTAAAAACAGCCAACTTCTATACAAGAATATCTGTATTTCCTATACAAATAAGTGACGAATGCATTGTGTGGAAAAGGGTTTGTTTGGTGCAGCCGGCAAAGAACACCTAAAAGAAACAGACATGTCTGTAATCACCTATATCCATCTAGTTAACCTGTCTTCACCCAATGTACTGTTGTGTGTTAGGTTACTGATAAAACTGTCTGAATGTATATATTATTAGACAGGAAAAACCAAGAAAAACCTGCATCATCATCTACCTTATGTAGAAATCTTACTTCAGGAAATGATTGCTCATATATTGTTCACATTCCTATGACATCAAAATGAATTTCCTGTTTGCCTTTTTGCCCGTACTCCGTACACAGACTGTTTGTCCATTTGTCTCCTTCTGGTTGGCCCCTGAATCACTTATCATTTTGTTTAGCATTTTTGCTTTGCCTCATCAACAACTGTCAAACAACAGCTTCCTTGTACCAGTATCATGTTCTGATGAATAAATATCTATTTCAGTGTAGTGTGTGGCAACCATCTGCTCTGTGCTTTCAGAGAGGATCAAAAAGCTGAAGGTTGATTGAAATATAATCACCCTGCTAGATTCAGATGTAGGGTCATTTTCACTCAGTGTGTGTGTGTGTGTGTGTGTGTGTGTGTGTGTGTGTGTGTGTGTGTGTGTGTGTGTGTGTGTGTGTGTGTGTAAACTGGCCGTTTATTGCTCAATGTATCACTGCGCCTGCGCTGCCCACCTTTAAGAGGACCCGGAAGTGCTTGTTAAACCGGACGTCCGGAGTTCTCAATGTGACTTACCTTGGCTAGAACTCTGATGCTTTAATACTTCCTTCAGGTTTTGATTTAAAGTCTACAGAATGTTTCTCACCACCGTCAACTGTGAGTACTTTAATCTCCATGTGCAGCTATTTAAATAGTCGGGCACATGCACGTGCACGGTTGTCTCAAACGTAGCTAGCTAGCATTAGCTTTAGCTTAGCTCGGCTAGCTGTCAGTTCTCTAACACTAACTTACCCAACGTGGCTATCTGTAACTAACTAACTACGTTAACTAACGTTAACTAACTGTTTACAGGTAGCTGTCATTGACTGCCTATCAGTATGTTTGTGTTTCAAATGTTGTCGCGTTTAGCTTTTATTGTTGTGTATTTAGCGGTTAGCTTTAGCTAGTGGCTAACTAACTGTTAGATTTATTTAGTGAGTTGGTTAAACATTTATTTTGTTAATCCGCTGACTCTAATTCACATCCTCTGCTCTTTTCCGTTTCTCAGTGGCCAAGGCAAAATCAAAGTAAGTGGAAGTCACTGGAATGAGTGAAACAGAAAGGTTGAGCCCAGCGAGACGATAACAGGTGCTGTCTGCAGGCAGTGCTGCAGCCACTGTAATGTCCACTAGTGTCCTCTGTAATGTCCACTGTAATGTCCACTGTAATGTCCACTAGTGTCCTCTGTAATGTCCACTAGTGTCCTCTGTAATGTCCACTAGTGTCCTCTGTAATGTCCTCTGTAATGTCCACTAGTGTCCTCTGTAATGTCCTCTGTAATGTCCACTAGTGTCCACTAATGTCCTCTTCCATCAGGACCGTCCTGGTGCAGATGGTGAGCGCTGCAGGGACGGGCTACTTCTTCAACACAAAGAGGAACCGTCTCAGAGACAAACTGGTGATGCGCAGACATGATCCATTTGGTAAGCTGTGACTGACAGCTGCTCGTGTTCTGCTCTCCTCCAGTGAGCACGAGTCTGTCCTGGAACAAATGAAAGGACAACGCCATTTTTAGGCTGACTTTTCCAGGTTGTGAAGGTGTTGGAACAAGCCTTTCAAAGCTGCCACTTGGCAACAAAAGCACACGTCTGTGTTTGCATTGTAGCAGGATGCTGTTTCATTCCACCTCATTTCTAAGGAATCAGCTGTTGGGACAAAAAGCAAAAACGACCATGTTAAGAAACCTTAAAGGCGGGCTAGTATTCTGGAGAGACTACTAGTTTGCTTAGATGAGAAATAGTTCAATTTAATTGTAACAGAAAACAAGCTGACATTGGAAATCTCTGCATTCAGGCTATCATGTGGAAACTGCTTTATGTGGATTCATATTGTGCCTTACGTTTAGGTTCTGGGGAGGAAACCATTAAAGTAGATAACTAGATGTGATAGTTTTGTATTTAAGTATATATATGTATTTATTCTTACCCCATAAGACTGTTGTCATGATGCACTGTAATGTATTTAAACAGTTAAAAGAATGAGAAATGTTTATTGGGGCTGTATTTGTATATATGTAAATATATTGATCCCAGTGGTTAATGTATTTCTAGCAGAGTCATACAAATGAGTTACAAGTGGGTGAGCGCAGTTCACTGTCTGAATCCATATCAGCTACAAGCTCAAGCTCCTATTGTGCCACCTATTCTCCACTGCATTGTTTATATGACAAAAGCTCTCTTTTTGTGACTTCTATTTCCAATCTGCTTTCTGTCTCTGCAGTGAACAAACACGTCCTGTTCTTGGAGAAGAAGAAGATCAGATCCATCTGACAGTGCACCAAAATCTATGGACAACATAAACCTGCCAGGTTTAAACAGACTATTTTTATTGCCATGGATTATACAAGGTGTTTCGTCAGTCAACATTTCTGTTGGGCTTGCTGACACGTTTTCAGAGGATTTCTCCTTGGATCTGTCAGAAGGCCTCTACTCTCTCCTCAGCAGCAGTTCAGCGTGATGCAACCCCGACCGATACTGAAGAAACTCGACTCCCGCCACTGTAAACAAAATACCACTCATCGTGTGATAAAGTGATGAATTTATTGGGGGCACAACAGCTGTCTTGATGTTACTAATACTATTAAACAGTTCTACATCGTATTAATGATTACGATTCTGTCAAATGTTGTACATTGTATACAAAACAGTTACTTTGTGACACCTACCATTTGTGAAATATGATGTATTTGGGGTAATTAAATAAATTAAAGTAAATTATGCACTATGCAAGCTAAGCATTAAGATGCTTGTCAATTATTAAATAGTTCAAAAGTAGTTAGATCAGAGGTTTTATAAAATCAATTGTCTTTTGCAGGTACTATTCACAAAACCGTTACATTAACAGTTGACTGTTCAGTTTTACATTAAAGTAACATTAGTTGCATCATTAACAATCCTCAATTTCACAATATTGTTCATTCTTGGATTTCTCAAGAGCAGATCCTTTTTAATAGTTTGATTCCCAGGTCGGTAAGACTTGGTCCATTCACACTGGTGTGTACTTGCTGCTCTCAGAACAGTTCAGCCGGTAGGTCCTTTCTGACGGGGTAAGACTTCTGCGTGCCGACGGCCTGCACGCTCACTGCTGCCACCTGATTGGCTCTGCGGGCCATCTTTTCCAGAGGCATTGTGGGATAATGAGCCATGTAAAAGGCCAGGGCTCCAATAAAGCTGTCTCCAGCACCCTGGGAAGAAACAATATTACAACAATGCGTTATTAAATTTCCCCTGTGGTGTCTACTGTGTAATTCTACAGCCGAGCTCAGCAGAATCAAAAAATCCAGTGTATGTGAGGGGCAACAGAAAATCCGGGTATTCACTGTTTAACACTGTATTTTGAAAAATATAGTTACAATAGGTATATATAAAAAGATGGGATGGTTGATTTTGCAATACAATAAACTGCTGACAGTAGGGGGTGCTGTGGCATTTGTCAGCTGTTGTCAGTCTTGTGTTGCTGCCTGAAGTCTGGGCCACTTTCAGACGAGCTACTGAAATGTTACCTCGTGTGAAAGTGTGTCTCTGTCAGCTCTTGGAGAGAAACATCTGTATTATGGGCATTAATCATAATCACAGACCTTGTCGTAACGCCAGCAGAATGATAGATAAGATGTAATAAGTGAAACAAGTTAAATGTTGAATGATGGTGACATGTCATCCTTAAATATTTAAAAATAAATAAAAATTTTCATACTATGAGGAGAGTCCAAAACGTATGTATGTATATGAAAAAGACTGCTACCTATGACATTATACTGTATTATCCCACAAATTGTAATTAAATTAAGATAATCTAATTATATTAAGCATTATTTGTATTTGATCTTTTTTTTCTGAAACAACTTTCAAATCAAAAACTGAAAAAACAAAAACAAAAAAAAAAAAACCCCTCTGAGTTTGCTGCTTTTCAAAGTCAGCTGAGTAGCACATGGCTGCTTTAATCTCTCATCAGCGGCTTCACCATAACTGCCAACAGCTCTGGTTTTGGCTATCTTCGAAACAGATAAATCACCCATTTTCCCTCCTCATCTATTGATAGAGATGGAATGTGCTGTCTACGCCCTGGAGCGGGCTGGCTGGAATGGGAAGGGGGGGAGGCTGATGGGAAAAGGCACAATGGTATGTGGCGACACGCTCATGTTTAACCACAAACGGCCCCCCGACGCTGGTTCTCACAAGCCCACTCCATTACTCATCACTGTGGCTCTCAAAAGGAGTTCATTGCACTCTCTCTTCTGAGCACCTCTGTAAAAACCCCACCCCCCCTCCCCTCCCTGACATCAGTCGCCCTTCAACCTCAAAGTAACCCCTTTGTCGGTTGTGTTAGGATGATTCAGTGACATGGGGCAAAAAACAAAAACCCTAACCCTGATCCCGACCGGGCAGAGGGGGCAGTGCCCTGTGATCAATAGGGCAGTAGGAACAGGGAGGGCCAAACAGGGTCCACGGCAGACGGGGCAGCTGGAGGGCACAATTGTGTTGCAGGCACCTAAAGCATTCTGTGATGAATCAGATGATAGAGGAAAATAAATAAAAAAATCTGATTTGACATTTGAAAGGTCATTACTGCACCCCTCCCCCACCCCGGTGCATGCCACTGGTGTGACTCCTGGACTGGAGGGATGCTGGAAAGAGTGAGGTCAGAGCTCAAACATTTCACAGGCCTGGTGGATTTCCATGTTTAAAGCCATGGCGTGTTTATGTCTCCTGTCTGGTAGCTGGGCTGGGCTACAACACAGCCAGTATTTGGAAATAAGGCTTTGGCGAAGCAGTCCCACTGGTTTGACTCTGGCCTGTCTCCCAGTTCACACGTTGCGGTTGAAATGATGATAGCACTCTTGAATAGGGGCTGATGCTTGGGAGCCGAGGGCCAGTGGAGTAGAGGGCAGTGAGGGGGCCAGTTTCAACAACTAGATGATAGGGGGATAGAAAATAAAACATAAAACATTTTGGTCTGTATAGTCAGGGGGATATATCATTCCTTTTGCACGTGCCTCTTCCTTTTTTCTTTTACATTGTAATCTATGACCAAATCCATGCTAAAACAACCACCTTCGTCTAGTCAGACCACAAGGGGGTGAGGCTGAAACAGGTCTCTGAAAACTAATGCTAGTATTAAGCTAAACTTCAGTCAATATTTTGTGCTGACAGTTAAAATTGAACAAATCTCATCCTGAAAATAGAATTTAACATGAACAGTCAAGCTCAGATATGCATCCTTTTCAGGGTGGGAAAACCCATAGATGGTATTTACTTTTAGGCAATGTTTATACAAATACAACCCTAGCCCATTTCTTAGGTGAAAAGCTATTTAAATGACCGGACTGAATTTTGCAGATCACCAATATCAGTGTTTGTACTGGGCCGGTACTATGGAGGCCAAAAAAGGCTGTAAAGATTTTAAATTTAGAAGCAACTGATATATAACTAACTGATACATTCAATCTTTACTGAATACTTAATGTTGAAATCACTGAAATATTAGCACTGAAACATTTAAAAAAACACCAACAGGACTGTATGTTCTCTGAATTTCACTGTTTCAAATCTCCAGAAGGTAATCTCAAGTTGTGCAATTTCAAAAGCTTGAAAACATTCACAATCTTAAATAAAATATTGTGTGTATATATATATATATATATATATATATATATATATATATTGATTGAGAAAAAAAAATTATTCTTTAAGTTGGATTGATGAAAATAATACCAAAACTAAACTGAACATTTTATTCTTATTAAGTCATCTTTTTAAATGTAGTTTTATCTAAAACAATGGATATTAGCATTTTCTATCAGAATTTATGGCTGGAAAAAACATTAGACCTTCTGGACAAATAAAATACATTTTGATAGATGGCTTTCAAAGTAAAGTATTTTAATTCTAGAAATTCCGTGGTATTTACATTTCAACATCAAGTAGCTATTCAGGTATTTATTATAACTAATTATACGAAATTATTAAACAATAAAATTATGATGGCTTTTTATCTGTTTTCTTATTTACCTGCTTCCGTACCATTATATGTCCATCCAGCTGAATAAGTGCCACCATTTTAAAATTAATGTAATGTATATATGATGTAAGTATTCAGTGTTCATTTCCCTCTCAAAAAAGCCATGAGAAGAGGCAGAAAATGTGCAGCTTTTTGAGGTACAATATGTGATCTAGTTTGGTCGAAAAGGATCTGGAAAAAAGTATAGATTGAGGCAAGTGTCTCCAAAATCACAGCAGCCCAGCGGGTATTACATTGTTGTCTAATTTGTGTATTTCCTTAATATTCCTAAATTGCAATTTGTAATCTTGAATGAATAATTAATGCAAATGATTCACATTAAATTATTTTTTACTACTTGGACCAACACAACACTGATATCTAATCTAATGACATCTAATAACTTAATACGGTGAACAAAATCCAGAACATACAAAATATTAATGTGGCGTCATGTTCTTCCCATCTTATAAATATAAGTCCAATATTCACTCTCTCTTTAGTTTGGTTAGTCTCCACTAACTCCAGAAGAAAATTCCTTTTTTATAGTTGCTAAATGTTCAACTATTTTCGCCAGCTAGTTGCTAACTCCTGCATCTGGAAACAATGCTTATGAGAGCCTAAGTTGTTCACCAAAACAATGGGTTAAAATGCTCCATAGCTAATTCTAAAAATCCCAGAATATTGATTATAATAGGGACAATATAATAAGGACTGTTGAAGTAGACATATAATCAGCAAAATAATTAACTTTCATATGATGTTCTTTGTCATTTCCTAGTAAGCCAGTCCACGTCTAAATAAGTCCTAACAAGACAATACTGTTTCAATGTAAACTTTTGGTCACTGTCCAACCGTTCTCTGTCTTACTAACAACGTCTCCTTCCCTGAGACTGGCATGTGACGCTACTGGATCCAGTGAATGAAGCTCAACGAGGCTGACAAGCGCTACCCCCTTCAGCCCCGCCAACGCTGCCCTCGACACAGTTTGGTGAAGGTTAGATCTAGAGGCCTGTCAATCAAGTGACACAAGTGCTTGCCGCGGATGAGGCTTGATGCTCTTACTGGTCGGCTCCGTCCGCCGCGTCTTGATCTGCGCGCCGTTCCTCGGCCTGCTCTCCTCTGGCACTCAGACTGAAGTTAGAAATTAGGATGGCAGGTGTGTCTGCGAGAAGCTTACCAAATTAACAAAGTATGGTTTAGGAAGTTCTCTTCAGTTTCTTTGTAGTGTGACTCTGTGCGAACCATGCGATCAGAGCGCCAGTGGATGCTTTTGCTTTGTGGGAATTAAACTGCTTCTAGACATCTCCCTGGAACTTTAATAGTTTGGGTTCAGTTTGATTCAATCTATTAAAAGGCTTTTTTTTCTCATTTAGGACAGATTCAATTATAATTACGTTAGAATGAGTCATCTTCGGTTGATTAAACACAACAGTGACAAACCTATAGCCACTGAAAGCTTTCCATTTGCAGTATCTGGTAGGCTTTCACTGACAACACTCCAGGGAAGTGACCTTTTTTAATGCTTCTGACAGCAGCATGAGTGCTGTGTGTTTAGAATAAATAGAAGAAAAACTGAATAGTTAAAACAAGCAGCAATAACCGCCATGGCTGTACAGACAAACAAAGGAGCGCATACAGAAACTCAGAAGTCCATCAACAGAAAATCCAAGGACAAAGACAACAGTAGCGCCCACACGCTTTGATTGACAAGTGATCTTTGTAAAGTGCAGCGCAGAAACACCACAGCAATGAGCGCTGAGCACCAACGACAGACACGAACAACAAACAGAACCTATAGAAAATGCAGATCTCATAAAAGGGCTCCACACAGCAGATCTTCCATGTTACAGAGTCTGCTGTGCACACTGAACCTTTCGAGCCTCCAGAACCTGTGACTGTACTTCTCACCCGGAGGCCGCCCGCGATCTTGACTCCCACCCTGATATGACAGATGGGGCTGTGCGCCGTTAGCTCCTGAGGCCGCCAGCCTTTGTCAATGAAAGGCACCCCGGGGAGAGCAAAGACCAACTGAGGGGCAGCGATGACTCACAGTGGCTTCCACGTCCGGAAGCTTCCAGTAAGACTTGCAAACAGCCGGGGACGACTCCTCAGAAGTAACGAGGGAGGAAGACTCAGGGATCAGAAACACATTTAATTGGACCAATTAGGGCTCTAACAACTTTGATCCATCCGCAGTGCTTTGTCTTAACCCTCTTTCACTCTTTTGTGTGTAACGCTGATCGTCACGACTGCACTGGCAGGGGACTGGCCTAACATCTGGGCTGCGGAACAGCAGCTGCTGCAGCATGTGCAGCCCATTAAAACATGGTGATGTGGCAGTTTTTCTCATGGTGTCATGCTGACCCACAGCTTACCGGGTTGAGGAATGCAGTGCTCAGGAGGTATTCCCTTACCTTTGGCTTCCAGGAAGGAATCGTGCAATTGGTCCTTACATGTCTCCAGTCACAGGAGAAGACTGGGAATAATTTGACTGTCCAGACCCACCGTGCAGCTGTAATGTCTGGTTTAGACAGCACTGTCTACCTTTCGCCCTACACAGTGGACCTCCCGGAGCAGTGGAAACGAAGGCCACCCAAGTCCTGCTGGGGCTAGAAGGCACTGGGTGTGTATGTGTGTGTAGTCTCATCTAAGTGTCCACATGAAACAGCCGAGGCTCTGATCTCAGCGAGGGAAGCCTGTACTCAATTTAAGACAAAAGAGAGACAAATGGATAAAGGGGGAGGGATGGGGGAGACCCACAGTAGATGAGTGGATTTGCTTTGTCATCCAGATTCCCGACCCTGACTCAGCCCATAATTGCTTGTGTGAAATGTGTTATTCAGACAGTTGCAGGAGGAGCAGATGATGAAATAGTTATAGTCAGGAGCGAGCTAAATGATTTAGCAGCCACAGCATTAACAGGGCTAGATCAATCAAAGAGAAATATTCTATCTGGGACAAGTCGAAACAAAGTGACGAAATGCATCCAAAGAAGGGTAAAAGCTGGATTTGTGTTCGTTCTGATTAGCAGTGGGTGATGCAACCCGCGGCGCCCAACTGAACTATTTAGCTAAAATAGTGAGAAACCGCAAGTGACTCACTGTGTTGATATCGAAGAATCGCAGCCTAGAATGCAGCATCAGCTCACAGTCCGATACTAGTAAATCTAGAGAGTCAAGAAAAGCGACAAGAACAAAATCCTGCTGCTGACAAGCTTGGAGCCAATCTTTCAAAAACATTTCCGTCACTACTTCTACAGAGAGAAAAAAAAACACACACAATCACAGCTATAATAACACAAGAGGTAATCATAACTAAAGAGGCCTGTGTTACCAGAACGGGCTCAGAGAAGTGAATAATGATCTTGATAACAACCTGTTGTTTTTTTCCTCTCTCCAGTAAAAGAAAGAAAGGGCCTTACTGGAAGAGGGATTATGATGTCCAAAAGAGTTAAACACTCCTGAATTTATGGGCCCATCAAAGACCAGAAGGGGTGGGGTGAGAGAGTGTGTGTGTGTGCAGCGGGGGGACATGCAGCAGGCCCGACCACAGCTTTCTGCTGACTGATGCAGGCCCAAGAGGTGAGTCATGGGAGATGAATAGGGAACGGGGGGGAGAGAGAGTTCTCCCAGGGGCTACTGGGAAGCGGGGAGATTGAAGCTGGTGAATAAGGTAAGTTATTTGTGCCTGCTTAGAAATGTGGGGGCACCGCTGAGGTCGCACAGAGGTTGAAGAGAGCGAGACCTTTGTTCTTGAAATGCCAAAGTGACCTGGGGTAGCGAGTGGCTGTGTAGTTCAGCTGCAGTTCCCTTTGGAGTGTGAGTGAAAACACACTGTAACACTGCTGTCTCTGTCTCTCCGCCACACACCCCAACACACTCAACACTCACCTTGTACTGCCTTTCTTCTTCGCTTTTCTCTCAATCTGTTGTGGGTTTCATGTAAAACTACGACCGCATGCTCCATTTTTTACTCTTTGGAAAAGTACCCAGGGGAACTATTCAGTAGAAGAACCCATTACACAAACAATTCAAATTGTTTAATCAAACCTGGTACGCACAAAGAGGTGATTAACACCATTAACTCCTCTGCGATGACGTATTTGGTTGGTTGAACACATGCCCCACAAACTGCTCATAGACAGGAAACGCAAACATCTAGCAAAGGGTTCCTGTGACGAAAACAAGCCACAGAGGACGGTGTGAAATGAGTCAAGTGACGCTGGCCTCTTTAAAAGATTAGAATCAGGGAGGGGAAACAGCCGGTGGTCACCACATCCCCATTGATCTTAAATCGTTCCACTCGAGCAACAGACAGAATCTTAGCAGCTCCGCCAGAGCGCAGAGCGCCAGGGGTTCGATGAATGGGCAGATAAAAAGTTACGTGTGACAACACTTTGTTATGGAACAGAGGATTTCCTGTGAGAAATAATCTGTTCCGCTGTTGTTGCTGTAAAGGATATATTTTAAGTGTGTACTGTGGCAGGTGGGCTGCTTTGCATAATTTACCATTTAAAACTTTCTTCCTTTTTACTAATATATCTTCCTTTTTACTTATTTCTTCCTTATTACTAATAATACATGTTTATTATATATTATTATTAATAACGACTATTTGATAATTATATTTGTATATCATTTAAGTAATATGAAATAGTAAAAATATTATAACACACACACACAGATATATATAAATAAATACAATATATTTTTACTACTTTTTGTCTTTCATTTCATTATAAATATTGGTTGGTTGGCGATGGACTGACTGAGACTGCCATCCTCAGAGCCATGCTGCTTGTGTGGCTAAACTGGTTCAAACTTCTGAAATGTGACAATTTTCTTATGTCTGTGGTTTATATCACTGTAAATGAAAAACATTTGGGCTTTGGCATCTTGGTGGGACCAAACAAGCAAAAGACAAAGACATCACCATGGGCTCTGGGAGATTGAGATTGGCATTTTGACTATTTCCAGACATTTATAGAGTCAACGATCAATAAATAAAATTAAGATGATTATGAGTGTACAGCCACAACAGCAGGCTGCACTTAGGCACAGTGGTAGTTTGAGCTAACTGCTAAAGTCAGCATGCAAACATTCACACAATAACAATGCTAGCTATTATTTTCATGATTAATCGATTAGTAGTTTGGTCTATAATAAAGCCTGTTACAATTTCCTCTGGCCCAATATCTTCAAACAGCAACCCCGAAATTACTGATTCACTGTCATATAAGAAAGAAAAACAAGAAATCCTCAAAACCAAGAGGCTAAAACAAGGGATCGTGTGGTATTTGTGCTTAAAAAAATAACTTGATGATGGCCCTAGATGAAAAGCTAATGGATCGAGTGATTGCAGCATTGTCTGTCAAATTTCATGGCAACCCAACCTTAGACATTTCACTGAAAAACACAAATGTCAAACTCATGGTGGCGCTATAGGAAACATCAGGATTTTCCCTGTTTAGTTTTTTTTTTTTTTTTTTTTTTTTTTATTTTGGCCCCCCAATCAACAACAGAGCCGAAGCTGCTAACTTGGCTAAACATGCTCTGGTCCAAACATGATAAATGTAGATTTTGAATAATTTGGAGTTTTTTCTGACATTTAAAATGATAAAATGAATAACTGAAATATAATGACTATTAAAAAAATACATATCCAGTATATGCTTACCGTAGTGTCCACTGCTGTGATGGCAGCAGTTGGAACATGTTTGAAGGCAGACTCCTGTGCCTTGAGCACCACGCAGCCTTGGGGTCCCAGAGTGATGATGACTGACCCACAGCCCCGCTTCAGCAGCTCCAGACCGGCCCGATGTGCTTCCTCCACGTTAGTTACTGAGGAGCCGGTCAGCAGCTCAGCCTGTATGTTCACACAGAGGAGCAGAGGTAAGACACTGCAGACATACAGCACTGTATAATCATATATACAACACACATTCATATCATTTAGCATGAAATGATAATGGGACACTATTATTTAGACATTTTCTTCTAAACCAGTCTTTTTTTTCTTTTCTAGGTCAGGGAGTTAATCAGGGGTTAGGAATTAAAATTAAAGATAGGGCAAAACCAACACTAGTGTGGGATACTGGGAAGATAAATAAGGAACTGCATTATGGAAAATCCCCATGGCAAAAGTCCAGTACCGAGGACTGTGTCACATGCAAGATATGAATGCCTTTAGTTTTCGCCTTTAACAGAAAATCATAACTAAAAGCTTGTTTTGTTTCTAATGAACACAGTTAAGTAGATCACAACCATTTAATAGTCCCTAATTAGCAGCGTTTTACAGGGCTTTTGCTTACTTGCTGTAGTTTACTGTTTCGTATTAACAGTTCTGCGTTGAGTCAGCTCTTAATTACACACTGACCGTGGTCAGACAGACTCATAAAAACACGTTCAGTCTGTTAAGGATTTGCCGGATCCGTCAGCAGTCTGCGGGCCAAACATTTTCAAAGGGTAGATCCTCTGACTACGCTGCTTCATCTGGCTCCAAAATGACTGAACAGTGACAAAGCAGGACTTTACAGCTGATGTTTGAGGAACTTCAAGGAAACTCAGAACCACAACAGTTCTCTCTAGAGTTAAGCGGCACCCATGATGCAGATGAGCCACAACATTATTCACTGGTGTTTAAAAGAAATTGCATGGCAGGAAATGTATATTACACCAATCCTTGTAAGATGAAATACTATCATACAGTATCAGTAATTATCTATTTTTTTATTTTAAATATTTTTACAATTCATGCCAGTTTTTACGGACTGACTGAAATGATTTGCTCAGACCTACTTGGCCTGCGATCCACCCCACCCTCAGCCTTAAACAAATGCTGGCTCAGTTTTCACAAGCTTCAAGTTTCAAAGTGCTAAACTGACTTGCTAAATTCTTCTCTTTAAAGTCAGTGTTTCTTCTTGTTCCTACAGTGTGCTGTTTGAATGATGTATCTGCAGAGTTTGACTCTAGAAGAATGCTTTTCACATTCATTCATTACTGTATTTTAGGTGATTACAGTAAACTTACAAGTGACTATAATATTTAAGGTTTGATGTCTAGAATAGAAATTGTTACTGTAATAAGTCACTGTATTCACATAATTATTTTATAATGGCACTTTTATTCTAAATTAAATGATTAAAATTCAGTGATAAACATAAACTCACTCAGTTCAGATTCAGATATTTTATTTTGTGTGCTGTGTGAGATTTTATGAGTTTTGCAATTTGAAACTGTGAAAACTGAGCCAAAGAAATCGTTAAATACTGTTATGTATTATTGTTCCTATGTGACCATTTGTGTTTTCTCTCTCCGTCTCCCCTCTCAGCCCTTACACACCTCCACATACAGACTGATAGACATAGCCCTTCACATGCACTCTCTGATAGAACATCTATTCTTACTCCTAGTAATGTACTAAATGTTGTTTTTTTGTCTCCAGTGATTCATTGTATAAATATTATATCGCTGCATTGCAATAATAAGTAACCATTATTGTTTATTACATTTTCTATTCTTTATTCCTATTCTATTTACACTATTTTTATTGAACGAATTGTAGGATCTTAGAGATACATTTCTTTTTTTCCCTTTTTTAAAATATTTTTTTGCATCAAATGCATAAATGTACGGAAATACATTTCACTATGACTGTACCTGTACAATATGTAACCTGAACTAGAACTAAAAACTTTAACTAAAAAACAGAAAATACTTTCACATGAAACAAAGACAGAAATTGTTTAGTATAAGTCAATAGTAAATGACTCACAATGACTCACTCATTACATACTTTGTTCAACTTTCAACTGAGAGAAAACATTTTTTTCCTAGGATTAAATTTTGTTCTCAAAACAAAAGTTAAAAAAATCCTGTGTTAAAAAATGTCAAATAGGGCTCCTTATGAAATAATGAATTAATGAATTGAATTTGCTGCGGCAATTACATGTCTGTAATCACCTTTCTCTAAAAACTCTAACAGTATAGAAAACCTACAGACATTAAAGATATCACAACACATGTAATGTTACTTTATGCTGCTATCATGACCCTCTGTGGATGATAGAAATGTGGATCCATTTGGCACGTGAGATCCTCAGGTGGACATCAAAGATAATTCCCCTCACTATAAAGCACTTCAGCGTAGTATGTGGGCTGAGGATCAAAGAGGGCCTGCACTTTGTCATCCTTAAGCCCCCCAAACCTCCCCACCCACCCCTCAGCCTGAGCACGGTACAGTGAGACCACACACAAACATACACACATCCTCATACAGAGTACAGAATGTGTGTCAACTATAACCCCACATGGGAGGGTCAAGACACGGATCACGCTAGTGTTGAATGGGAGTCTGAGGAGCTGATTCCCCCCCCCTTTGCTTTTGTGATCTGTCAAAGTGAACAATGACCTTGGACAGTTCAAAAATAAACCGCAGAGTGTATCGGTGCTTTTAGAGCCCGCAGCCACCCCGGTGCTGTCGGATGCCAAGAGAGAAAAAGAGCCGTTTTGTTAGTCATCAGCTTCACACCAGGGCAGGGAATCAATCTACCTCCCTCTGTGTACAAGAATATGAGAAAGTTGAATTATGTCTCTCTCGCTGTAAAAAAAACACACACACACACACACACACACACACACACACACACACACACACACACACACACACACACACACACACACACACACACACAGTGAGCACCTATTTTTTAAAGCATATGCAGTATAAAGCTGTTGACATGGTGGGTGTATTAGCAAGAATGTATATGTTTAGGCATATCGCCAAAGGCTGGAAATAATGTACTGTCATTATAGTGACTCTGTGTATTTATATTTTTGACAGGGAGCTTTTCATTTTTCCATTAAACAGTGTTTAAAATTGGAAATTCAACAAGTTCTTTATTTTCTTTGAATACATTTAAATCAAGTCCTTATTACGACATACATTACTGGAGTGGGATATTGTGCATGGTAATAAAATATTTTCTCATGTTACATTAACAGCAGCTAGAAAATGTTTTATTTATAACCCTTGAATGGGCAAGACGCTCTCCTCGCTGAATCATCAGTACAAACAATGTGAAATTCCATTACAACATTTGATTTTCCAAAGACTCAAAGGTACGTAGCCATGTACACTAAAAGCTTTACAGTAGAAGAAAAGTCAGCCTACAGTTCCAGAGAGAAGTGCAACAACAAAAAATGACCAATTTCAAATATGATCAAATTTACAGTAATAGTAAAAAATGTACCAATATAAAATCAAGCTCCTCACTTTCAAGAACAAGATTTCAATTTTAAACTGTAAACAGTTGTTATGCAAAACTGAGGAATAACATACATTTCAAATTTAAAGCATGTATAAAGTAAAACTCAAAAAAGATATTTAAAAGAGAAATATTTGTGCCTCTGGCTGGGGTCTTTACATTTTATTATTATACTGTAACTGATCGCCATATCATAAACCTGTTATAAAGTAACACTGATATTACTGTAATAATTTAACTTAAAAAATAAAGTCAAACAATTTGATCCATCTACAGTAATCCATTCCTGAAACATTAATGCTTTTTAGTAACTAAGAAGCCAGTTTAAAAACAGTTTTAAAAGCCTGTTCACAAGAAGAGGAATTCTTACCAAAAAACCCAAGGCATACTGCACAAATATTAAAAAACTTCAAAACAAGACGATCAGTTATCCAAGACTAGGGATTGGACGATATACAACAATTTAACATTTAAACATTTATCGTGGTGAAATTCCATTATCGTGATAATTGTGAATATTCTCACATGACTTGAAAAAGCTGTCTAGCCCTCCAGCATACAGTCCTATATTGATTTGTTGATTTATTATGAACAAGGGGACAAGGGGGAGCCCGCATCATTCAAGTCATTCCAAAATTCTAATCCTGAAGGCTCACCCGTTGTATCCCCCACAAAAAAAGTTCAACTGCATGTGTGGAAATAGTATAGATTCCAAAATAAAGAACAGGGAGATGAGGTGTCTATCTGTGATGCAATAAATAAATAAATAGGTTTCTTAACTAAATGTAAGGTCATGTGATTTTAGAGCAATTTAAAAAAATATGAAGTATAGACTTATGATTATCATGATAATATTGTGTATCGCAATTATTTTGGCCAAGATAATCGTGACCTGGAATTTTCATACTGTCCTATCCAACACCACACTGGACTTCCTCAGGGTCAAACAATCACACACAGACAAACCTGTCCCTGGGTGGGATAGTTTAGTGTTCTTTCCACCCCTGCGTACTGCATAATGTATAACATGACTCTACCTCCATGACCTGACACCCCCCAAAAAAGAGTAGACATGTTGTGCTTTCGTCAACTCTCCCTTTCATGTCCCCACACCTGGCTACAGGTTCTCTCCGCTCTGCATCACCACATCAAATAGAAGCTCCCAGGCAAACTCGCATCCACTTTATCCCTGAGGGGGTGGCTGACTCAGCCAAAGTGCACATCTGCCTTGTTGTTTTTACTACAATTCCCATCTGTACCTGCCCCCGTCCCTCATCTGTCATCACCTGACAATCACGACACAAAGTGCCATGACACCAGTTTTTACCGTAAAAGGGTGGAGAGATACTTGTTCCGCCTTCATACCAGAGGGGTTACATGTATGGCTAAAGGCTACAGTGAGGTTATTGATGTGCTAGCAGGGGTCATGACCCAGGAGGTACAGTGGAATCACTTTGAAAAGGTGTGTGTGAGTTTGGGCACTCATAACATCTCAAACCTCTCATCTTTTCCATTCACAGAGAGGATGGGAAGAACTACTTATACCTGTATGCAACTTAGGGCTGCACAATAGAGTTCTGATCTGGCCCCAAAAATCAGGTCCGGCCCAACCTTATGGCCCCAAAAAGAAGTTTTTGGCACAAACCCATCCCAAACTCGGCAGGTTGTGTCGGGTCCAATTGGGTTTGCGCAATGAAAGCTCTACTGCACTACAAGTCTCCCAATGTTACAAAGTGTTGCCTGGACACATTTAAACTGTTGAGCTTCTTTTTGTAGCCTTTCCAAAACCAAAAACACACGAGCAGAAGTAAAAGGACTGGATTAAACAGTGAGTTTGTGAGTTTGTCTGCAAACATTCCCAGCTAACTGGCTTACTGCCTGCAGTAGTAACCACGTGTTAATTTCAAGGCCAGGGAGTAATTCATTAACCAACTGCATTAGTTTATAGGGTTACAGGTTACATAAAAGCCCCATTCATGCCAAGCACATCCACTGTGTAGTATTATTCCACGGAGCCGCTGCAGGATGCTATCAAAGTTTAAGATAACATTAAAAGTGAAAGTGAAATACAAACAAGTAGGCTAGGCAGCCTAACGGGGTAATGTCAGGATGAAATTACAATCTGACCTTTTTTGTTATTATAATACTAGGACTAACTAGTTTTACACTAAAATGCAAGAACAATGCTGTTTCTTTATTTACATATTTTCTATATAAATGATCAACTATTTGCTTTTTTGACTTTTTGCTGCCTCTTCTTAAGTCTTTTAGCACGATATCAGGTACATCAATATGTACAGACAAGTGCATAATCGAGACCACCCATGGGTCTGCTAGAAACATTAAAGGTCTGGTGTGTTACATTTAGAAGGATGTAGTGTATAATCATCTGAATATAGAAATAGTTATATTTTTGTTACCTTAGAACGAGGCGTTTTTTATCTACAGACTCTGCGGGTCACCATGTTAAACCGCCATGTTTCTACAGTAGCTCAGAAAGGACAAACCAAACACTGGCTGTAGATAGGGCCGCGTTTTTGCACATTATTACAGCCACCGTAGCTTCTCCCTCCCGCTTGGAAAGGGAAGGTGAAGCGAGTGAGTTACAATCTGCAACGACACTGCTAGACGGGGCTAAATCCTACACACCGGTCCTTTGAAAAGTCAGCTGGAGACAGAATTTTCAAGAATTCATGGAGCTAACGTTAGCTTCATTAGCTAGATAGCTACAACTGACTATTGACACTTGTCATTTCAGAAAGCAAAATTGACAGTCACTGGCTGAAAATGCAATACCTGCTTTAGTTTACCTCTGTGTAAAATTGATAACCTACTGTTTAAAAGAAAAAAAATACCAAGAATGTTGATGGTGAATTTGCCACCAATATCACTGTATGTGTGCGGTGTGAGAGCGGAAAGCTGGTCAACCCACAATCTAGCTGTGTAGGACTGGTTTCAGTTTTCTTTTTGCTCCATTGTTATTGAGAGTGCATGTATGTGTGAGAGAGGCAGCGTTATTGTGTGAGGAATTATTAATGCTGCTGTGATAAATACTGTGAGCTACGTGTGTGTGTGTGCGTGCGTGTGTGCTAAATCACCTCAGACTCATTACAGCAAAACACATCAGAGGCTCTGTAGAAACCTGTATCCAAGTCAGGAATGGCCGGCGCTGGGTTGAATATCGTCTTTACTGTAAGAAGAAACGAGGAAATGAACCATCTTATTGACCACGCGATTCATCGATTTGTTGTTCTGGACATAAAATGGCACAAAATGGTGAAAAATGTTGATCACTGTTTCCCAAAGCCCAAGGTGATGTCCTTCAATGTCTTTTTTTGTCCACAACCCAAAGACATTCAGTTTACTGTCACAGAGGACTGAACAAACCAGGAAATATTCACAATTGAGAAGCTAAAATCAGAGAATTTTGCCTTTTTCTTAAAAAATGACTTAAAATGAGTAATCAATTATCAAAATAGATGGTGATTAATTTAATAGTAGACAACTTAATGACTTAACTGACTTAATCGACTAATCGTTGTAGCTCTACTCAGAACAACATGCAATCATAAACAAGGTTAAAAAAAAACCATCATTGTTCTCAATAATACACCGAGTTATAGTTGTCAGCTCGCTTTTAAAAGGATAATTTTGACAGCGTCCCTCAGTGACACATTTTACAATTGTGTGATGTTTCTTTTCCACTTTCTGAGCTTCACTGTCAAGGTCTGGCATTACCTTAATTAAACTTTCAATGGGAACAAAGGCTAGCGGGCTACCACTGGGGATTGCTCTCGCAGGCAAAGCTCAAGTGGATAAGCTTCTATAAAAAGACACCTTTTAAACGATTAAATTAGCATTCCCTGGAAAAGAGCACTGTTGAGCGAGGGAAAAAAAGGAGCTGGTGGAAACGGCCTCACATCCTGTAGCTGTTTGCAGTACTCTGCAGTTCCAGGATCGTGTGTGTGGAAAAAAGATTCAACATGAGGTATATAACCCCATACATGTGTGTCAGTGTGTGGGTGAGATGAGTTGTGACCTTTTCTGTGTATGTTGAGGAGCGCAAGAGCGGGAGAGAGCGGGAGAGAGCAGGAGTGTTTGTCAGAAGTAATCCTCTGTACGTGTTGCACATCACTGTCTTATGCATATTCATGAGCAGGGAGCATTAATGCATCTAATACCATGATTTCTGTGTATGTGTGAGGATAAGCCCAGCTTGACGAAGTGATTAATTCTGATATCTCTGTGTATAAAATAAAGCCTCATGCAAGTGTGCGTGCGTGTGTGTGTTTGTGAGGGAAATGTATGTTCGGCGTTGGTGACATCAAAGTCTGTTGCGCAAAAGTGTGTGCCTAGTTGCTGTGTTTGTGTGTGTGTTTGCGTGGGCACATAAGAGAGCAGCTGCGTGGGTTTGTGCAGGGCTTTGGCCACCTGGCGCTTTGAGGTGGATGCTGGGCTGCTCGCGAGTAAAAGTGGAAATAATGTCTCTCTCTCTTTTTCAATACAGACACACACACACACACACACACACACACACACACACACACACACACACACTCATACACTACTGTATGTATACCCACAGGAGCCACAGCCATGTCACAAAAAAGTGACACTGGGCTCTTTCTGACTCTTCTCTCTCTCTGTCAACTGAATTGTATCGCAGTTTCCAACCCTTGTATATCTGACATTTCTGATGACTCAGTTTTGAATAAAGGAAGGATCCCTGTTGTTCCTCATCTCCTCTGCCACTAAAAACACTGATTTAAACTCTTGTATGTGTTGCTATTCTCACCATTTAATGGATAATGAAACAACAGAGTGAGATGCCTGTTCCTGTATTGCTCAATAAGGATAAGGTAAAGATTTCACAACCACTGAGACTACACTCACAGCTGTATGAGCTGCTTAGAGTCACAATGTCAATTTATGCCTTCATATTATGTGTTAATTACAAAAACATTTTGCTTTTATCATTGCTCTATTATTGGACATATCATCGTTATACAGATGACACACACATTTATGTCCCACTAAAAACCAGCAAAGAAGGAAATTTTAATCATCTTTTATCCTTTTCCAGCTTAACTAAAACAAATCAGAGATAATTCTCTTCGGTTGCCCAAACTCCATCCCTGTTCTACAAAAAAATCTTGGATCCTTGTTGTCAAATATAAAACGTGCAGCCAGAAACCTCAGAGTATTATTTGACGGTGACCTCAATTCAAAGAGCAAATCGCAACTCAGGAGCATATCTCTTGAAAAAGTAATCTATGCCCTTTTCTTCACGATTAGACTATAGTAATTCTCTATATTTCGGGTTAAGCCAACAGCTATCTCGTGCCTTCAGCTGGTACAGAATGCAGCTGCTCGGCTTTTAACTAACACAGCCCTGTTTTAGCCTCTCTTCACTGGTTACCAGTCAGTTTTAGGACTGATTTTAATAATTTAGTGATCACCAATAAAGCACTTCACGGTTTAGCACAGCTACATTTCTGAATTGCTGCACCCTTATGAGCCGGGCCTCAAAGTCCCTCTGCTCTGGAACTCCCTGCCAAGGGTCTAAGGCTTGCTGAATCAGTGACATCTTTTAAATCACTTCCTGAACCTTTTATTTATTTTAGCACACTGTTTAAGGGGCCGTCCACACGAACACGTTTTTGTCGAATCCGGATAAATACTTTATCGTATCAGCCTCGCGTCCAGACGGATACGGCGTTTTCGGGGTGTGAAAACGGTATTTTTGGAAAATGAGTCCCAGAGTGGGAAAATACGAAAACGCAGGATTGCCCGGAGTTGTCTGGATGGCGAAAACTGATTTTTTCCCGAAACGATGACGTATTAGCCCCGCCTCTCTAGCCTTTAACCTCAGCCGCCGCCGCTAGACGTGTCATAACAACAACAACAATGGCGGACTACTACTACTTGTTTGTAAACAGCGCGTGACCTTTATACGCATGCTCCATGGCTTCTCTTCCGGTTTTAGTGTATTGGTGTGCTGGCGTCACAGCGCCACATACAGGCCTGGCATATGTACTACAGCGTTTTGGGTCGTTTTCAGTGAATCCGTGTGGACACCGTGTTTACGGAGATTTTTCTCGAAACGACATCGTATTGTGTGAGTACTGTATTCGTGTGGACAGGCTCTAAGTTTCCATCATGTCTTATCTATTATATTAGTATTATTGGCTTTAGCATATATTAGCGATGGGTATTCTATGCTTTCATTTAAAAAAAAAAAATAATACTTTGCCAAAAATCTATTATCTATCTATTATCTATTTTATTGTTAGTACATATTTTTACTGATGGGGATGGTTTTATTCTTTTGATTCTACCTCACTTCTATATGATTTTAATTCTCTGACTTTATTTTGCCTTATTGCCATCTGATTTTAATCCTGGTTCCAGCCATGTCAGGCACTTTGTGCTTGGAAAGTTAGTTTTGAAAAGTGCTGTATAAATAAAGCTTATTATTATTATTATTATAATTATTATTGTTGTTGTTAATATTATTGTTATTATGTTGCCTGCACCTTGGTATTAAAATACTACAACGTCCAACTTCCCTACACTGTATGGGCTCCTCAGTTCCGAACACACTGGTTCCTACTGAAGAAGTAAATCGTTCAAAAAGGTTTAGTTACAAATATAAAACTTCAGAAGTCATAAAAAGTCAAATTTGAGAAGACTCACTGTCCTGATGAGGACTGTATGACTCGATACTGAATGGCCCTTGAGGTAAGATCGTTGTGTCAACCGCATAAAAAAAAAAAAAACAAAGCTCAGTAAATAATCCTAAAACAACTCAAGACTGTAACTCTTAGAAAAGTGCATTTGTTGGGGACTATTTTCCGCTGTGGATTAATACAAATTTAGTTCTTGTGTCAGTATTTCCAGCAGCAGGACGGTGTATGTGGGATTGAATTAAAAATAAACTTCAGTGTGGGCTCATTGATGTGTTTTCAGTAGTTAAAAACACATCAGTGGAGCTCTGTGGCACTTGTTATTTTGATCAATTCTTTCTTGGGTTTGGTCTTTTCGTGGGATTTTTAGACGATAAGAAAAATACAGAATAAGGCTAGCCTTACCCTTTAGGGTGCTCTTCAAGACGAAAAAATGGTTCCTGAAAGGTATGTTTTCAAGCACTCTCAGACACTCTTTCTGTCTTGCAGGAGGAAACCTTTTCAAATTTGATTCCTTTGTATAACTCTGTCTAAATGAAGATTATATGTGTGTTGCATTTTGAATGGATTATTTTATTACCTTGATTATATTAATATTTTGAAGTAATTTTTCCATTCGTCCTTTTGACTGTATACAATTTTCTTTCTTATTCCCACCCTGATGAAGACCCCATGAGGTCAAAACCACTTGGAAATTGAACAATTGTGTCCACTAAAAAAAGCAGGTGCCTCAAACAACAAGCATAGGTGATCTGACCCATGAGACAATCTTCTTAGGCTTCCTCATTTTTAGAATATATCATTACATCCGGCCCAAAACTTTTTTTCATCCCATTCAGACTCTTCCCCAGTGTTTCATTTTAGGGCATAAAAATATTCTCTTTATTACACAACAGCAGGAAAGCTGTGCTTAATTTTGCAACACCTACATTTATCGCAGTGCACCTGACACCAACATTTCTCTTGAGAGAGGTTGACCTGAAGGACAGACAGTTTAAAGAGAGGTGGACGATTGATTCCTTTCTAGTAGATATTAATATGACTGCTTCCCGTCTCCTGTGAGGAGAGAGTTGCCGTTATCCAGGAATCCAGGAGGTCCGAGGGAGAGGAGAGGGACAGATGATTTGCTCAGCTTGAGAGTTTAAATTTATTAGTAAATTCCACAAGTTTAAATTTAGTTCCATTTCATTTAGACCTCTTTTAATCGACCATTCGTCTGTCTAAGAGGACCTGAACAATATCTCTTTTCTGTGACCGTTTTCCTCTGCAGAGTGACAATAAACAGTCTTGAATCTCGACGAAAGCACCCGTATAGAAGTTCATTCAAACTATAATAAATGCATCCCTCCCACTCCCCTTTGCAAACAGTAAAAGAGAAATCAGCAGTTTTTCCTCCCTGTCACATTTTCCCAATGTTCTTCAGAAGCTCACATGCATATCAAACATGTGATGCAAATTAAGCACAACAATGGGACGCATGTTAATCCGGTGCTGATTACGTAAATATGCCTATGCTGGTAATTGGAGCGATTGTTATAAAATATGTGGAGTGCTTCAGTGGCATTAACATACACCCCTCAGTCAGTCAGTGAAGCACTGACTGCATACTGTATGTAAACAGGATAAAGAAAGAAAGTATCACCGGGCTTACTCATGCTGTACTCCGATTACTGTCAACAATCATATTATTATTTGTAGCAATGTACCGAACTGGTAGGCAGTACAATGTTGTCTTCCACTATCTGCCCCCTCATTTGCCATCTGTGGCGCGACCACAGTGTTTGCGTCAAGCGTGTTACTTCAGAGCTGATGTCAAATGCATAGGCCTGGAGCTCATGAAGCGTACATGCAAAAGGACTGCAAACGATGGCAGCTTATCAATATGCACACAGGAGCAGCTTGTGTGAAATCCCAAATGCACTGATGCATGGAGGAATGTGCCTCTCTGATGCATGGAGCTGCTACTGTGGACGTAACGTTAACCTGTGATATTGGTCTCAGGTTGATTTGTTTTGCTCTCAAGGTGTTAGTGAAACCACGCAAACACACTCACATACACACACTCTCACAGCTGCTGGGACAGATGTGGTAATACTGGGATGTGTGGATACTGAGTCATGTCTGGCAGGAGAGTGTGTGTGCGTGTGTCATGACTCTGGGTTTTTTTTTTTTTGCACGGAGGTTCAAAGTCTGGTCGGACATGCACTGGATGAGCAGCCAGAGTGGCTCAGGAAAGTACAAAAATACAGCAGTTTGTTGCTCTGGTCGATTTAGGACAAAAGGTGGATAGAAATCAGGGGTAGAGGGAAAACAGAGCAACACAGAGATCACTCACACACTCTCTCTCTCTTACATGCACACACACACACACACACACACACACACACACACACACACACACACACAAAAGAAATGAGTCATCAGTGAGTATGTGAAAGGGCTTTAAGAGGCTCTAATTGCATCTGATGAGAAATATAAAAGCGGCTTCTTGCTCAGACAAGGAAGAGGGGGAGGAAGACGGGGTGAAGACGGAAGAAAGAAAGAAAGAGTGAAACTACACAACTCCTACCATTTCCTCACATCTTAGAATTCATTTAATTCCATTAACTTCTCAATATAATATGCTAGATGGCAACGGATTACGTACATGCATATGTTTTCCTTCTCAAATAATTAGACGCAAGGAGAATAAACTCTTCTTGATAGGTTATCTTGAAGTGTTTGTGAGAGCTGGCATCCACAGTACGTGTGGCTTGATGGTGACATTTGCGTAATATGAGCGGCGCTTCACCCCCGCGTCATTAAATCCTCACCATCAAACCCATTAACACCCATTCTCTCCAGAGAACTCCATTTACGCAATGCTCTGCCGCGGCTGCGTCGAGGTGGCATCTTTGCCAAGCGTCTTCGCTCGCTGTGCCTCTCTCCTGGCGCCGCATGCCGAGCCTAATCCCGTGGTATGGTCGACACGGTGAGAAGGGGGGGGTCTGGGAAAGAGGGTGGCGCTGGGCGAGGCCATCTGGGTATCCCATCTGCAGCACGGCTATGGCTGCGACTCTTTCGTTCTGGCAGCCTGCGGCGAGCGATTACCGACGACAGGCCCTGATGACAGGGGCGAGAGGCTCCCCAGACGTCTTGAATGACGCGGAGGCCTGCTAATAATAGGATGCTGTTAAAGACGATGAGCTCAGTAACCTGGTTATCACCAAAAAGGTGGAAGGAGGAAGGGACAGAGGGAGGCAGTGATCCAAAATAGGTTTTGTTTACGCAGGACTACTAGGATCCTGTTGGGTTTTAGTAATGTGTGTAAAGACATGGCGGTCGATGTAGAAAGTGGGAAACTGGGACACAACAAACACTATTACATTTGTCAAATTCTCACACTTTACTTGATAAAGTGATACGAGTCAGCGGGATGCTTCTCTATAAAGAGCTTAGGAAAGTGTAAATGTGGAATACAAACAGAAAAGTCACATGACATTGAGTCATTTAGATACATCTTGTCATGCTCGACTGTATTTTTCGATCCTTAAAAACGCCATTGTTGGGAAGACAAGATCAATGATCTTGACGTATGTGCAGGTTTCATAACCCAACATTTAACACAAGTCTATTCTTAAAATGAACTGGCTTGTATTGTCTGAAGGCAAAAGTATATTGGCTGCTGTATGGCCACACTTAAAGATGGTGCAAAAAGCCTGTTGTCATAGGTGGTGGTTGTCTACACAAAAAATTAAATCGCGAAAAAAATCATGTATGTTTATCTGTCAGATGGTAAAATATAACTAAAATAGCGTCATGAGTCTTCCACTCCTACATTGGTCAGAACCACTCTATCTCAGCCTGACAAACCTCCTTCCCGTTTGTTTTCACATCTGCATTCCAACTGTACTGACCAGGCATGTCACTCAAACCCCAGAATGAGGGCAACTAGTTATTAGTATTTGATCAAATTTTATTTCTTCTTCTCTTCTCTTCTCTTTGACTTCAGTAAATGCGTGACTTCTTCTCAGCCATGTATGGTCTGCTGTGTTTATAGAACGTGCAGTATCAAGCTAGCCAATGAGTAAGCCACACAGATGGCCAACAGGGAAGCGGATTATACTGCAGAAGTGGTTTGAGAAGTTTCTATGGACATTGTGATACTTTTTTGGGCACACATTTTGAGGACGGCTGTTTTTAAATCACGATGTTACGATGGTAGAGGGCTCAGTGGTTGATGACTGTCAGCCATCGGTGGCCCAACCGTAGTTGGCACTTCAAGGCAGAATGTGATCCAAATGTAAGACTTAATCTTAATCTGCAATCAGTCCAAATTGTTTGACAGGTCACACAACTAAGATCAATATTTAATGAGGCTTTTTAAGGTTTGTTTAACAGATGAAGAGGAGGCAGTTTTTGTTGAAAATACTCAAAATTAATTTTTATCTCAATGTGGAACTCTTCTACTATATATGTGAATAATACCTGTAACCTCTGTGGTCAACGCATTGAAAACACAGTTGGTGACAATATACACAGTTTATGGAATGCAAATGTAACCACCTGTTCTTATTATATAAGAGTGGCCTTATAATACTGTTTCAAACTTTGTTTCCTCTGTACTTTTTAAGAATCGATCATTTTCTCACTGACTTGAGAAGAACCTGCATGGACACAGCGTCACATACAGTCCACAGATACTCACTGACCTTTGTACTCCTGAGCCATGCGCAGTGCCTGCAAGGATGTCTGCGGGCTGATCTCCAGCTGGCACACGAGCACTTTTGCATGACTGATGGCTGGAAGAGCTTTCTGCAACTCCTCGCCGCCCAGCAGCATGTTGGCACCCGCAACGATCACAATGGCATTCTCACCTGCCAGTGGACACCAAAAGAGATGTGAATGTACAACAGCCGTCGTGATGATGATGATGACGACTTTGAGAATCCATGGGAATTCTCTATAAATAGGGCTAAATTGGTGATATGAAATATGAGACTGTGGTGACTTTTATTTTTACACTATGTTAACACTGCTACACTGTAATTTGGCATGAACATGGAAAATATGAACTTTGTCAAATGGGACTTTAACAGTCAAGTTTCCTTCAACTTTTTGTTAATTTTTAAAAGAATTTTGTGAAAAACTGTGAAAGAAAATGTGAATTCATGTGCATGTGCTATCCACTACTGTTGGGCTAACTCTCCAGTTGAGCGCCATTACACCTCTGCTGAGAAAGAGGGCACAATGAGACAAAGTAATTAAGAGAGTTATGATTTATTTGCAAAGTATGTCACTATTGTGCTTTGTTGTATTTGACTTTTATTTAAAAAGTTTTCTACCATAGCCAGGTGTAAGAAATGTAGCAATATTTGGATTTTTTTCAACTTGACGACATTTGTTATATATAGTAGTAAATCGCAATCAGTTTTAAATCTGCTGCATATGAACTGTGATATTCAGGTGCTTTGTGTTGTTTTTCTTGTTGAAGATTTCTTTTCCTCAATTAAGGAAAGCACTAAACACACAATTGGGTGGATTTTTTCACACTAATGCAAAATCGAACGTGCATGTTGTTTTATGTATCATTATTTCTTAAATTCAATCCATCAATTAACCACTATCAGTTAGACCTCTTTCAAAACACTAAAACAGTCAACTGTTTGGCACAATGACGTATGAGAACGTACTTTAAGTACTAGAATAGAAGCATATCCAGGAGGGAGTCCACACGTAATTCGAATTTTACATCGCCTGATGTGCTGCATGACAAAAATTGCTCTCCATGAGTAAAGTCGTGGATGGTAGCAGATTGGAACCTGTGGATACTCAGCAGGGTTTGGTGCACTTACAATAAGCATTTGTATAGGTGAGTGTGTGTGTATATCCGGCAATTACAGTCACTTGAGTATTGGTGAGTCAGTGGCAGTCAGTGGCAGTACTAAATGCATGGGCGTACAGTGTGTGTGTAGTAGTAGTAGTGAGAAAGTGTGCACCGCAACACACATGGTCGTGCTTGTAAAAGACCATTTCTAAAACTCAAGGAGCTTTTAGGATCTTAGTGGTGAAAGCGTTTACCTGCATCGTTGACAATGATGGAGGCAGCTCCTGTGGCAGCGTCAGAGGTCTGCCCTACAAAGTCTGAGACAGAGAGAAAAGATGAAAGGTGCAAAAAAGAGTTTGAAAGCATCCATTATTTGTCTTTCCTGCAAAAAGAAATATGTTGCTTTTCTGTCTTGACAGCATAGTCAAAGAGACCAGCACCATAGTAACCACTAGTAATAGCGTGAAGTGAATTCGGCTTGGGTCACAGCTTTTTTGGCTATGAGGAGACAGGCCACAAACACCAAGAGTCTAAAACAGTATGTGCACTGAGCACAACTTTTGAAAAGCAACTTTATTCTTATCCATTCTTATACAAATCCAAATGGTTTAACAATGTTTGCTCATAACAATAGAATAACTTTCCAGTATATCCAAAAGCCTTGAGTAACAAAAAAGAATTGACAAAATGCAGACTAAAAAAAAACACTGCTCTGAATGTGAACCTCTTGCCATGCAACGTGGAAATGGAAACCAATTTGGCATATCATGCAAAAAAAGCTCTATCTTACCTGTGTGTACACCATTGTCCTTGAAATTCTGGATGTAATTGTCTCCAAAGAAGTCTTTACCAACCTAGAAAAGATTGAAGGCAAAACGATAACAACAAAGAGAGTGTCAAGCGGGGTCAGACTTGGTTAGCGGCAACTTTTGAAAAGTGGTATACTCAAACCTCAGTTGGGTTGGATTTTCGTGTGCCCTGCCAGCATACTGGCATGGTGCCGCCGCCGAAAATGTGCAAAAACGAACACACAAAGTCAACAAACGCACACACGCGCAAACACACGACCAGCTGCGCCAAGCCTTCAAGACACGATAACCCCGCCTTCACGCCTCTTCATGCCCACCTCGCCTTCGTTTTCTTTCCCTCCTTCCCCTCTTCCCCTGATCCGCACAGGGATGTCCACATCTGTAGCTACTTTGGGTTGTGGAAGGGGTCCCCACCTTGCCCCGAGGCGCCTACTTCGAACCCACGCTTTCCAAAAAACGTGCCAAAACGCGAGCACTTCTAACTGGCTGTGATAGTGGGTTGGGCTGGTATTGGCTGCTTGGCCCCATTCTCTTTGAAGAGCGGCCTTCCGTCTTGGATGTTTTTGACAAGCCCGGGTGTCTATTTTTGGGTTCTCCCCATGCCCGGAGAGCTCCTCCCGCACTGGGTTGTTATCGATCGGGCCTCTTTGTTCTGACAGAGGTGAGGCTTCGGTGCTTTAGCGCTCAGGTTGAAAGGCCACACTGAGCTTACTGATTGGAGACTCGGGGTTGTATGCTTTGGGAATAGGCTTGTTTGAAGGCGCACAAGCGTGGGTGGGCGTATGCATGCGGCATGGTATTGATCAAGACAAAATGAGGCATGGAGAGTTGATGTAGTGAAATGACTGAAGTGTGAACGAAGCTATAAGGTTTCTGAGGGTTGTTAACTAGTTGGTGGACTATGGTAGCTGATTATTTGAGTAAGACGTGGATGAACCAAGGGTTGGACGAGCAAAATAACTTTTTACTGACATTCACACATCCGCTAGGATCCAAACTAACACACATAGTAACTACAACACAACAGCAGCGTATGGCTGCAAACTTGATTATGATTTCGCACCTTGCAGACCATAGAGGTTTTGGCCCCAAGTCTTGCAGCCTGTATGCACTGGTTGGCCCCTTTCCCTCCGAAGCCAATGAAGAACTTGTGACCATGGATGGTTTCCCCGGCTTTGGGTAGCCTTGGTGCCTGGCTGAGGGGGAAAAAAACGGTATTGAGCACAGTTTTAAGGTGTACACATTGACATTCAAAAGAACCTCATGGTCTATAGAAAATAAAATTAAGATTCCTCTTCTCAAAGGAATTCTTTGCTTGGATTTTCTTTTCATCTCAACAGTGTCTTCACACTGCCGATTAGTTTGAAAATTTTCCGTCAAACTTTGAAAAATGTTTTATTTGGCATTGTGAGTGTTCTACATTGAAACCAAGGAGTAAAGGGAGATGTCAAAATGTGAAGACAACCCTTCAGGGCCAAATCTTTCCCTGGTTAAGCTATTTATTTATCACTGGAAAATGTGCTAAAACACACAAACAAGAGGTTTCGGCAGAGTCTGCTGAGGATTATATCTCTTGGTCTTTTCAAGGTCTTTCACAGAGAGGTCAACAAAATGAAAACTTGCCGGAATGAAGCACAGCAAACTTTTTTCTTTTCCCCCCATTTTCCGTTTTCCATACTTGAACACAACAGCAGTAATAAAACATGAGTTTACATTTGCTTCATCATCCTTAAAAGCACTCCAGATATTTTATTTAGACAATAAGTCAGATATGCCCATGCAAGTCTTTCCAAATTTGCAAATGATGCAACCAGCAAAACCCATTGATGTCTCAACTTGACACTAGCCGCACCAGTAATGCCTGACTCATCTGGGTTGGGTAAAGTCCTGCCCCTCCCCTCAAGTTTGATATGCCACAGGTGGGTGCCCTCAGGAGGAGCTGTCTGTTCGCTGATTCCTCCAATCACAGAGACAGAGTGGTTGGTGAGTAACATGGAGGAGAGACAACAGACAGCTTTGTACTGTACGTCAGGACATTGTGGTCTGGCCCTAGGCCAGCGCTGCCCAGTGCCAGTGGGTTTGCGGATGGTGAAATGTTGTCATAAACTTGTTTTTCATGCTGTTGTTGCTCTTTTTCATACTGTGTGTGTGTGTGTGTGTGTGTGTGTGTGTGTGTGTGTGTGTGTGTTTGTGGCAGGTGTGCTATTACAGTAAGTTTCCTCAATCCCAGGATTTCCAGTAAGTGAGACGCTGGTGGCAAACACTGGAGGTTGTTATAAATGCTGCTGTTTTTGCACAGGCGTGTGAAAACACTAAAATGCCCAAAGCTATAACAGGATGTAGGGTCAGTGAGGCTGAAATGTGGTGAGAAGCAAACAGAACAAAGGACAAACACATGTAAATACACACGCACACACACCTCCTCCACACACACAGTACCTATTCTACTTGCAGCTGTCTTAGAAAACTTTTCCCACCTGTGTCACCGCTGTGTGACTCCTGGTGAAGGCCATGTTTTGGTGGGGGAATATCTTTTATAATGGTTATCACTTCTATTTACATGATATATATGATATACTGGTGATAAGTAAACCAGTAAACATGCCTATTAAATTTAGGATAATACACATCTGAAAATTTTACAAAAAATATCAAAACAATCTATTTCGTTATTATCCATACCACTATCATATCTGTATAGGAAGTATGACTACTGTGAGTAGCCGGTTAGCTTAGCAAAAAGACTGAAATCAGGGGCAAACAGCCAACCTGGCTCTGTCCAAAACAAGAACAAGAAAGAGTTTGGCACCACCCTCGAAACCACAACATGACACTTATACACACCTAGGTTTGAGATATGGCGTGTTAATTAGTGAGGTTGTGAGGTGCTGATAGGGTGCTTTTGTTACATTTAGACTAAGCCAGGCAAGCTGTTTCCCCGTGTCAGTCTTTGTGCTAAGCAACGCTCAAAAAAGCAGATTTCCTAAAATTGTAAACCACTGGTTTTAGGTCTCACCTATTGTTTATTAGTTTAGTGTTTGGCCTCTCTGAAATGCAGCATCATACGGCAATGTCAGTCATTACATTTACAACGTCTATGTCTTCTTTCTTACATTTGTGGGACCCTTTCTTACACGCTTCTTTAAACATATGTTTTAATAGTGGGTCAGAGCTTAAATATGTTCCCAGTGAAAATATGGAGTCCACTCTGATGCCTGTACAGTAAATATGAAACCGAAACGGTTAGACGGTTATCCTGCCACTCGCTCAATGCTTATCTTTCAGGAAGAAGAAAGAGAGGTCGATACCATTATCACGTCTGTATTGGTAAATATGACTACCGCCAGTATCCAGACTACTGCCAGTAGCCGGTTAGCTAACTTAGCATAAAGAGCGGAAAGAGCTAGCCTGGCTCTCTCCAAAATAAAAATAAAAATACTTACCACACCCCTAAAGCTCAGCAATTATCACATACAGTATATTATTTAATGTGTTAACACACAGAAATGTAAAAACTACCCTAAGCTAAGATAAGCTAATATACTTTTTTTCACAGCAGCTTTTTTGACATGAAACAGTAGGGTAAACACGGGTGTTACCAATGATTCTGATTAAGGTTCTGTTCCATTCAGTGTAGCAGAGCCTTTCCAGTGAGCCAACATGCACAACAGCTGTACCCCGACTCTGTTTGACCTGAAGGGAACAGAGCCTTTATTAGTATCATTGGTAACACCTGTGTTTACCCTACTGTTTCATGTCAAAATGGCTGCTGTGAAAAAGGTCTATTGTGGCTCTAGCTTAATACTCGAAGGCAGTATCTCAACAGGAGAGTGGTATCTGTCTTCTCAAGTAAGCATATTTCCTAAAATGTCTAAATATGACTTATTACTTACAGTAATACTGGATATTTCAGGTAGGACCATTTTCTGTTTTGTCCTCTGAGTGACAAACTTGAGTCTTCTACCTAAATCTTTCTCCTGTTGAATCCATTCACAGTGGCGGTAGCCTGTTTGTTGGAATCTGGTTCTACTTTATCAAGTAGTTTATTCCAGTTCCTCTGCTTGTCTTTAGTTATTTCTTTAGTGTAGTGTATGATGCTAGTAAACTGTGTGACAGGTAGGCTTTTTATCAGATGTACAGGCTGAAAGGATTATTATGTAAGAAGCATTTCTCTGTGTCCTTCATACACAGGCCACTAACCAATGTGCTGCCTTCCGGTTTTATAAAAATGCTCAGGAAAATGATTTGTGGGTGTCATGTTTTATCTTAACAAATGAAGCGCACATGGATTCGATTGAGATATTCATGAAATTGTTATAAATAATGAGCACAGCGTTTGTTTGTAGCACTGTCAACATAACATTTGGCTGACAGCCACCTGAAGCCGGATAACTCACAGGTAAGATAAACAGATTTCCAAATTCTTAAATAAACCCACCCACGCCTCTTCATGCCCGCAGAGACACTTGGCTATTGTTGTCTGTGGTGAGTGCACCAAACAAACAGGGCACTTATGTGCTAAAGTGCAACCTCAGTGCGTTTTCTCCCATGGAACCAAAAGGCCAAAGCAGGTGTTCAGTGACGTGAAGTGTTTGCTTTGAGGCTGGCTCTCATTTCCCTCTCCTCTCCGTCTCTATTAAAGTCATTCCTCAGCTGTTGGTGAGCAACAGGGGGAAGTAGACTTGGACAAAAACAAATTGAAATGCTGTTTTCCAAAGTTGGAACTAGAGCCTGTCCATCCAGTTCCAAACACAACCTCCAAAGAGAACTTACCATGTGCAAAATGCGCTCAAGCTTTTCCTTGGATTAATCAAAGATTCATACAATAACTGAACAGGTATGGATACTTTAGTTGTACCAAACACAGAAGCCTTTTTAATATCAGTGTGATAACCTTCAACTCATATTGTGCCTCAGACATAAAGCTTTTCAAGCCTGAGGAGACATTTTTGTTCATGTGTTGTATAATTTTCTGTGTCCACTGAGGTCCCTGTAGCTGGAGCTCCAGCTAATCAGAACAAGGTGAAGGGTCTTAACAAAGAACAGATTGAGCAAAGACAGCATCCCTCACATGGACACAGTGAGCTGCTTCGCTAACAAGAGGTGCAGTGTCGGAGTAGAGCGTGGGCGTTTATTTTTGTGTGGTCAGACCATTTGTTGGAGCCACGTGTGTGTTGCTATTATTCACTCGGTGGTCAGAAGCAGCCTATATCAGGGGATATAATAAGCCACTTACTAAACTATTCAGTGTCTGAAATGGTCGGCACAGATAGGAACAGCTTTGTTTCATATGTTTTTACATAAAAGATTCCAGACAGATCTTTGACACAGTGTATGGTATAAAAATATAGGCAGTACTCTAAAGTAAGTTAATACTTTGCAGGGCTGTGTTTTGGCAAGAATTTGCCGATACGATATGTATCACGATATACTGCGATAATGTAAGCAAAGTGATATATTGTCACAATTTTCAATCCAAATTAAGGAAAAATGTCATAGTATAAACACACTACCATATGCATGAAAAAGTACTTTTTTATGCAACCACAACAGTGTGATCTGCATTGTATTTAGTCCCTATAACATCCAACATCAAACGTCATAGCCCTAAACAAATAGCGATTTTGATTTTTAATAATCTATACAATATCACAAAACATCCCAATAGGATATTTTCTGATATTTTCTTACACCCCTTATACTTTGTGGAGAGTACTTTGTGTACTTCACTTGTAAGCACAGTTTCCCACAGCACACCATTGAGTTGAAAAGGACCATGGAAGGGTTGGGGGGAGAGTGTGCACTGTAACAGTGGTTCCCAAACTGGGGGTTTGGACCCTTTCAAGGGGACACGGGATGGCACAAGAAAGAAGACAACAAATATTTTCATAATTTTGGATATTGTCTCTATTCTTTGCTCTAAACTGGATAGTTACACCTACAATATACATAGAGAAAACAATCAGAAATGCTAAAAAGATAAAATCACTGACATATGCAGTTTGTGTGGTGCGATGAGGGAGTTGTAAACAGAGTCATTGCTTTATAAGGCAAAAGGTTGGAAACCACGGTCTCAAAAGAAAATATCAGCAAATTGTGAAAAATTGCTATAACAGGTTTCCACAGGTCATGGTGACACTTTCAAATGCCCTTTTTTTTTTATCAGACTAACAGTCCAAAACCCAAAGACAGTCAATTTACTATCAAAGAAGAGTAAGAAAACCAGATAATATTCACACTTGAGAAGCTGGAACCAGTAAATGTTTTTCATTCCTGCTTAAAAATAATTATACTTTGATTAGTTTCAAAACTGTTTTCTGTCAGTCAACAAATAAATCCCTAATCCTTACTTACCACACTGACAGCTGGGGCCCAAATTAGCAAGTCTGGGCTTGAGATTCACCCTCATAAAAACATCAGATGAAGGTTTGTTTACTGTGCTTTGATAGAAACAATCCTGCGGTACCTTTAGGTTCCGCTCTATAATTTGGAAAACTCAGGTTTCACTGAGCAGATGAAAAGTGTCTCCACTCATTGAGCTGTGGCAGTAGGGGGCACTGTATGGCTTTGACAATGGGTTAAAAGCCTGAGAGGCTCTGCTCCTCCTCCTTGTGCACTGCATATAGTGAGCAATTAAACCTTTTGCTAAAAAAGGAGCATAGTATGCTGTACAGCCGGACGGATACATTTATAAGAGAACACCTCAGTTATCTGTGTTACACTTGTGTGTTGGTGTGGCAGGGCAGAAGCCGAGAGGGACAGAGTGTGAGAGTGTATGCGAGTGTGTGCCCGCGCTGTCTGTCAGTTAATTGTACTGCCACCCAAACACTCGCTGTTCAAGACAACTGGATTTCTAACTTCAAAGCCATGCATATCACTTTGAAGGGCTGCGAATGCACTCCAACTACCCTCCCCTATGCGCATTCTGACCTCCATCCAAAAAGCCCCAACCCCACACACACATACACACACTCTCCAAAAACAGGCCGTTTCCCGTTAGCTTATTAGGGTCTTAATTGACAACTCCTGCCCTTCAAAGCACAAAGTCACTGGTTGAATTGCTAATGAGCAACAAAATAAATACTTGCCAACAAAGAAAAAAAAACCCCAGTAGGAGAAGGCATATGTTTTTGATAAGTGGGGACTTGTGAGTGACAACTAAAATGTGACAACTTGAATTGGAGTGAGCGCTCCCGAGAATGCCAAGAAACTTTTCTCCCAAGAGCACAGATTGTGGCTGTTTATTCAGATCTCCATTTGCTGGCAGCCAGGTGACAGCTATTATTCCCAGGGTTTCACATAAAAATATAAAACAAGCTGTATGACAAAACTGTCGCACACACTCAAAACAACACGCTTCTTCAGGCTGATGGGGAGACATTTAGTTGGCTGGAGCCCACGGAGACATGACATTATACAGTACTTACTTTATGTATGTTTTGTGATTGTGTCATTCCTCACAAAGGCTATGGTAAACGAGGGTGACGAATTGTTTTCAACTAACCCATTGTGCTGGAGTTGATGACTAACGATTTGTGGGAATGGATCCTACTTGGTTTTAACAAATCTCACCACGTACGAGGATGATGCAACACTGACATTTAAGTGAGCAGTTATTATACCAGATCATCTGCACACTTTGAGTCTTTGAAACCTGAGTCGGATTATTCGTGGGACGGTCACACCTGTATCACCTGTCAATGACTAGATCAATAGTAAAAACAACCTGCTGCAGGGAACTGGATCTAATATCTTAGAACAGCAGCAGATTTCTAAAAAACTTTAAGAATGATCAGTTCTTTGGCAGAAAATATTAGGAAATGTAGTGGAAAGACGGACAGATGTCGCCCTGTTTAACCTGCAGTCTGCTCACTATTGTTGCCTAATGGCCTGAAAGCTGTTGGACCAAACACTCTCAGACCAGGGATGTTCTGTACAACACTTTGGGGACACTTTTAGGACAAGTATTGAAAAGCCAGAGGCATTATCTAAGTTTAGACCACTTCCCCTATTCTTGTGTAGACAGGACTGTGCAGTCCATTTCAAGCCGTGATGGAAAACACCCATCAGCCGTTTGCCATATTTTCCACAAGCCTACATGTCAAAAAAAAAAAAAAAAAAATCCCTGAAGGAAAATGGTGGTTGTGCTGGTTAATAATAATAAAGGGAAACATGTTTTAAGCAAAGACAATTGGCCGTTTCCTAAGCTACACCCCCTAAGTTACTGTTGCTAAGCCCGCTTGAGTTTTCCGTTCTTGTGCGAGACAGTGTACAGTGATAACTGTGGCAGATACACCACCAAAATTCTTAATAATTCCTGAAGCAATGGGTCCTAGATTTCAGACAGAGGCACACAAAAGCATGATTCTCGTTTCTAGCCACAACTGCCAATTTTTGCCGTCTGAAATGCAGATTTGATCAGCTGTAGCTAACTAGCTAATTAAGCTAAGGTTAGCTCCAGGAGTTGGTTGAAATCGCTGTCTCCGGCTGACTTTGTAATGTTTACTGCTCTTTAAAAAGGGGTCTTAAATGTGCACTTAATGGTTACACATATTGTGCTAATAGACTGAGGCTAAAGCTAACTGACCCCAGAAAAAGGTCAGCATCCTCACCAGCTGAGGATCCATGTAGAAAACATGGAACTAAAGACACATTGCATTACAGCGTAGAGCCCGTTAGTCCTAGTTTTATTGATATGATAAGGAAAACCGTGTGATCCCAGTCATTTCATTCTAACATAATCCTATTTAGCCGCTTAGCTTACTTGGTGGTATTTTCAAATGTTGTCATTTTTAATCTTACAAAAGAAAAGGCTTTTAGGATGAGGACTAACCGATGTGTTTGGTAAAAGTAACTCTAAGCTGCTGATTTTACCCTAAACTCCACACAGCAGGGAAATACTACACAGTGTTAGGCCTGTCACAAACAGCAGGGTGTTCTCTTCCATTACTACATTGCCTGTTATGGAATGAATGACTCTATAGCCTGAGACAAAGGTTTGATATTTATGTGAGTGCAATTTCTGGTAACAGAACCCGAGAGGGAATCATTTTCAATGTTTTTGTTGTGTGGTGGTTTTATTTATGTTTTATTCATCAAGAATTTTTACATTTTTTCCTCATTCCAATTCTAATGTACTCTTAAGAATTTAAAGTTTATTGCTATTTGAAAGGGCGTACCTGCATTATTATTCCAATTATATCGGCACTATATATCGTAATTACTACAAAAGTAGTTATTGAGACAGGCCTACACAGTGTATGCTAGGCATGTCTGGCTTTCCTAAAATAACCTGTAACAAAAGAACAAAGTTAATGATGCCTGTAGGTCAGTAAATGACACTTGGTTAGACTGTATGGAGAACAGAATGCTTAGAGCAGAAGAACACATCGTTCCGTTCCTTCCACTCTTGCTGTTGTGTTCCTGATTTGAGAAAGGATGAAAAAAGACGCTGCCCTTCAAACTCTTTAAAAGCAGATTATTGCTCTTACTACAGCTACACACACAGCCAGCGAAATATCCAAAGCCTGACAGGCCTGCTGTGGCCAGGAACAGTTGATAAGATATGATCAGACTATGGCTGATGTGTTACCACAACGTTTTGGCTTGTGACCCATTCAAATTAAACAATGGCTATCAGCCTCTCCTCGGGTTATGGTCTTAGTGTGGATTAGTGATCAGTTTAACTAAAGAGTGATTTTTCTTCTTTAAGTTGAAGGGTTTTTAGACCCAAAGAGAAAAATAAGTGTCCAGCATTTCAAAAGAAAAGGCATCAATTTGAGTCAGAAAGTCATAAGAAGTATATGATTTTGTGTAAAACAAAGACATTTTTCTTTATCTGTATCCCTTATTATATTTTAGTGGTCATGACCCCAGGTTGGGCACCACTGGGTTATAAGGGAAATGACTAGTCCTGTAGTCATTTTGAACAACTGATCCAAATGATATAAAGTAAGTTTTTCAACCTTTTTAGAGATTAATATACACAGATGATTCAACATTTGAATCTAACTAATGTATTTCTAAATGGTTAAAAATAAATATATTTCAAAACATCCCAAAAAAATCTGTCTTGCAAATCTCCATCTCCATGCTAAGCGAAGCTACGCGGCTCCTGACCCGAAGGCTGAGAAACTCCTCTTTACATTTTTTAAATACATGTCCTAATATGGTCATGAAAATTTGCCCAATGTGCTGCATCCTGTTGGGCCCACCTGAGGAAGCAGAGGAGTTTCCTGAACCCAGATTTAGCTAGAAATGTTGTTCTCAGCCTTCTTATAAAATATATGGTTGATTTAGGGTAATTTCAGGAAGCACACAGAGTACTGACACAACACTTTTAGGAAGCGAAGTTAAGTAAGGGCAAACTTTACTCACCTCACTAAGTCAGTCATACAGGAGCCAACCACCGTCACGTCAAAAGCCTCTTCAGTCATGATCTGATTAAGACACACATATAGAAGCAACACTCATTTCTGGACGTGAAATGTCTTTATTCATTTAAATTAGGTGTTGATGATTTAGGAGACTCTAGAACATCTCAACATCTGCCCAGCCTTTCCAGTAAAAGCTATTCATAAACAAGGACAAAATCTAAAGCCTTAGCGGACTCCTCGGGGGCATATCAGGCAAAATATGTAAACTAGTTTCCCGACAGCTTCCAAACAAAAATCACTTGATATTATTTATCTACCACATTAGCATGAAACAAGGAAGAAGGTAAAAATAGAGCATTCATCGCTGGCTGAGTTGGACAGGTTCCAGTCTTATTGCGGGTGGAGTAAGGGAATGGGGGGGGGGGGGTTGTTTCAATGCTAACCACGTGAATGCACCGCAGCCCAGTGAAGTCTATAATTAATTCAATCCTCGGCTTGTATCAGAGCTAATGCTACTGTGTTAATCTCTTCAAATCTCTGCCTAGGCAGTGGAAGACTTGGAAAGCCTGGCCGCTGGCTGCAGGACGGCTCAATTCTCTCTCCCACATCTCAGTATATTGTCTTCCCTCTCGGCAGGCATGAAAAGCTAGCCTAGAACCCTCCACAGGAGGAGAACATTGTGAGATCTGCATTGTCAAACAGCAGCAAGGAACTCTCTTAAAGTTCTCCCTCTCTCTTTTTTTTTTTCAGTTGAAGGCTGAATTATCATATATTATATTATATATTATATATTATCATATAGTCGCTGACCAACCTGAACAAATGCTTGTAGACACAACCGAATGCAAAAAGTGTTTAACCATTACTCATAATATAGCTTAACAAAAGGCTCCACTCAGCCCCTGGTCAAACAGTATATGTGCATAGTGAATGAATTGAGAGATGATTTGAGAGTTGACGTTTTGATGACTTGAACAAAGCGTGCTTTCAAAAGACTGCAGTCATACGTTTAAACGGTTTAGTCTAAATGCAAATCAAAGTTGCACACAGTGGGTTTAACAGTTTAGACTGAGCTGTAAACAGAATCCAAATGAAAACGTTGTTGGACCCATTTATGAATGTTTGGAAGCTTGTAAGTTGTTAGATTACATATTTTGTCTATTTCTGCTCTGGCAGTCAAGACTTAACTGCATGATGATTGTTATTACAATGATACAACCATTTATGTTTAAAAAAACGCTTTTTAGAAGTTCAGATGATGACTATAATCACCCCCACTCCCCCAAACACTAACAGAAAAGGCTTTTTTTATATATTTGCAGGGTCATTTTTTTTACAACAGTAACAATTTAAGAATACTCAAAAGACAAAAGTAGCTGAACTAATAAGACAAGCTCTCATGTCATTGAATGAATTACACCAGTAAGAGCTAGATTTGTCATTATACAACACAGGACAGCAGAATGAAGTACAGTTGTTTTCTAATGGATACTGAAATATTCCACATGAATGTGGAATTTCCCAGTTGTGAATCAGTACTGATGTAACCTGTATGATCTATTAGTTTGTACTACTTTTTTCATTTTTATTTAACTAGTTAGATTGGTTCTATTTGTACAAGACAAACACATTTCAGGTGTCACTTCCTATAACACCTTGAATGTGTTTCCAGTCTGTGAGGAGTTTTATTTTGGATGGGCTACGATAAATACAGGAAGATAAACACCACACAGCCTTCCAGCCCTCAGGTCTGTAATGTGGTGGTGCAATAAGATCTCTTTTGGTTAAATAAATAAACCTTTCCATAGAACTCCAAAGAAGGGAAATCTAACAGTACCAATACAGCTTTAAGTCATGCAGTGTAGTTTCATTTCTATATGTTATACAGACATGTATGTATATGAGCATGAATATCAGGAACTTAAGTAATTAAAGTGGGTGCTTAAATACTTCCTTAAGTATTACAAACAGATATAACAATGCTTATATGACTAATGCTGTGTTAACTCGTTTATGGATTAACCTGTAAAACACAGAGCCCAATGTTATGTTAATAGCTTTCATGGTCAACTGAAGCACCATGTAGTATTGGCTGTACTGTACAGTGTGCTGTATGAGTCCTTATGGTGCAAACGCGTGACGTCTGATGTCACATAAACGTCACAGCGTCACACAACGGAAAAATGAAGCTAACGTTAAAGCAACAAACATACTGTCCAACTCCGGACAGACAGGGAGCACCGGGGAATACTCAAAGGAAGTAACACCCAGCAAAATGAGACGAATGTCAGAGTCAAATAAAGTGTCTTGAGACGAACTGTTGTTGACACAATAATAATTACCTTGCATTCAAATGTGCTCTAGCAGAGTGGACAACACCTAGACGCTCTCTGACACAGGTGACGGTCCGAGTGCGAAAATGCCAGCTGCCTAACGTAGCTAATGCCAGACGCATATTGGCCATTAAATCCGTACGCGCGCCTTTAATGACGCTTCAGATAGTTTAAGTATGATTGTGCCCCACAAATCATGCTTTATGCGTCATATATCACAGAGAAAGGTGGCTCCCGGAGTGAAAGCACTCCTTGTGTAAACAGGCATTATAAGAGACAGCTGACCGTGGGGCTGTTAAGAGGACCCAAACAACATGTACCGGAAATGTTGAGAGCATGAAGTAAACATTAGCGTTAACGCTTAAATTATCCGACTTCCAGCTCGTTCAGGTACTCCAGCTCACACCGCATGTTCTATCTAACTGGGAAATAATTAAAAGGTTATTTTTCCAGTAAGCTCGTCGTTTAAAACGGAGCAATTTGATGCTCCATTCTGTGGTAAGCTAACATCGGCTAATACAGTAAGTCACATCCTGACAGTAACTCGGACGTACAGACGGATTCCCCACAGCCGGACCGAAGGACGAAGACACCCGCTGAGTACTGTGTGTTTCCCATGTAATGTGGCCAGTCTTCAGGGCAGATCATAGAGAGAGGGGAGGTGGGGGGGGGGCACACGGTTGTACCATCATGTAACTTCCAGGAACATTAAGGTGGATGAACATGTGTTGTCAGCCCGCCTGTTCCACTTTTAAAAGCACATTTTCTACGACATCCTCCGCAGCTCAGGTTCGTAGATTAGGAAACCGATTCTGACGCGCACACCAAATGTTCCATGACAGCAGGAAATGACAGCTGAGTGACCTACGTGCTGTTAGCTCACGTCCTTTTCAAGCTTCACAGAAAACGCCGATTTTTGCCTACTACAAACTAACGTTACTGTCTTGGGAACTGATGTTGAAGCATTTCCGTGTTGTTGTGTCTCCACAGACTCCTCGGAGTGGTTAAAATGAACAACATGTCCCCTGAGGTTGCACTCAACCGGATCTCACCTGAGTTGCGGCCCTTGCTGTGCAGCGTTGTGCGGAACGGCCGTGTAGGACTCGACTCCACAAACTGTCTCCGTGTGACAGACCTCAAAACTGGGTGAGGGGTGGTTTTTTTGGACCATAATGTAAAACATGGGGTCCACTCAGCCTCTCTTCTCTGCAGTGATGCTGCGTTCAAATGATGTGAGGAGGATGGAGGAGATGTTGGGCAAAGCCTGCAAACATGAAATCATTTAAAATACTTATATATGTACATACAGCTGGAGTAGTGGCTGTTTTGGGGGGGGGGGTATTTATCAGCAACTGTCCCTCAATGTAACAGCAAGTGAGTCTCCTGGATAATACTTTAGGCTAATGTTATGTTCATGGTCAATAGTCATAGATTCCAATTTTCTAGTTCAGTTTTCAGTTGGTTGCGAACGCTCTGGTAGAGCTGCTGAATTCGTGTACGATCGGCCTAATATCCAGAAGGAACTGTCAAATGTACTATTAGGGTTCTGTATAATGTAAGTTTAGCTCAAGCTTGCATGTAGCAGTGCAAGCAACGTCACTTTAAGATCAGTGATTGGATTTTACCCGAAGTCGTCGCACCAAAAGGCTCCTTGGGAGATTTTAGGTTTTTACAATGCACAGTCTTGTACCTTTTGACTTTTTATTAAAGAGATAGATATTTATAGATAGATAGATAGATATAACACCATCACAGATGTAGTTATTTGACCTAGCACAGATACAGGATGATAACTGAAGATATTGACAATGACAGCTTTATTACAATTCGTTCCTGTTTTGTCTGTTGTGGAATACATAGTGAGGTTTTATAAGGGATATTGGTCTTCATAATGAAATGTGCTATACAAATGAATTCCTTCTGTTTCAAACTACACGTGATCAAGTCTGCTTTTAACAATGGTGGTTGTTATTGAAGACAAATTAGTATTTTTGGGCGAATTAGTGAGAAAACTGTGTAAAGTTGAAGGAGATTATCGTCAAAGAGAGGGTAGATTTGATAGATTTACTCATCCTAAACTAAAACTATTTAGATGTATTTCACTAGTAGTCATGGATTTGATCACTATTCATAAATAAACTGTCAGTATTTACAATCTTCTACAATTTACATAACAATATCTGGAATTAGCTTTTTTCCATATTTTAACTGATGTGTAAACATTTTATAGAATATTATTATGATGTTATTTTACTGTATGTTGTCCTGCAAAAAATAGTGCAGTCCACATTTATTGATTTTAAATTTTAAATTGGGATTCACCCACATGGTGGCTTTAATGGCAACCATACCAGCCATCTTAAATTACATCACATCACACTGATTATGTCTTTTGTTGTTTTCATTAACCTCCATGTTCAGATGTACATCTCTGACCCCGGGTCCCTGCTGTGATCGCTTCAAACTGCACATCCCCTATGCTGGGGAAACCCTGAAATGTAAGTAAATGAGTCATTTTCAAATGATTCACACACTAGTCGGTTGGATAAGTAGCCAGTGACATTTTTTGAGTCTTGAGTCGATTAGTTGTTGTTGTTGTTGGCTTTTGAGAAAAACTTGTGCAGAGAAACTATTAGCAGAATTGGTTTTCCCTTATTAAGTCACAAAGTAGTAGCAGTCTCAGATACAGAGCTGGGGGAGAGCTAGGGGTCAGTTAAGGCTCTTTAGTCTTAAAATCAGGCTCCTCTGTTAGTAATGTATCAGTATATTCTTAGATGAATTAACAGCAAACACAAATTAACGAGCAATTAGAAGTTTAGTCGTGCTGATTGCACAGTTTATTCCATTTTTATCTTTTTTTTCTCAACCCTTTGTTTGTGCTTTATACTCTAAAATGTGACAGCACTTCAGTTTGCAGGTTACCCTCTGCACTCAGGTTAACTGAATCATTGTCTAGAGCAACGAGCAGTCCAGCACACCTTTTATTAAGAATGTTTAAAAGTAACCAGCACTGGGAAATATTCTGACAGAATCTTCAGTTGACTACAGAGAGGGCTGTCAATTCAAAAGCCATGCAAACATTCTGTCACCCGAACAGGAAGCATAATGAAGCCAACGTTACCATAGGAGTGTTTTGTAACTGCTGTTTCTAAGCAAACAGTAAGACCAAAAGCACCCACAGGAATTCCTGAAGTACAAAAACAAGATGAATATTTTTCCGATTATGGTGATGCTTAATCACTGAAGTGATAGCTGAAAACATGCTGTCGTTTCTGCCACTGAACTTTTACTGGAAGGGTCTCTCCCTTCTGAATCAAGTGGCCACATCAGAGCTTCCTAAACTGCCCCAATGGGCAACATCACTGAAAGTTGTTACGTGATTATAACCATGGTTAAGAAAGATTTCACTACTTACTGGAATTATGGTGACTCACAAGACCCATGTCAGGCCAGTGTGAACACATGTCCTGTACTATCAGTCACTATGTCATTTCACGTGGGCATTGGTTTGTCACCAAAGAAGTAAAAAAATTAATTGCAAAGTATTTGCTGACTGTGCTGTGGGGGTCTACCAAACCTCAAACCTTAAAGGAAGCTTCATGAAACAAATGTGCTGAACTGATTCAGCGGATGACTTCAAAATAATTATTGCAATGGTAGATAATTATCAGGGTAAATATTTCACATATTCTCACTTATGAAAATCTCCAGATTCTCAACCCTTCAAAGATACAGTAGGCGGTGCGTGCCAGATCTATCAGCTGTGTTGGGAAACAGGTTTTTTGTGGCTGATGAGTTACAGAGAAGTCCTTTGAACAGATGCTGACACATTTAAGATGGTTTCCAAATGCAAAAAAAGCAGCCTGTTAATGTACAGATCAAAACAATAAATAAGAATATGTCTTTTAGCTACAGTTGATGGGGACTGAGTCTGCGGTTTGGGAACATTCTGACATGCTACGTTCCTCAAGTTATATTCGGCCATCTGTAAAATGTGGTTCAGATGTGACCTTGCTTTGTGGGGGGAATACTTCTTCTTCGTCTAGTCAGGGGAAGTAAGTTTTGCTGATTTTGCAAAATTTTCTACGAATTTGTCTAGGCAAAAATTTTTGACCTATGTCAAGATGTTGACGCTAGATTCGAGGAATGTGTAGCTATAAGGTTTCAGAATATGCAACACAGTTGTAAAAAGTACCTCAGTGTGGAAATTGAGTTTTTATAATGTGATAGAGCCCTATCTTTACCTGTAAGTTGATATAAGCTATGTACAGTTTACACTGTACCCTATATCTGTCATAGTTTAGGAAGAAAGAAGTCTTTGATTCAAGGAGACATGAGAGCTGCAACCTGAGCCCCCCTCACCAAAAACAAGCCAGTGGCACTCTGGCGTGGCACGCGACCTCTCTGTAGCTGTTTTACTAGATGCTGCGCCTTCCTGTGCTTTGGCCTGAGGAAGAAGGTTTGTTTAATGAAGGATGCAGGGCTGCAGGTTGGTGTCTGCCAGTCTACGGACCTGCCTACCGATAGCGTGCAAAAGCATGGCACACTCTGAGCACTATTAATGCAAGCCCAGCCCCCCCCTCACTTCACCTTCCTGGCTGGTACTGATAAACAACAATTTGTGGCCTTTGTTGTTGTACATATCACACCATTGTGACCTCTGGCTGAAACAGAGGTAAGACTTTGAGAAGGCACGTTCTACAGTGACTAGTCCACGCTTTTTGAGTGAGGCTTCTTCATTGCTGTCTCAGGCTGTGTGAACAAAGCAATATATAAAAGCCTATGTTGTAACCTGTAAAGGCTGCACTTCCAAGACCTCCATTTCCCCCTGGAACCATGCCAGCACATCCCTGACAGACTTCAGTGGTTTGTAACAGATTTACAGCACATCCTCTCCTCTTCTTGTTTGACTCTTCTCCAGTGGAAAAATACTTCCATATGTGTAAGTTTGTCTCTTCTAGCTGGAGCTGGAGAGAAAAAAGCAGAACAGAACAGTCTTGCAGCACACAAATAGAATTGTGTAACTTAATATCAGAACATTGTGAACCAGCCCCAGCAATGTGTTATGTGTTCGTGTTATTATGTCTTGTCCTTCAGTGAGGGCCATTCAATCCCTAGTTTTAATTTGTATCGTATCTCTTTGTAATTGCAGTATCTAAGCACATTTTGGTTAACTTCTTTCAGATTTTGAATATATAAACTTCAAACCAAACTGTATTTTAGAATTGCTTTATGCGTGCTATATTCAAAATACCTATGCAATTATCTTTACAAGACAGACCTGTTTGGCAGGATTTGAGTGGCTTCAGTGGTAAATGTCAAGTTTGCTCATTACCGTAGGTACTCAAATTAAAAAGACCCCAGAGCTCAACAGCTGCATATCATGCGCTTGTTAAGGCAGCCACTGGGGAAAAAAATCCAGCTGCCTTAACAAGCCATTGCATGTCAGATTCAGATTCAACACTGACTTGGTTGAGATAATGCCAAATTGTTGCCACTGCAGTTCCCCTAGTTTCAGAATAAAGCAGATTGCCACACTAATATTAAAGATCCCCTCCAGACATGTATTACGACATGTCGTAACACAAATACTCTGCCTGGAACAATAATGTGTGTCTGATGATGTTCTTTAAGCAAGAAAAAGTATAATTTCCACATTATAATCCTTAAAAAGGTATCTCCTCCTTCTACCTCATTAAAACTTCCAGAATCTCTGAATATGTAAATGTTGTTCATTTCTAAAGTTTTGCTGCTGGACACAAGATGTCTCCTACTTCACTGTAAAGTCCATTCTCAGTGTCTGTGCACTGATGTACACTTCTAAAAGTTGCATAATGGACCCGTTGTGGTCATTTTATAGCACACAATAAAACGCAAGCAAGTACATTTTTGGAATTTATATTGTCCACATTTGTGTCACCCATCAGGTAATCAGTCTCCCTTCTTTTCTCCCAGGGGATATCATATTCAATGCACAGTATCCAGAATTGCCACCAGATTTTATTTTTGGAGAAGACGCCGAGTTTCTCCCTGAACCCACAGAGCTACCAGTGAGTACCTCCACTCATTTGAGAATCATTCATTTCAAGTTTTTTCTAGAAGACTAAAATGCTAATTTGTTGCATTCAAAATGTGGTTTACTTTCCAGTGAATATGTGCTTTATTTTATTACTCTGCTGCACAAGAAAAAACATCATACAGATGTGTTGAATTGATCACAACTTCCGTGATCCCAGTAGCCAGAGGGAGTTGAATCAGTGCCATATACACCCTTTGTAAAACCGAACTAACACTCTATGGGTGCCACCATGGGTGTGTGCCGATGTTAGCTGGGAATGTTGCAATAATTGGCAGTTGTATTTCATTATGCCATGAACTCTGTTTTAACTTACTGCTTATCTGCAAATGTGACCATCTATGAGAAGCCACGCTTCACTAGCACGCTAGTCTAAACAGGATAAAGGGACTGCACTCGTTTTTGTACAACATGTATGTTTACCAACCCTGTAATAAAGCCGCTATAGATTACCCAGCACTCAGATGATTGACATTAACGACGGTTGATTAAACAGATTATGAGGTTCACAGTAATGGCTTCCAGGAAATTTACCTGGGGGGGAAATTTATGGTATTTGTATAATTATAACTTTTAAACATCAACTTTTCCCTAAAGTTTGTTTCCAAAGAAGTTGTTTCTAATGTTGAAGTTTATTGTGACTTTAACCCGAGAACGGCGAGATAAAAGTATGAAGACTTTGCAAATAATAATTGTATGTCTAGTATGAGAACTGGTTTTCAAGGACTGATTGCATCAGCACTGTCTAGTTTCAGATGGGGTGCGGTTTCAATGTTTATATATTAATACAAGCTGCTGCACCACAGAAAGCGGTTACAACACGACCATAAATTCCAGATAATCTGCTTGCATGTTTTAACCACACCTAATTTTCAGTCCTGATCAGTCATCTGAGTGGTCCGATTCTGCAGAAAAAACTGGAAAATGTAAATTTTCTGGTCATTTTCCCAAATGGTTTACTTTACAAAGGCATTCTAAAATCTGTTCACAGTGGAACTGGTTGTGAACTTAAAACACTTTTTAAGCCAACAAGTAACGTCAGCACAACAGGAAGGAATAACTTCCAGCAAAGTCACAGAAAACACTTTCCTTGGTACTAAAGCTTTTATTTGTTTTTGTTTGTGCAATGACTGTATGGTTATGGCTGGGGAAAGGATCTTGGTTATGGGAAGTAAAAGGTGGTTCAGATATGGAGAGACAATTAAAATGTGCTTTAGGGTTAATGGATGTGGGGGTGCCCAGAGAGCTTTCCTGGTAGAGCTGGCACCCCATGTACCAAGGTTGAGTCGTTGCTGTGGCGACCTGCATCATGCCAGAAAATTGCGTTAGTGAACAGTAGAAAGCAGCCATGGAGGCCAATGACCATGTTACAGTGGTTACTTTGTATATCCTTTACTTCAGTCTCTCTTCCTTACTCAACGCAGACGAATCAGGAGAAGCTCTCTCACCTCGCTGTCTTGCCAGTGTTGCATCTTGCACCATACAAAGAACAAAACTGCCCTTGTGCAGTGCTCCCATACACTGGAAACATCAGCATATGGTGTTCCTGGTTATTTACACGCCAATCATTTAGTTTGTTCCAGCAAAAGTTTTTAATCCAATTAGTTCTAAATCAATGAAATGACCTTGTACTAGGACTAGGAAATGAATGTCTGTTGGCCGTCATTGACTCAGTACGGTGTTGACTAGGAAGATTATCAGACCTTGATGGAGATCAGTTTTCTATTGAGTACTTCCTCCTTCTTGTTGTTGTTGTTGTTAAGCTACCACCATGCAGTTATCCAGTGCTATTTTTGAAGCAGCCTAGCATGTAGCCTCTAAATTCCCCTGCTTGTGTCAGAGTCTGGGAGAAGAGAGGGGAGTATTGCTCACCGTCTCACAAATCCAGCTGTGCACATAAGGGGAAGTACCTCTGCTGAGCCAGTGCTTGGCAGCCCCATTGCCTGTTTATTTTTCTCACATGTATTTCTGCTGCGTTTTGCCGTTCATGCTTTCATAATCCTCCTTGTCTGTCTCCCTGCCTGAAATCCTCCTCTCCTACTCACTACTCTTTCCTGTACGTTTTCAGTAAGTACAACCCCCTCTAACTCTGAAAATGCTGAATTCCAAGCAATTCCATAAATTTCCCCTGGGAAGTTTTTTCCCATCAGCGCTGGCCGTGTTAATTTAGAAAGAATCCTCTTAAAACAAATGGACCAGGTGTCTGCAGAATCTTTTTGGTGGCTTGTACAACATGTAGTTAAAGAACCAAAAGATAAGATTGTGCTGATTTAATGACAAGTAAAAATATTACTGTATGCTACGCTTACATTTCTTTTAATGGTTAAAATCCACGGGGAGCGGCCCTCACTAGCAATATGTTTCTAGTCTTTGTTATCCAGCAGGGGTAAACATTAGGCTAATTTTAGGTCCCCTGTCAGTGGCTGCTTGAATTCATGATGTCTCAGCAACACATCGCTCTTGTTTACAGCCGGCCAAGGGTATCATTAGCTGCTCTGTTTAGCCTTGTGTTTTTCCCTGCTGTCACCAGGCCTTGAGTAGGTTACTTACCCATGTTACTGTTTATACAGAGAAATGTATTGCTGTTGCAAAATGAAGGAAAAAAATGACAGGACAAAAACATGCACATAAACATGCGCATAATCAACCCTACATGGTACGGTTTTCAAGCTGGAAATCTTATTCTTATAAATGTTTTAGTTTTTAAGCAAATTAAACCACCACTGAACCAGGGTTTAAGGCTTAAAACATAAAATATCCTGTCACTGCGTGTGCCTAAATATCCAGCATATAATCAAGGGCAGAATCAAAGCTGTAAGCAGTTTCTTATACTTAGATTTTATAGGCTGTATCAACTTTTTTTTTTTGTGAGTTATCCAACCTACAAGATGAAAGTGTTAACCTGGTAAATCGCAAGCAGTGTCAGTCCCTGCCGAAGATGTTTTTCAGGGAATGATATTCTACTCATTTCGTTATTTTAATACTTATCAAGGATGATGTGTTTGTTTTTTTTCTGCTGTTCACAAAGTCAGTAAACATCCACAATGTTACAGCCCTGTACGTTGTAGCTAGAGAGCAGTTGAGTACCGACCAAAAGCTAAGGCTAACCGATAATAAACAATAGTCAGAGCCCCCCCCCAGTTATATCCTGCTTTAGGTACATCACACTCACTTTTGAATCACCCTGATCAAGAGCATTATTCTGTGAGACATGAACTAACATTAGCTCATCAGAAACTGAAAGCTGTCAACATAATTACTTTAGATGACATATCTGGTCGGTCATAATTACTATTAGTGAAAACATCTGTGGCAGTTATTTGTAAATATAAAGCAACTTTTGAATGTAATGATTAGAGTAATAAAAAAATTGTGTAAAAAAATAAATGTAATTATCACTAAATATGAACTAGAGTAAATTGATTGGATTATAGAAGATAGATGGATGATAGATAGATAGATAGATAGATAGATAGATGGATAGATAGAAGTTACGTTTGAGTAAAAATAATGCTGAAATATTTTTCAGTAGCACAATGAATCCTGACAAAAGGGGACTACTTACCTTGTTTTTTCATTCATTTGAGGATATAATTTATTTAAAAAATAGTACTCATATGTCTTAAATAATACGTCACACATTTTCACAGTATTGTGTTGTGTCCCCCTAGCACTGCCCCCCTAGAAAAGTACTAAGGGGCCTCTTTGACATCCTCCCAAAAATCTGAGCTCTGACGCTGCTGAACTGCCTGCACGCCGCCTTTCACAAGGTGTATCCGCTCGAACATGGAATACTACAGCAACAGTAATGAAGAAATCCTTCAAACCTTAGTGATTATTGAGAAAAGTCCTTTCAACAGTTAAACCACACTGCATGCGGGATGAAAGGGACTTAAATACTCCAGTTGGATGATGAGAGGCCACATGTCCCACAAATAAACCTTTTACAGCAGAACAGTTCCATGAGCCATGGAATATGAGCAAGGTCTGCCACAAATTTATTGAGGTTTACTGTTGCATTGTTGCTAGGGCTCAAGGGTTCATTGTCAAGTGCAAATGTAGGCTAAATGGCATCCAGACTGTGGCTAATTGGCCACCAGGGCAGTTCCCCACCTCAGAGTGCTTTGATACACATACCGTAAGGCTTGTTTTTAACTGGTCACTCATGTTAAGTCTCACACTAGCTTCATGAGTTTAATTCTGTTAGGGGCTGTGGAAAGTCATCTGCCGGTCTAATGGGTTTATTTTGGGAAGGGGGGCAGCCATTGTTCCTTTCAACATGGAAATAAATCTTAAATTGACCTGTGATTGGCCCCTTAACTTTAATCATCACTTGACCACTGACACATTTATGGCTGTCTAACCTAAAGATTTAATTGATTCCAGTCGGTTGTTAAAAGGCGGCTTATCAGAGATTACCTAATTGTGGTGAGAATGTAGTTAAAGGTTTTAAATAGAACATGCAATGTTGGTTTTACCATGGGAACTGAATTAATGTAAAGTGTGGTTGGAGACTGAAAGAGCTTGTCAGGCTGGCCTAGACTAGCCTCAGTGCAGTGTGGTGTGCATACAGTACATGTATGTGTACAACTCAGTTTGTAGTTTATTAGGTACACACATCTAAAAGCAGTATATCTGCAATAAGCCTATATCGGCTGATATATCTGCTTGGCCAGTTTATCTGTCTTAAAGGGATAGTTCGGGTTTTTTGAAGTGGGGTTGAACAAGGTACTTATCCATTGTCATTGCATTACCTGCAGTAGACAGATGGATCCAGTTTAGAGAAGTGTCCCCACAGGGAAGCAGACCAATGATTGCTGAACACAGGGTCGGCAAAAAATATTTAAAAAAAACACCTTAAACATCAATATCAGTTTAAGTGCACGCAATATTAAGAACATTTTCACTGCTTTATCTTGCCGTAAGATGGCTCTTTTCTTTGGCACTACATTTCCTCACCCCATTCAGGATCAGTCTGCAGAAGTTCTGCTGTAAACTCCGGTTCAGCAGGGTATCCTCCACGGTGAACAGCCTTTCCTTGTCCCTCTTATAATCACTCATTTTTATTTCCTTGTACTTGTTTCTTCCATTAACCGCTGTAACTCCAGTCCAAAGCTGCACAGTTGGGCTTTGGCGTAGGAATACAGTAGTTGAGACAATGTAGTGCCAAAGGAAAGGGCTGTCTGACGGCAACGTCAAGCTGTGAAAAGGTTCTTAATATAGTGTACACTTAATGATTATTTAATAAAACTTTTTTTTTTTTACGGTGAGAGTTTTTTAGCTGGCTGAAATATGTTTTTCTGCTGACCCTGCATTCAGCAGTGCATTAATATGCTCCCCTGCCAGGCCTCCTGCCTGCTTCTCTAAATTGGGGGCACGCTGACCTCCATCTACTGCAGGTTATACACTGACTATGGATAGATTCCTCATACAACCTCACTTCCAAAAAACCCAAACTATCCCTTTAAATCTTAAAATCTTACTTTTATGAAGATTGTAAGGTGCAGTTTTTGTTTCAACTGTTTTACAGAAGTCCAAAAAAGCTGAAAATATTCCGTGTACAGCAGAGCTTTACTTCTGGGTGCCAGCTGGTGCAGGGTAAACCAAGACAAATATATTCCAGTGCACACCAGGATACCAGAGTTGACACTGTTTTATTACATTTAAAACAAAAAGAAGTGTTTTGCATTGCTTCATCATATCCTCTCAGTCGAGGAGGACTTGGACATGTGCAAAAACACTGTTTATAACAAACAGAAAATTTGTTTGCCTCATGTTTTCCAGCACTTTATACTGGTGGGTGAAACATTGAGTCTTACATGGTATTTCCACCTAATTCTTTAAATACTACATTAAATAATACATTGCTTTACTCAACCAAAGTGTCTGAGGAAATAAATACAATTTTATTGCCACAACTTCCCATCAAAACTGATAAAGTTTCACACAAGAGCTATTTCTAAACTCTTTCCACTGTGTTTTAGCAGTGACAACACACCCTATTCCAGTCATTATAGCAGGCTAATCGCGATCAAGGCCTCATTCAACAGCTGCCTGCGTGGAGGAGTAGGAACCCAGTGGAGAGGAGTTGTGGAATGACATGTGTTCCCCAAACTTTGTGACAGGAATACAACAGAACAGGTCAACTCATGAGCTGCTGGGAAAATAACCAGAGAGGAAGAAATGACAAAGACGGAGACAGGAAAGGAGGGAGGGAAGGTGGAGACTGATACTACTTAAGTCCCTTACGTAGAAGATGTACTGTTGCCTAACATGGTTATTTTCTTCTTGCCTAATTCAGTAAATGATGACTGCATACAACAGAACGGACTTTAATTGTAACTTGCCAGTATCCAAAAAATATAAATCTATCGAACAAGTTTGAAAGGTTTACAAGGTTCTGAAATCAGTACACATGCGTCTGGTTTCGATGGTGTATTTTGCTTGTTTTTGTTTTGGTGCTATGGTCATTTTCTGATTGTGATGGACTGTTCTGTAATCATAAATTGTCTGCCGTCCTCTCACTTCCATGATTTGTTGTAGACACTTACCGTACACGCCCACATATGTTCAGTGAGCTATTGCAATTGTGCAAAGTAAAACAATATGAGAAACCATGAAAGGACCATACAGGTGGTTATGTATGTTTTGGCCCTGTTAATCCAAATCATGTGTCATGAACACTGATTTGGATAAACACCACAAGAGTTCCAGTTTAGCTGAAGATAGGGACAGAGGTAATGCATGACCCACAGATCTCAGGATGCTATTTGGAACATAGCTACATCATCCTCCAGTTATCAGCTGCCCTATTGTAGTTTAATACATGCAAGACATTTAAAGTGCAACTCTAGGTGTAACTAAACATACTTCTCACATGTGGAGAAACTGAACTATGAAGCCTTTAAGAGTATTTTATTGTTTGTGATAGTTCATTGCTACAGAGTCATACGTATAGGCCAAAGAACATGAAATAGTCTTTATCTGCTACCGTGAGATGGGAGTAAGTATGCAGCACATAAGAACAGTTCTCTCTAATTGCACCTCTCTTTTTCTCTCACCTAATACTACTATTTGTCTGCCCCTCTGTCCCCTTCTTTGCGTGTAATGTATCATTTGTCTGGTCTAGACTTGTCCAGTGATGCATTCAGGCACTAAACATTTTGGGAGTTCCCCAGTGTTTTGCATCTTTTTCAGTCTGTGTGTGCCCAAGACCCGGGGGTTAGCCTCGCTGGCCTCTGTAGGTACAACATCAACATGTTTCCACTTATCTTTCCTGCAGTACTTTGCTGTACAGGCAGGCTCTGTCTAGTCACACTGGGAATTCCAGAAATGGGCTCTATTGCATTGAGTAGATTTCTTGAATAGCAGTGCTAACATGTTGCATTTTGCTGTCTTAATGACAATCCAGTTATCACTGAATTTCCTTAACCTAGATCCATTTTGAGAATTAGGCCATTCCATACATTCCGTATATGCATGCATATTTACTAAACAATGGTATGTAATTTTTCATTTTTGACAAACCCCATATTATACTTCTACAGGGCACAAGGTACACCAAATACAGACATATTGTCTGAAAAGCCCATACTTAAACTAATTTATGTTACTCTTGGTTGATAGAAGAGGTGATTTTGATTAATTGCTTAAATCACCAGTGTACTGCTGGTGTTTTCCCCTTTTAATTGAGTATAGTTTTCTTTTATTGGCTGTATGTCATGTAGGATGTAGGAGTTGCCAGGCTTAAAGCGTAATTGAGGTATATTCTATATTTTTCTAATTGTCAACAAATACCATGAAATGACCAAAATTGGCACTGAGCTGATCCCTGAAGTACTAAAACTAGCAAAAACAGAGAGAAGGTTTTTGTCTTCATTGGATGTGTTGATGATTATAGAATAACATTTAATGCTTTCACATCAGTCATTTTTCCTGCTCTCTTAGATTAAATGTTGTTTCATAGTTTCACAGTAAGAATTGTTTATTTTCCCACTTTTCAGAAAATTAAGACTCCTCAGAGAAGTTATGGTCTCATACAATGTGACATTGTAATTTAGATATCAGGACAACTCCCACAAAGAAAATACAGTGTAAAGCCAATCCAAGCACTCTCCAGTAAAGGAAAAGGAAACATTCCCGACTTCACGTCACCCCCTGGTAATCCTGAATGCCATGCATTGGTGAGCACTTCCTATCTGCTGCTCCAGCTCGTCCCCTGTTACTGTTCTAACAATGGACCTCAGATGGCCCATAAAGCAAGACTATGTCAACCTGGGCATAGTGTACCAACTGTTGCTCCTGCTTCCTTCCCGCTTTTGGGAATAATGCGTTCCAGCTTTTATTAGAGTTTATTATTGGCAGGCCTCACTGACAGGTCTGGGAATGCTTTTAGTAGGCAGGCTATTGTTTGTGACCAGAGATGGCTGGTGGGAAGGGGCTTGGCTATTCCTAAACACCAGCTGATGAATGGGAGAAAACAAGAGATGAGAGTGCCAAGACCAAGATGGGACAATAGTATCAGCCCTCGCAGTGGCTCGGTACTGGGCTAAAGCAAAAAAGCCAAAGTTACGGAGCCACATTAAAAGTAGTCAGAAAACTGCTATTTCTGTCAACAAGTTGTACTGTGTTGGACACAAACCGCACAGATCACAGTGAAAAAACACTGGGCTGAGAATGCCAAGTGTCTTAAACACATGACAAGAGCAATTTAGCATGATCTTAGACTTGGCACTCTCCGGGGGCGAAACAGGGTGTGAGCCCACACTTGAATTAGAGACTAACAGAGATTAATTTAATACTTGGGAGTTTTTTAATGCCTCACACTTTCAAGTCTACAGCGATTTATTGGATCAGGTTGCCAGCATCTATAAAAATCACATTTAAGACGTAAAAACAAATATCTTCTCTTGGCCTATATAATTATCTTGCATTTTCAGATGCCAGTCCCTCTCTCATTGGCCTAAGATAAATATTGGATCGAAGATGGTACAGACGGATGGCACAGGAAGACATAATTCTGTCAACTTGGGTCTATTCAGTGTGAAGATGCCCAATTTAGGTGTACATTTTGTTCTTAAAGGAAAACACTGTTTCTGTTGAGTACTTCCCTTATCCCAAATATATTTACAATACGTTCTACTCTACGACTCACTAAAATTGGAGCTTAAGAGTCACTGCTCCGTGACATACGTTGAAATGTCCATTAGTTTGATGCAAAAAGTCACACATTTAAACATAGTAGTTTTCTATTTATTCAAACACAACTGTATGGTAGGTTGTTTTTAGCCAGGCTAGTGACGTGGCTCTAGGGATGGCAGTCAGTCAGTCAGTCAGTCAATCAACCCCATTGGTTCCAACTGAAATATACCTTTTGGATGGATTTTTATGAAATTTTGTACAGGTAGTCATGGCACCCAGAGATTAAACTCTACTGACTTAGGTGAGCGCCTGATTTTTACTTTACAGCCACCATGAGATTGACATGTGTGGCTTAGAGTGAAATATCTTGCCAGCTATTGGATGGATCCCAGTGAAGTTTTTAAGGCCACAAAATGATATATTTTAATGCCTGTGCCACCAGTAGGTCAGATTTTTAATTTGTGCAATATATAACCAAATATCAGCTAAACCTGATGTCGTTTTTGTATGTATCACAATACAGGGGGTTACAGGGGTTACAATTCAATATATTACAATATATTGCAGTACGGTGAGGAAGGCAATATTGTGATTTATTTTTTTTAATTTAGTTTTAATAAAAATGTCATAGTATAAAGAACAATCAATCTGCATTTATTTTTATCACAGTCACTGTAACATCCAATATCATAGCCCTCAGTTTACAAAAATCAATAGGTTATTGAGAATAGATACAATATCACCAAACAAAATATCCTGATATGGTATTTTTAGATATTTTCTCACACCCCTAGTTGTGTGTGGGTTTATTTGTTTGTTTGTTAGTCTGTCAGCAGGATTACAGAAAAACTACTGGCCCGATTTTCATTAAAATTTGTGGAAGGGTGTAGTGTGGGCCAAGGAAGAACCCATCGGATTTTTGAGTGGATCTGAATCACAGATACAGAAATTATTTTTGCCATTCTTTTCGGCTAAATTGACTGAATTTGTCCATCATGCGCCATAATAAAAGGGAATGTTTTTTACAGCCACCTCAAACATCACTGTAGAAACGAGTGCCGCAGGTATGTAAGAAATAATCAGATGTGATTTTTTTTCGGATTAAACTGGAATTCCAGATTTTTTTTAATTAATTAATTAAAGTGAATGGTGTGCAGATTTGCATATCGTAGAAGTCTGGACTATTCTCCGAGTGCCTTTCAAGTTTGCAAATGTAATCATGCTAACACACTAAAATAATCTGGAGAACATGATAAATATTACACCTGCTAAACAGCAGCATGTTAGCATTGTCATTGTGAGCATGTTAGCATCCTGATGCTAGTAAAGTACAGGTGTTGTAGACTCTTATTTTTGTCCATAACTGCTAGATTTCTTATAGAAGTTCTTTATTGAGTTAATTTTAACCTTATTTTGCATCATTTGAAAACTGTTGAAAATATTTCCCGGGCCATGCATGATTTACACATTCATTTGACTACACGTTGTATGATACTTAATGAACTACTTTCCTTCATTTTCTTTATTTTCCTTCAAGGACAAGTGATTTTCTTCAAGCTCAGTCAGAACCACACACTGCCAGTCTGTCTGTCTGTCTGTCTAATTTGAAAAGGTGTAATTTAAGTAAATTAATCAATAGGCAGAAACAACAAGTATTTTCCTTTTTAAAAGGCATATGGCACATGTTGTATAATATTTATGTCTACCAGCTGTGCTATTTTGACTGTGTTTTTAACACGGGCTTGGACACACTAATGCATGAATACCCAAAAATGCTAAATTCTAATGCTAATCCAATATATTTTTAATATGCAGTGTTTAACATTGATATTGAATCAAATCCTAATATCTCAAGGTAATACGATTATAAACGGCTTCCCTTACAGATATGTGCTCTTTTCAAAAAAGGAAGGTATCAGCGGTTTGTTTATTAGAAGTGACAGGTTTTATCATAAGCCAAGGTTAGGCTTAATCATTTGACACAGGTTTAGCCAGTGTGTTGTGACAAAATAATTGGATTATAAGGTCCAGATTGAACCAGGGGGGTATTGTTTAGGGCTATGATATCTACCCCCTGTGGATAAAGCCCTAAGAAAGATGTTTCTTCCATACAGAATGATGTAGAAGACATGTAGATGCATTTTTTTCGGTCCATTTCATCAAATGTTAAATCTCAGCTCTCAAATAGCCTAGATTGCGCCTATTGCATCTTTTGTTTTTTTATGTATCAAATCTGTACATTTTCCGCAGGGCTTATCCTATTCATGAAAAAAAAAAAAACATAGATTTGTTTTGGCACACACAGCCTTCAGCAGAGCGTATAAAATCAATTCAGTGAAGAGTCTGTACACACACACACACACACACACACACACACACACACACACACACACACACACACACACACACACACACACACACTGCAACACATGGACATTGCTTTTTGGCTCAGTGCTTTTCACTGTCTCGCTCTCTATGTTCGACCAAAGCTTTGCTGCAGCACTACCTTGTTAACTCAATGTCAGGACATTCAGTACAATACAAGACGAACCAGTACGGTGTTCTGTTATTGGCCGTCACTGAGTTTCTAGATACAATAGCAGCACAGCTGTATGGATGGAAATGTTTGATTTCCATGAAATTGTAATCATTCCAGGTTCCCAGAGGTTAAATCCCACTGATTCTGACTGTCAGTTCTGGTTGACCTTTTTTGTATTGAATGAAATGTCTGAATGAATTCTTGTGACTTTGGTGTAGGGATGCATCTATACCACTTTTTAAGGCCAAAAGTACAAAAAATACTTTGATTTGGGGATTTACCGATACTGAGTACTTCTCACACAGTGACTTTGAAAACATGTTTTATTTCAATCAGATGTTTCTCACTTTGTGACACATGTTGCTAATGTTGTGAAATTTGCCTAAAATCTAAACTGCTGACAATGCTTCTCCTCTGCCTACCCGCGTAACTAACGATTTATACTGATGTTTATGTAATCTCACGCATCACTCATCTATCATGTGCGGTATCGGATAGGGCTGCAAAATATGGTAAAGACATTTTGCGGTTATTTTGACAGATATTGCGTTTGCGATATGATTAGTGTGGGAATAATCGTCTGGAAAAAAACATTAAAATCCTGATAATGTTTTTTTAAATCTGGACAACAAGATTTGTAGGTTTGGGCATCTCTGCAGCATTACAGTGATATACATTATATTATAATGCTGTTTGTCACACATTTTACCTTCTATTAAAAAATTGCAATCTCCCTCATTTGCATATTGCGATTTCGATAATATTACGATTAATTGTGGCCCTTGTATTAGAGAAGTTTTATGATGACAATTACAAGTACATCGGTATTGGTGTATCACTACTTTAGTGATCCTCTGACTTTTCTTTTAGTGCCATCATCCAATCTTAGTTTTTATTTGTCCAGTACTTTATGACCAAATACCTACAGAACTCAACAAAACTAGTAAATTTAGCATGCTGACCTGGTAAACTGCGATTCTGAACATGATTAACATTATGCTTGCAAAACATCCGCATTGTTAACATTGTCATTGCGAGCACGTTGGCATGCCAATTGTAGCATTTGGCTCAAAGCTGCCGTGCCTTAGTTTTACAGAGTGCAGCTTGCATGACTGCAGACTGTGTTTATAATAGCCTTTATTTACTGGGAGAAGTCAACCCAGATCTCTTCTAGCAACACCCTGCTTCACCTGGGAGCTGCCCAGTAAGCTCAGGCCCACTGTCATTGGCCAGTGAATATCTCCACTGGAACAGCTGAGGTTAACTACTGAGCATGAGGTGGCCTTAACTGTGATTATAGCGTGTTTCTCCTGCACTCCTGTCCTAACACACAGGAACCTTTCTTGTTCCTGTGCATTCTTTGAACAACAGTCTCAGGTGTGTGCATCACAACTCTATCATTTAAACAGTAATAAAGTTGCTCTGACGCTTTCAGTCACTTATTTTATTAAAGAAGTTCAATTTTGTTCACAGTTTCATTATTCCCTACCAATAAAACCAAAACTGAATCTCAGGCCTGTTTTCATTGGCCTTGGCCTACTTGCCCGAGCTCTACAGTGTTTTTCCTCCCGCGTTTCGCCCACCTCTGATCTCTCCTCCCTGCCTCTCCTCCTCCTCAGTGGAGTTTCACTGATATGCTGTGTCAGGATCCTGACACAGCACTTCCTCAGTCTCTCCTCAGTTTCAGCTTGCTCCTGCCCCGGAGCACTGACTGCCTCTTTTGGACAATGCCCATCCTTGTTTGCATCGCCCCCTCGTTTCGGGAATCCCGGCATTGCTGGTAACCACTGGTAATCAGGAACGATGAGGTCACTGTCTCTGTTTAGCCTGGCCTTACCATCGAGCCCCCCCTCCCCCCTTTCCCCGTGGCAAGGAGGGGGGATGTGGGTCGCTGTAAAACAATGGAAGCTTTCTCCATTGGGATGATATGGGCTGCCAGGCAGACAGGCAGGCGGCAGGCAAGCAGACGGACAAAAAGACAGACAGTCAGGGAGACAACCTAATCCAAGACAAAGACATCCTGCTTTTGACACCTTAATGGAGCAGGTATTAATGGTTACAGTATTTCCAGCATGTATTACTCCTTCCTCCCACTCAGTAAACACACAAAACGGAATGGAGTCTGTGTTCTGATTTGCTCATCGTCTTCATCATCATCATATAGGTTGACCTGTATTTAACTGGCTTGAGTGCAAACAGAAGGCAGGGAGAAATGATGATGAACTGTAGTTACACAGTTACTTTGGTATTGCAGTTATGTCATGAGGTTGTGAATCTAGTTTTTTGCCAACTTTTAGTTTGAGTGTGCTAGTAGTATTTCACTTTCAGATTGAGTCAAGAAACTTTCACTTGTAGACTCACATCATTCCCCAAAACATGCTGCCCCATCTCACGTTAAATCTGACATGGGGTGGGGGAGGTTTCCCCTGTTGCACATTCAGTCTGCAAAAACTGAATCATATCTTCTCAGTGTGAAAAGGTAGCGAGTGTGAGAAGATTAAAATTGACATGGGCCAGCTCTTCAAAGAAGCAGCATACATCTCATTAAATTTACAAGCATTCATTTTAAAGTCCAAACAGTGCCATAAATTCATTAAACCTGCTTTGGTCTTGATTTCTTCTTCTCCATTATAAAGCTCTCACAGCATTCATTCTCAAGAGCTCAGCCATCCATTTGTCTTTATTAGACCTGACATGTTTCCTGCTATTTATTTTTGCACAGTGTTGTTTGCATTAATTATAAGCATTTTATTCCTCGCGCATCAACGGACAGGTTCCCCTCAAGAGAGGAAAATCTTCTGTTTGGTAGAAATAGCCCGGTGGAGGGTTACGTTTGGTCGTTTCTGCTTACTAATGTGTGACAGGTGGCTGGATATGATTGTAGTTTTGTCCTGTGAATTTGCATATTGGTTCCTGTCCTCAGTCTGTTGGTTCGACAGAAAGCTGCAGGGTGTCTGTGCCGTCTTAAAAAGACCAATAATATAAAAGGTCTTGAATATGATTTTGACAGGCCTTTAAAAATTGATTGCATTAAAGAAGTTAACATTACTTGTATTAAGTTTCATTTTCAGCCTTGCTTTTAAATGCATTTTTGTGAAAAATCATGCTACAAAGTGAAACCGACATGGAATCGTTAATTTAATTAAAATCAAATCAAATCAAACCAAATTTATTTATATAGCACATTTAAAACAACCAGAGTTGTGCGTAAAGTACATGGTACATATGTAAAAAAGGCACATAATGCCAACAAAAGACAATAAAATAAAAAAAATATATATATAATATAATATAATATAAAAATATATAAATATCAGGCCATAACCGATATAAAAAGTCTAAAAAAGTCAGAAACCCTGTTTGTAATGGATAAAAGTGCACCATGGACCATTTAGACATGCAAGATACACTAAATAATATGCTAAATTATTGAACCATCCGAGTGCTACAAACTGCACCCTTATCTGTAATCTATAATCTATAGCTATAAATCAGTATGGCAACAGAGGTCAGGCTCAGTACTTTTCCATATCAGTCTAAATCACTCTGTGGCAGCAGGACATCCTCCAGCACAACCGTTTCCTTCTGATCTGGTAATGGGAAAAACTGTTTGTCAGGATTTGGCTATTGCTGTGACTTTTTTTCTTCTTCCAGGCCCTTTTTCCCTCTGCCATGTTCTTCCAACTATCCCTATTTCTACAATAGCACATTTTTCTACTCATTATAACCCTGCTCTTTATAATTTCACAACTTTTCCCAAGTGTCCCAATGGTTGTTCAAAATGATCATCTAACCACATGTCTACCCGAGAATTTAGACTGGGTGTCTGAGTGCTGTGTGCATTTCTATAATACTGAAACAAATGAGTCCATGGTCAAGACAATTGGTATTCATCTACAACATAAAAAATGGTCCCTTTGGCTCCAGTGTGTCTCATCAGGATGTTACTATTAAATTACATTTGAACTTTAGCTTGGATTGTTTTTGATGCCATATTGAAATCTCTTTGTGTGCCTGAATTCAGTTTAGAGGATTTCTTGTCGAATCTGCCCCAATAGGAAATGCAGTAGATTCCAAAGAAGGCTGCTAATCCTCTCAGTTCATTTGCTTCCTATACTTATCATATTCCTGTATTGATTTTAAATTAAATTGAATTGAATTGAACCTGTTCTTAACATGAAACAAAAATAAAGATGAATGCCGTGTCTTACGTCTGTCCTTGTGCCTCTTCCCTGGTGTCTACCTCAGCACTTGGTCCAGTGGGACGCCGGGAACCCAGAATGTTTGCTCCAGCTGGTGAAGGAGCTTATCCAGCAGTACCACCACTACCAGTGCCAGCGTCTGCGAGAAAGCTCCAGGCTGCTCTTTGAGTATGATAGCCTGCTGGAGGACCCCAACTACGGCCGCAACATGGAGATCTATGCAGGACGCAAGAACAGCTGGGTAGGCAACTGCTTAATGTCCTAAAGTTTCCAAAACTAGAGACATGTGATGGCAAGAAAATGCATGAAAACACTGTTCACATGTTATTGCTATAGCTTTGTAAAGGTTGATATGGAATGATATGAGCAGGGTCTGACTTTACTTTACACTCCTATGCCATTTTTCCAAAAGCTTTTTTATAGAATACAATTCTTATACATCATTACATGCAATTTTGTATGCACGCCTCAGAAGAAATTTCCACAGGAAATGGCATATAGTAAGACTTCCTGTGTGACTGTACAAAAGAGCTAGTGTCAGACAAGGCAGAATCATGTGTTTGTGATTTGGAACATTTATTTAGACTATTCCCAATATGCTGCCTTATGGTACATGGTTTTCAGACCACTGTGCCAGCATGTTGGCATCTGCATGTACACTACGAGTGCATGTAAAGCAGACCTTTAAATTGTTAGAACTACAGGGATATAATGCTTCCAAAAACAGAGTTTGTATTTCATATCATGTGTATTTGAACACGAATATCTTTACATAAAATGTGTTTAGCTAATAAACTGTGGAACTAATGAAAGTGATAATTAACCAAACTAATGACCTGATGAGCACAATCTTTTTTTGCTTAATATGTCACAGTGAGGCATTAAGCATATATCAAGTAAAGTATTTCAATTAATTAGGAGCTTTAAAACCGATTGATGCCCCCATAGTTTTGATTGGTTAAGGCATGTCTTATAACAGCAATTTCCCCGATGCATTTTCTGGCCGGGGAGTCTAAAACGGCCAAAAATACCCAAAACAATATCTTTAAAAAAAAAAAATAAATAAAGAATATATTTTGCTGAATTAATTCTGTCTGTGAAATGCCCGTTGCAAAATCACATCATGTTTTTTACAGAAGACATAATAAGGGCCTTATGAAGGGTCTTATTAGCGGTGGCTGGGTAGGTTGGTGCTTCCAGCAAAGTTGTGGAGTTTTTTGCCAGCGACCAATCACTGCACTACTTGAGCAAATGACATTCCCTTTTAAGCAGAAAAACTGTGTTCCGTTTGCTGATTAAGGCTGGGTGTCAAACCTAAATACTTCCTGAGTGCTGACCAAAATGTGCCTGCAGTTCACTTTATGTCTTACTGTCCCACGAGAGGAAATTCAATTTGCAGCAAAGCAGCATGGAAACATAAAACATAAATACATAAAAACTATAAAAATACAGTAAGACAATTGAAGAGTGCTGGCACTATACACACAATACACAACACAATAAAAAGTCCCTGTGATAAAAGCAAGCACAACAGCAGCATTAAGAGCAGGGATAAGAGGTAGTTTATTTTAGTTTGGGTGTATTAGAATGAAGAGAATATGGGATAAATAAAAACCTGGAGACCTGTGCCTCTGATGCCAAATTCCTTAAAGAGATGATGGTCTGGATTTGCTATGACATCACTAACTTTACAGTCAGTTTTGACCAGTTTCAACAATAAGTCAATGATAGATCTGTATAATAGCACCATCAGCTTTCTGTCGGCATTAAATACATTTAACTTCCACAGAAAATACCATGGCTCTCAACACTTTGTGTTCTTCAGCACTGGTCTGAGAACTGGTCTGAGAAGGTGGCAGTGGTGTTTCTGAGGTCCATAGCCGTATATTTGGTTTTAGAAATGTTTAGTCCCATCACACCACTGTACAAGATCACTGACCACAGACCTATACAATGACTCACTTCCATGAAACAGACTGACAACAACTGTGTCATATGTGAATTTAAGAATGTGCCTGTCCTTGTCCTCGGGACAGGACACAACCCTGCAGAGGACAAATGCTGCTTTACAGTACAATATAAAACAACATTTCTAACCTTTCACCTTTCAATCCATTAGTTCTTTTTTTAACATTTTGAATTGAGTAGCATATTTTGTTAAGGGTTAAAGCACATAATAATAATTATAATCCCCAAACTAATGTGTGTGTGTAACTGCTACAGAATCTCAGGTATTGGAATTTTTTAAACACTACCCAGCCTTGTTGTTGCTGATAGTAATTATATCTGCAGACTGTATGTTTTCACCTTTACGTCATGATTTACACCAAAAAATCACCATATAACCTGTGTGTTCTTTACCTCTGTTCCTTGTTCTCCAGACGGGAGAGTTTTCAGCCCGTTTCCTTCTTAAACTCCCTGTGGACTTCAGCAACATCCCTGTCTATCTCCTTAAGGTAAACCACCTAACCCATACACATTTTGACTCACAATAAGGGTGCACACCATTATGTACACACACACACACACACACACACACACACACACAACAAAAAACACACACACACACAAACCTGCAGACTTGTTAGTCTCAAAGTAGATTTTGCCATGACATGAGCTCCCTTAAGATACAATGAGATATCATGAGTCTTCATTTGTTTACCTGTGTGTGTGTCCATGTGTTTTTTATGTGTGCAATGATAACGGCAGGATTTATTCAAATGATCTGCAATGCAACTGTGTGTGTGTGTGTGTGCGTGTGTGCGTGCGTACATGTATGCAGACTCCGGTCTTGAGGGCTGTGAGTTGACTAATCAGCAAGCCGTCACTCTCGATCTGCTCTGAGCCGCGTGGTGTCTGGAGGCAGCTTAGCCCGAACTCTCTCTCTCTCTCTCTCTCTCTCTCTCTCTCTCTCTCTCTCTCTCTCTCTCTCTCTCTCTCTCTCTCTCTCTCATCAGTGATTGCCTTTACCCCTCTCTCACTGTCTCCCTTCTCTCCGGTTCTCTTTTCACTCTCTATCCCCCCATCTTGGACTGCCTGCATGCTGGAGGCCCTGGTTCTCTGGCCTTTTCCAGCCTGGCCTCTGTTTGTGAGGGGAAATGATGGTAAACATAAGGGAAACAGCAACCACCATCAGCCTCACATCAGCCTTTGTCCCCCATGTCCCTGAGACCTGGAGCACCGAGACTCCCCTCAGCAGGCTTTGAGTGGACTCATTCAAAGTGGAAGTCATATCCTACAGCCGCATTGCCGGTCACGATGATGGAAGAATTTTTATTTATTTTTTTTTTTTACCTGTGTGTCTTGCGAAAGGAAAGTTTCTAGACTCAGCCCTGAGGGGAGCTCTTATTGGTGACATTTCTTTTTCAAACAAGCATGCTGTCACTTGCTGGAGGTTTCTGTGCAGCGGCTTTTGAAAAACGAGGCAGACACACTGACACCTTTAACCAGTGGGTGGTGGTAGCAGTGTAGCCATTGACACAATGTTGTCAAAGAAGAACTCTCTGTAATATTTAGTGATTTTATTAGAGACGAAATCTTGGATGTGGATGTACATTCCTGTCATCCTAATCATATCTTGTTCTTTGCTCCACATGTGCATACACACACACACACACACACACACACACACACACACGTATTATGCTGTATTTGGCAGCTAGGGTATACATAGTATCACCATGGGAGCGCTTGAAGACTAAGGAAGAGTATTGACTCGCAGAGAGGAAAGTAATGAACATCAGCCCACACCTTGTCCACCCACGCTTTACAGAGGAACGGGATTATGAAGCATATAGGCTGGACTCTAAGAACACAAATGTACTGTACGCCAAACCGATGACCTGGATTTTCAGTTTGACAGTTGTCGTGCAATTAGCTCTGTCAGTGTGAATGCTGTCTGCACTCGGTTCCTTTTGTGCATTCATTTCTGCATTGCAAGTAATTCCATACAGTTGTAGAGCAGTTCAAGTGCAATTAATTGACTCATACAGTGCTTCCTGACTGAGCAGACAGATATACCCTATATATTCACTGTAGAATGAACCGCAAGTTTGTCAAATTGAAGATCTGACGCACAGGGCCAGATTCACGGCAACTATTGTGTTGGTTTTTTAATCACAGATTTGACGCATTATGCCCTGAACAAACTGATGCGCCAGGCTGCAGTTAGCACGTCATTTCTGTTAGATGCACCTTTCTCCTCATTTGTGTTTAAGGAGGATCATGCAAATAATAAAAGCAGGTATGCTAAAAATGGTTGTATTGTGCTGAATTTACTAAGGCCACGCAAATTGTGAAAAAAAAATTGCCGGTTGCGGTCCCTTGTGTGTCTTTGATTGGTCTTACTATGCTAAATAATATAATAACCCAATAGCTGCGCTTACTGAGCTCTCCTTCTCTCTCAGAATGCATCCACAGCGCACTACCAGGTTCTGACTGTGTAATGAACTGCTGCCTTGGTAAATGAGGCGCTGAATACATGCAGAAAAACCTCAGTGTACATTTGCCATTTATGTTGTATGTCTGCAGATCAATTTTCATTTTTTTGCATCTGCTGTGCAAAAGAACACCAACTCAGGCGTCATCAGCATCCTTCTCATTCATTTTAAAGGGACCACTGTGTTGATACAATCATCGCAATGAAAGATGAAGCGATTGTCACTGATTGATAGTCCCACCATGCAGGGTTTTGCTCATAAGCTTTCAAAGTTGTGGATCTGTTACTTAAACTGAAGTTCCTCGATCATACTTATTCATCTCAGTGGTACCTGAAGCAACACGCCCCCACCAGTGCAACCCCTTGCATTATTTTAACAAAGGCCTGTTTTCAGTCTGAACGCCCACTAAGCCTCCAGAATGAGTTACAAGCTATTTAACAGCCGGTCTGTCTTTACGGAAAACACTTCAAAAATCAGAAAGGTGATGCTTTCCCAGACAGAATATAAGCCATCAGCCAGGTACTGTAGGTAGAGGTCAGACTGTTGATCCTGATTTGAATCAACCTCCTCATCAAATCCATGGATGTCCTTGCTTGAGGAGGAGGAGGAGGGGGCGGGGGGGGGTTTGGCGCTGAAGCGGAAATCTGTTCAGACATAGGCTACTCTGCGCTGCTAGTGAATGCCGAGATGTTGCTGGTGGGCGCAGAGCTGTGGAGGACGACTGTTACCTGAAGCGAAGCATCCGCGTGGTCTGAGCTCACCACAGTGGACATGTTTACCTTCCTGCATGGACTGCCCAGCCTCGGGGAGGGGGGGAGGAATGCAAGTTTATTATTTATTTGTTTATTTATTTACTGATTTTTATTTTTTTTAACGGGGGCAGCCCGTCATAGTCAAAATGAAAGAGTTAGAAGGACACTGAGAGCGGAGATGAAGGGAAGATAGTGAAATGCACACAGATGGCAGTTGGCAGTTTTCTTCCCCTTTAAAGGGCATGTGGTCCTTTTGGGCACTGTTTTAGTGTCTCATGCTTTGATCGTACCTTGACCTCTGGGTTGTCACCCGTTTGAAGTTGCTTTTACTCATACCCTCTCATTTAGCATTGACCCTTGACCTCCCACTGCTTAGCTTTTTGTTCATATGTCTCAGGTATTTTAGTGCGCTTGCTGGTTGCAGTACAATGTGTCTCATTCCTTATGGTCTAGTTAACACATCCATTCTAGGAGGTTATAAAAGATAAAACATGTTAGATTTTTGGTTTAAAAAAAAATGATGGCGTAGACGTTGATACACACTAATTCTACAATACATTTCTCATCCTGCTTCATGTCACGTTTCTCGTGAGCACATTATTTTTCTAATTACGGCGCTGACCTTTTCGTTAAAACATGTCCCTCTTGCTTCTCACTAGACTGTCTGTCTGTCCGTCCATCCTCGCTCTGTAGAGTACACATATGTGCAGCGGCGGCTTGCCTCTAAATGTCCACACTGATCTGCATGGAGTGACGCCACATTCGTGACTGAGCCCTCTGCTCTCGCTTCACTTGAGCTTTGTTTCCCCCACAAGCGCTGACCCATGTCACCAGCTCCAAAGCAATCTGTGTGTGTGTGTGTGTGTGTGTGTGTGTGTGTGTGTGCATCTGTCTGTGTGTGTGTGTGTGTGTGTGTGTGTGTGTGTGTGTGTGTGTGTGTGTGTGTGTGTGTGCATCTGTCTGTGTGTGTGCGTGTCTGTCTGTGTGTCTGTGTGCGTGTGTGTGTGTCTGTGTGCGTGTGTGTGTGTCTGTGTGTCTGTGTGCACGTCTGTCTGTCTGTGTGTGTGTGTGTGTGCGCGCGCGGTGCGTCTGTCTGTGTGTGTGTGTGTGTGTGTGTGTGTGTATGTGCGTCTGTCTGTGTGTGTGTGTGTCTGTGTACTATCATTGATCCAATATGATGTTTCAGGTGATCCAAGTCTTGTGTCTGCTGTTTTATAACGTGTGTCTGTGTGTGTCTGTGTGTGTGTGTGTGTGTGTGTGTGTGTGTGTGTGTGTGTGTGTGTGTGTGAGTGTGTGTGTGTGTGTGTGTGTGTGTGTGTGTGTGTGTGTGTGTGTGTGTGTGTGAGATTCCGAAGTAGCAGATTAAAAAACTGAAACATGAACAAGAATTGTATGAACTGAAGAGTTAATTTATTTTCTTTATTTATCATTATTTAACAGAAATATCCTCATAAACCCCTGTGTGCAATGTTTACAGCCATCGGTGTGTCTGTTAAAGCTGTAAAAAGCCCTTATTGTTGATGAGTTAGATGAAAGATCGACACCACTCTCATGCTTGTTCATTAAATATACTGCTACAGCCAGCAGCTTGTTAGCTTAGCTTAGCACAAAGAATTGAAACAAGGGGGGAAAGATTAGACATAACAGATAAAACGTGTTAGCTAATGAGCTTTAGAGGTGCCGGTAGGCAGATCCTGTTGCCTTTGGACAGGGCCAGGCTTTCTTCTTGTTTCCAGTCATTGTGCTAAGCTAAGCTAACTGGCTGTTGGCTATAGCCTCATATTTAACATCAGTGAGAGTGACATCGAGCTTCTCATCTATCTCTCTGTCAGAATGAAAATTAGCATTATTTTCAACTACCGCTTTAACGCCAGACTTGTATTTGTAAGTTTTTAAACCTTTTTCATCCCAAGCCTCTCTAATGCCCAGCAACCAGCCTCCCACTCCCCCAGGTCAATGTTGCTTCCTGCCAGACTGACCTGAGGGAGGCTTGCATTCAGCCCTGGGCATTCCTGTATCCTCGTTTTGTCTGTACAAGCTGTGTATGCTTCAACAACAGCACTTACATCTAATTATTTTTACTCTAATTATTTTTGGTCCTGCATCCCCCCCCCCTTACACACACACACACACACACACACACACACACACACACACACACACACACACACACACTTTAACCTTCGGAGCTCCACAGGCAGCAACTGACAGGGGAGGGTCAGGGTGAAGCAGAGCCTTGGGCTCTCGTTCTGTCTTTTCATTTGTGGTGCCAGCGTCACTGACTCGATTATTTCTGTACTTCCTTTTCATTTCCTGTCTTGTTTTTTTTTTTGTTCTTTCATCCAAATATCAACTCTTGAATTAGCCTTGAGCAAATGTTGCACTCCCAAAATTTTTTTTTTTGATAAATGAGAGATTTAAAATAAAAACTGAATACACAAATCGCAGTTATTATTTGAATAATGTTTCCTGCTCCTACTATTTAAAGAGCTACAAATCAGCTTCAGTAAACACTTCAGGAAGGGGGGGAACAACATGAAAACGTCCTCCTAATGATCTTCTTAAAACGTGTTCCTGACGCCCCTCAGGGCTGTGTTTAACAATGGCACTGCCTTCCACCTCGGTAGCAGGAGGGTGAGAGTGCAGCGTTGTCGTCGTCCCTTCCCCCATGGGCACGTTGGAGGAGCCGAGGACAGATTGAGGGTATTGCTGAGGATGGCATCAGAATACGGGGCAAGCACGTCGCAATCTCATGGTGCATGCAGAGGACTCTTGACATGGCACATGACAACAAGCAGACTGTTTTCTTTCGAGTAATAAATTCAACTGCGGTTACACCGGGGACTTTTATCAAAGTGCTTCATTTTTAAATGCTTGAACAGTACACTGAATGTGAGGAAAAGGTTCAGGCAACAATATTAGTGTTGTACATTGGGATTAAGAATGCAATTTTTCTGATGAATATTCCAATTGCAAATTAAGTTGTGATTATTTTGTATAAATGTAACTACTGTCCTGCTGTTGTCTTCTATTTTGTTTGATTTGTGTACTAAACAAACAAGGTCTTGCCAAGCATTATCATAAAAAAAATATCTTGTTTCTGCAAGAATTGAATCACCTAAAATAATAGCTGCTTGTTGCTGATGCCCTTCTAGGGTTCTTTTTACTTTTGTGATTTTTCTATTGAAAAATCCACTCGTTTCCCCTTAAATGTTACAGTTGACATCAGTAAATAATATTCAGGTCATCATAACATTCAAAAGTTTAGTTATTTTTATGGATAACAGCTGCATAGTTGGTGACTTATTGTAATTATGACTGCTGGTAAGTCAGGTCTGACCAAGTGGCAACCTCCGTGGCTGAAAAATGAAGCTAATGTGCCAAAAACTGCAGTTCCTTAAATGGCCACTTGAGGCTGGCTCCAAAAGCCAGTCAATCTCTATAAGCCCTCATATTAAAATGCCCAACCTTACATCTGAACATGTAAGTTAACTGTAAAGTTGTCCCGTCACAGGTGGCTGTTTTCAGTAACAAGCCTCGCTCCACCTCTTTGCCCATTTTTGGATAGGACTTCCAATATAACGATGAATTCACTGTCACCATGTCCATTTTTATTTATACAGTCTATGTATCAAACTGGTGATGATGATACTGGAGCTGCTGGAGCTAACATTGGCTTCACAGGCTCTTGAGATTCAGAAACTGCACTGAAATCGCAAATTTGATATCGAAACAATTACCACAGCGTGGTTGTTTGCATTGCTGAAGGGCATTCACAATTCCAGCTTTGACCCAACGACTAACGAAGAAAAATATCCCTATGACCTATAGCTTCTTTAAGAGTTGTGTTACCGTTTTAGGGTTAAATGGGTTATGAATGCATCAAACCAGAAGCGTCACTGATAGCTTGAGGTCAGCTTTTGATTAATTCAAGGGGCTGTGGTAAATAGATGTTTATTCAAATCAATTGATCCTACCATCCCACTCTTCACCTCTATGTATTTCTGTATTGGCTGATACTGTGTGTCTCAAAGTGAGGTTTTAAAATAGATCAAGAACGTTAACAGCAGTCAGTCAAGGCCAAGTAATGAACTCATTTACTGCAAATGATGGAGCCATTATTTGAGCAGTAATCTGCAGTGTTGATGAATGTTTGTTATCCAATTCTAATTGAGTTTACCGCAAACCTGACTTATGATAAGCTTTTGTCATTAAACTGAAAAAAAATCTTTAAGATTTATGATTCTCATACCATTGCGCTCAAATTTGAATTTAAGAAAATAGTTAATTTATTGTATTGTTATGTTACAGTTGTTGAAGCAGAGTGTGCACATTGCCTTCAGTTGTATACAGTAATGGTTTGAAAACCTGGGGAACAGAAGTAATTTCAGTTGCCTATTGAGACATAAACACAGTATGTACATATGCAGGTAGTGTCTGTGTGCTCAGTTGGTTAGTAAAACTAATCTTTTCGTTTCACATATTGAGGTACCAGGCACTTGACCAAGCCCCCAGGAAAAGTATGTGGCTTTTTGGTGATTTCGGTGTGGTGACCACAGGTCACATGACAACTGGGTCCAAAAAGAACCATTACAAAATAAATGGCTATGAAAACTTGAAACAATCATCACACGGACAAAAAATACTCACAATGTGAGCCATTAGGTCAAATAATGCTTGGTGTATTTTTGTGCCGTTCATAATGCACACGTGGTATTCAATTTCCCGAAGGCCAAGATGTCAAATTACTGCAACCAGAAAATGTTTTGTATTTCCGCTTTGTAACTGACCTAAATGATTAATCTGGTATCACCATTTTTGCTGGTTTAAGTTGCTGATAGACAATTGATTAATTTGTACATTTTAAGTATGAAGGGCGAATTGCGACATGTAAGGTAATTCCACCGTTTTCATGTTTTTTTCTTTCGCAACAGATATTGCTTTCAATTAAATCTTTTTGCAAAAGTTTGGAAAATTCCCCAGATCTGTATCATGTTGTCCTAATCAAAACCTTAACTCTGACTCTGATATAAGTGACACTCCCCTGCATTAACCTGAACTTGTTTAAAGCTGTCAGGTAAAATTCAACCACAGAATTACCACATTAAACCATAAGAACCAGTTAAAAAAACAGTCAAATCCTTCAGAGTAGCATTTATAGTACAGTGATTTCCAGTCTTATCAATCTGAGCACCTGACTACTCCTTTAAAAACACTTTTTAACTCAACACCTCCTCTTCACAAAGCCCAGATTAAGGGAGCTGGAGAGTGACACAAAGCCACTTATGTGACGGCCTACACCACTGAATCACCACTGGCGATGGAGCACCTTTCTGGGTATTCCAGGCCGGCATTTACGCTTGTTTGTGTGTTTGTCGGTTTTTTTTTGTGAGGATAGGGTGGCTACCACAGCTCTCAAGATAAGCCAAAAAATCTCATCACTTTCCAGCAGCTGCGGTTACCTTACCTTTCCGGTTGCCACATTATTGTTGCTCCTTTCTCAACCGCTCATGAGGCTTTTGTCGTTTGCGGTTTTCTGTCCAGCTTACGTTCCCCACTGCGTGGCAGTTGAGCTTTTGGAGAAGTCGTGGCTGAAGATAGCCTAGTGCGTCACATGATGAGTCTTTCGCAATTCTCTGCACAGACCTGGAAAACAACACAGTGGCCACTACACACACACACACACACACACACACACACACACACACACACACACACACACACACACACACACACACACACACACACACAATGACACCCATCATTGAAGATCCATTAAGGCTGTGATTAAAATGACCCTCAATCAGCCATTGCAGCTGGTTGTGCAGTCTATGCTATCCATTGTGTCATTTGCTGTGTCATGACCAGAGCAGGGAATTCACTGCATTATTCTTCTGTTGGTTTGACCTGCTGGTTGTGGTTTTTACCACATCGCTTCAAAACAGGTCAAGAGAGTTGTTGTCACTCAGTTGAGATAGAATTATCCGTTACTGGATTACGCATTCTAAAAAGACTGTAGTGTTACCATTTCTGGTGATCATATGACAATAGGAAAAACAAAAAAAATTACCTAATGGCTACCTTCCATCCATTACCTTTTTGTCTTTCTATTCTGGGCCTGTCTGCCACTTTGAGAGAAAGCTCGGGCCTGTGCGTGACTGTTGAGCACTTGGTGCCAAAGCGAGTGGTTGTAATTTGTGGCCTTGCCGTGCCCTTGCACGGTAAACACTGACTAAGAGCTCAGGAATCTTAAGAGCTATAAAATAATTGCAGGTTACTCCCATAATGCCCAGAGTGTTCTGCTCCTTGCCTCAGCTCTGCCTCTTCTGTCTCATCCCTCTTTTTTTTTTCCTTTTTTTCGCACAGCCTCTACTCCTGCTATGCAAAACGTAGTGCTTTCCCCGCTGTATGTGTTGCTTATTACGGTATTTACCTAATGACTCAAAAAAATATTTAGTGATGTGTCATAAAGGCTTAGGAAATGTTTAATGTTCTGCTGTAGCTGTTTAGGATGCTAAAAAGTAATTTCTTTTTTAATTTTGTACAAAAGTTAAACTCATCCTTATTATGTTAATTGCAGTAATTGGGCATATATGGAAATTGATATAACATTATTTTTTCATTTTAATATGAAAATATGAATAGATCTGTTTTTGAAGATTATTATGATATAGTAAAAAGTATTGCAGAGAAGATGTTAGCAGGGTTTACTGTCCTCTTAATTGCAAACACTTGTGGTGGGCTGTGAAGCCAAGACAGCATTGGCCAGGGACAGAATGCTATCTGCACTGTCGTAGGACTCTCTTTATAATGAGTGTACTGTATATTTTGATATCTCATTTGAAATGAACATTTATGACTACCAGTACTGAACATGCAAAGCCAACCTTCAGCTATGTTGTGAATAAATTCAGGGAAAACCAAAGCATATCAAAATGCATTCATGTTGCATTCATAGTGATTTCTGAGTCCTGTTGCTGAGTGATGGCGTATCTGTGTAGCACTGAGACATTGGCATTTAGTAGGAAAGCAAGTTGCCCAAAAGACATCGTCAAGTAATTGCCAGTTTGGGCTTCACTAATGCAGTGTACCACTGAAATCTGAAAGGCCAGCCACTGCTTCCACTCAGATAAACAATTATGTGGCTTTTAAATGGTGGATGTATTATAGCTTGGTATGCTCTTGAAGATGAATTTAAATGTCAGGCGTAACAGCTCTAAAACGGAAATAAGAAGTCAGAGAGTAGTGTTCAAATATTAATTTTTATTCTTATTTTTTTTTGTATAGTATCTTTACAATATAACTAAACTGTGATAACTGATTGTGTCATTAGTTGATTATTTTATTAATATATGTCTATTTTCCAATCAGTTATACTACAAATTGATACCAAATATGGGTAATATCTGCTCCTTGATGGCTGGAAGTCCAAACTGATGGCAGGAAATGCGCACCCCTCTCCTGAGTTTGCTGACACAGTAAACTGAAACTCCTGTGTTGCAAGAGGTTGGATGCAATTGCAAAAGAGAAGGACCCAGTGGGTCAGTGGGTTGTGGTTATTTATCTAACATAAGTGTTACATCAGTCCTCTCGTCGATTTCAGGGTGAGAAGACCAGGGGCAGGGGGTTGAGGCCAATAAAAAAACGATCAAACCATCATTGTTATTAATATTGGCTGTACTGTTTATTTATATTAAGATTAATATTAATATTGTAAAAATCTAAAATAATAAATACATTATCTATCCATCGGGAAATCATTGTTAAAGATTTTCATGAAATAAAGCCCTGTTTTAAATATATTTACATTTGGCATGATATCCGGTTTTCACTACACGATTAACATTCACAATATTAATAATATAATAATAATAATAATAATAATAATAAATGAAATAAATAAATGAAAATAAAAAAGTGTTTTTAAGAAGTAATTTAAAAGAAGTCAAAAAAGAAGATTCTGCAAACCTCTTCCGGCAGGTCGTTTAATCATTGTAATATCGATAGAAAGCAAAAACACACAGTGCTATCAAATTCATCTTTAACTTTTATTTTCTCTCTTTTGTGCTGCTGTGAAAGCTAACTCGCTGGTTAGTGCATCTTCTTCTTTCTTCCGTTTATGGCAAGTGGCAACCAGCTAAAGGTGCTCTACTGCCACCTTACATGTTGCCGTGTGAACCACAAACGTGTCACGAAAGCGAGCTAACACAGCGAGTCCCATAAACGCTGACCACCATTGTGAGTGAATGCTGTCCTGTATTGTAAAGAAAAACTCTTCGAAAATGGAAAAGTCCTGGGAAACGATTTCTTAAAAGGAGTGGGAACCCTGAGTACATTGAGCTTGAATGTACCTGTGGTTTATTGATTGAAGTCTGTAATTGCTGGTAATTGAGCCTCCTTGTTGGAGGTCCAGAACTTTGTATCTGATTTGTCTTGTTTACAAGCTCTATGGATTTGGGAACCCTGCTGTGATTACTGCCAGGTGGTTTAACATCTGCTACTCCACAGCTTTGCAGCCCTCTGAGAAAACGTTACACAATGAGACAGTTAAAGGGAGTCTGGCTGAAGTTGCTCCTGTTAATGCTTTCATCTCGCTCGTGTCAGACTGTCACGAGGAAAGTACAGCACAGTCATACGCTGACCATCGTGCTTAAGTCAGAGAACACCTGTGTGCTAGCGTGTAGACAAATAATGTTTGGGGGTAACTGTCACAGACGCACGCTGTACAATGTTTTTGATCATTAGGGCATGCGACTGATCTGAGGCCTCCCTGAAAAGCACCTGTTGTAGCGAAAGCATTTGATTTAGACTGCAGCTGCAAATGCACTGTGTTCCTCTACAGCAAATATGATTGAAAAAGCAGATAACGTGATTTAACAAAGCGCTGTGCCAGTTCACAGACAGTATTTCTAAAACTTGAAAGCGCTCAGACTGCAAATGATGATGTGACGTTAATTAAAGTCTGAGGGTTTGGTGTGTTGGGTGGACATTGGGACTGAGCCAGAGAAAACATTATGGGAGAAGAGAGCAGTTCTCTGGAAGTTCCACTTCTCTGGAAATTTCCTGGTTTTATTGGAAAGTGGTTCAGATAAGTCTAAATAAGGAGGCATTTATAGCATTAGTATGCAGTAAACCACTGTGCACTAACTAATCATACTGATATACAGTAAATGGCATTGGGTCCAGAAGTCAGGAAGAGTGTGAGGTCACTGCACTGTATGACTCCAGCAAATCTTCTGGAATAGATATGAGTGTGCATGCAGACAGCTGAATGTACTGTAACCTTCATCTAAAGCCTAAAAGTAGAAAGCCCATGGAAACCAGAAAGTACTTTATCCATGTTCTTGTAAATATCAATTTGTGGTTAGTGATGCCCACACCCTGAAACACCCACAGAGCCAAATGTAAATATTTGAACTTGATCTTTGGGTTATGACATAACCATTACTGTTAAAGTCCAGTAGCAGCCTGCTGCTGGCTCGACTTGTTTTTAGTTTCTGTGAAGGTGGCTATGGCAATATCTAAAGGCAAACCAAGAGAGTTATTTATTATTTTAATTTGTAAAGGACATTGTGCAAAATGAGCAGAAATGTTGTACTTTGATATACTGAACAAGAGTTAGCTTAAAGTTAGCACCTTCTTGCTATATCAAGTCAGTAAACCGTATACACAGTGAATTAGAACACTAAACAAACAGGACCGGCCACATAATACTAAAATACAGCAGTATATGCCATATCAACAGGAAGTGTGAAGACTGTGTGGGCATGTGCAGGCTGTGCTTGATGCACATCTCCCTCACTCCCCTGTCTTGTTGCACCTGCCAGGGCAGGGAAATCAGATGGAACTTGAAATAATGCGGCAGGGTAACAAGCATAAGCTGCTGGAGCTAGCTTCGCTAACAGGCTAACAATAGCATTCCACTCATAGAAAGTTCTACACCTTTATAAAACTTTATTTTACTTGCAACTTTATTTTTTCCCTTTATCACTGTCCTTGGACCGACTGCCTGCCTGCCTGCCTTCCTTCCTCCTACTCTTCACCACCAAAATATGCCAATACTTCCTGAAGTACAGGCTACCTCAGACATTTTGACTTCTCAAACACAGGTGTAACTGACTACATTGATCCCATTATAATTACGCCTTTTTTATTAATAAAAATTTAGATTATTTTTCCAGTGCAATACTGACACTTGTTCAAGTTCTATATTATTTATTATTTATACACATTATTGACTGCAAGATGCAAGGCTGGCAAGACAGCAAGGTGAGAGAGCTTCTCCTGATTTGAAGGAAAGAGGAAACAGGTCACTCACGCTTCCTGCAGATATGTCTGGCTGTGCGCGACTATTGGCACTGTGACAGACAATGCGATAAACAACAATATACTGAAAATGCTGAGTGAAAGAGGCATTGCTTGCAGCCCAAGGCAAGTAGAAAATACTGTTATAAAAAAAAAATACTCTTTACTAACCCTGCTTTCCAGCGCATCCGTGACATTGAACATGACACATCAGAATTAAAACATTTAGCGGGTTTATCTGCGTTTTAAAAAAAACCCACACATACGTGCTAATTTTGGTGTAAAAAGTATTAAGTGTGCCATTGCCATTGTGCATGCTTGCTTAAAGGTACCCTGTGGAGTTTTTGACCACTAGTAGTGCTAAGGAGCAATGTTTGTATGAGAAGGGCCTCATTTTGTTTGTTCTCACACATACATACAAGAACACACATGTAAACATGTTTAAATCCATGAAGAACAGAGGAATGTTTCAGCCTTTACTGGAATGTCCTGATAGCACACGCAAGTGGAAAAGATTTTTACACATTTGAGTAAACATTATTTGTTACAAATCTGGTTTTCTTCCTATCACGTCAGAATGTCCATTGCAGAGGCTTGCTGTTCAACAACAACCTTCAAATGTGCTTGAGTAGGCTCATACCAAAACCAAAAGCACATTCTTGAATTTGTCAGTCCGGTATGCTTCAATGGAGGTGACTTGTTGGAATCGTAAATATTTGCAGACACGGGAAGTGAGACTGATCTGACTTAGGCATGGCACGGCATGAACATTTGGATTATCCTGCCCAAATTTTGAGTCACAATATTATCCCAGTCATTATCAAAATATGCTTAAAAATCTTCAATGGCACTAAAACATACTTTACATTTTGTTAGGAAACAAATCCTCTACCTCTCCCTCTCCTCCTTTAGTTTGGAATCCATAGTATTCCCACACATCCGGTTCTTTTTTGTGGTGCTTAGGTTTTTGGAATCACTAGAAAGACAATTCAAAAGTAAATCAGGAAATCAATATAGCGCTGTACATTATCTAGCTTGAAGGCCTTTTCAACTCACTCATTAGGATATTCCTGATTACCCCAATAATGCAAACCACGATACACTTTTCTGAGTGTTCAGCATCATACGCGATAATATCCTACATTGTCAACCAGTTTCAACCTGTGCAGAGGTCTAATTTGGATGAATAGAGAGAAACAGCTGTGCAGATGTGCAGGGCGTCCAAATAGATAAATAATCACGTTGATCTTATTAATGTTCAATAAGGTTTCACTGTTTGCATTTAGGACATGTAATAAAGCCACAAGTGTAAATGCAACAAGGTCAGAGGGTTTGCTTATTTGTTTGCTTTGTGTGCCGCACGCCCTCACCTCCGTCATTGCACTTCCATCCACTGACCCATCACTTGCAGCAACAACCCCAGTGCCGCACTGACAGACGGGTTGTCAGAAAGGTCGTGCCCCGAGGTGAAGGAGTCAGGCATTCTCCATCATTCCTTGTTGTGACACATGACTAGTGGCACCAGAGCCTCACCGCATGATGAGGTGGTTGGCGGCAACAGAAAATTTGAGCTCCTTTTATTTCTTTTACTTTGTTTTTTTTTTTTTTTTTTACAGACAGTTGCTAACTTCTCACCTGCTTTTACACTTTTTTCCATTTCCCATGTCAATTTTCTTTTATTCCGTGCTGCCTTACTAAGCTATTAATCCTCATCAGAGGTGAGAATATATCAGAGACACCTTAGCACACTCACATCCCATTGATGATGACACACATTTGGCCTGTTAAGTCTTGCTGTATCATATCATAACTAGGTGTGGGACCATATGCAGTGACTAATGCCACAGAATGCCTCTGACGCTGGTGAATTGATAATTGTTTGCACATGATAAACAACATATTTCTCACTGTAACTGAGTCATCTCTTGCCTCATGATGTCATGGCAGACATGCAATCAGGGAACATATTTACTCAGTATGTCTCATCTCAATAGTGATGACACTAGAGGCCATTTGTTTTTATTTGATTATCTTTTAAAAATGTTTTTGTGTGTTTGTTTTCTCAGTGTCTTATGTGCATATGCAGGGAACATATAGTATATGCCATGAGTGTCGCATTTCTTGTCTTTTAAGTTATACCAACACAGTTTTTTCTATCTACTCTTTATTTAAGAAGTGGTTCCAGCCCACCCCCATTCTACTGATGCTCTTTACATTCCCTTGAGTGCATATAAATAAAGCATGCATCTTCTATATCAGGAAATGATGAAACGTCACGTGCCTTTCAGAAGACATGTGCTGTAACATTGGAAGCTTCCTTCACCTCTGTTTGAAGTGTGGAAGTAAATAGCAAAAGCTTATTTAAGGAGATGAAGGAGAGCACCTCAGCATCCTCTGTGGAGTAGTGGAGCTAAAGAGAGATCACACCCTTAGGAGGGTTGGTTAGAGAGTGCAGAGCTCAAATCCACTCCCTAATGCTCCAGTGACCCCAATATGACCCCCTGGTACTAAAGGTCATGCCCGCCTCTTGTCTCCCTCGGCAAATGTGCGATCCACAAACGCCTCCCCCCCATAACCACCCACACTGCGTCTCCAAACGATGGTTCCCACCCACCTGCTCGTACCCCCAGCTGAGCATCAGAAGATTCCAGCTTTACAGTCTCAGGAGAACATCTCCCCCCCTCCTCCTCTCTTTCCTCCGTCCCCCCACACTTCTCCACGCCTCCATGGAATTACTTCTATCTGGCCTACTTTCCGCCCTCGCTGTATATCAAGTTGTACGTTATCTATATGTTGTTTTTTTCTGTAACACCTCTTCCTAATCATTTGTTTTTGTCCCCTCAACCCTGATGTTATTCTGCTTTCATTTAACTCTCAATTCCTTGTCCTTTTGCACGCCTTATTCTGCCTACTGTGGGCTTTTTATTAACACATTAGTGGCTTCAGGGTGAAATTGTGTCCCTCTATCTTGCCTGTCTGCGCTCATTTGAGTCTTGCCGTTTGCTTACCCTTGGCTTACCAATGACTTCAAAATGCCCCACAATAAGGAAGAATTAGACCTTTTCCGCCCAGGTCTTTCCTTTTCCTTCTTCCGTTTCATTTCTCCAAAGCAACATACAAAAGCTTACATGAAGGCATCATAGCTAATAGAGACCCAGATTAATTGTATTTTCATATAGATGGAATCATTTGGTTACAGCACAGAGGTTGGCAAGGTACATGGATTGGCTACCATCCGATGCTAACAAATCTGTTATTGAAACGTTTATCTTTGCTCTTTCTTATTAGCAAAGATCAATGTGCAAACTATTCAAACAGTGCTACCTGTCACTTTGCAGGTTAAATGCCACATCATCACTAATTAACGTTAATTCGGTGCAAAACGTAATGAGAGGGCAAACTAAAATCTGTCCTCTCCTCAAGCCAGCGTTTGTATTCCACCAAAGATTTTTCATGAAGTAAAAGAGGCATTGCTCTGTAACGCCACTGTACAAACGCAAAGGGAGGAGTGCTTTCGTTTTCGAAGTTTCCACAACACCAACAGAGTGCTCGCCCAACTTTTGGCACCCACATAATACTGTGTATTGATGATTATTTTTTACTGTTTATACTGAGCAGATTTGGCACATTATTATTTTTGTTTCTTGTTGTTATGGATATGAATACGGCTGCCACTCAAAACTGCTTCTTTCTTCTCAGCCAACAGGTTTCAGCTGAATCTTTTGAGTTTGAGAACCTCAATCCAAATTTCAAAGCCTCAGTTGAATTAGTGAACTAGCAGTCACTTTCTGCATTGGGACACAATGCATTAATTTGTTCATTTGTTTTTTTTAAACTGTGCGCCTAAAAATTCAGTAAATTCAGTGTACTGTAAGCGTAACCTTGCATCATTTATTAAAAAAAGTATGTTTCAGTATTATATATCACATGGTTTTACCCAGTATATTGTTAGCAAGAGTGCTAATATATTAAATTAACCTCTGGCTAACTATAAGGACGATACTGTATGTGGGACGATTTTTGTAAGCAATAAAGATGACAGTGAATCTGCCATTGTCAGCAATCCATAGTAATAAATCACAAACTGATGTTACTGTCACACTCACTCACTCACTCACTCACTCACTCACTCAGTTGTGTTTAACTACACCTCTGAAAAGTTTTAAATATGTGCTGTAGTTTTTGCACTTTCTGCAAATCATTGTAGAATAGTAGATTAAGACAAAGAGGATTTTTAAGCTTAAGGACCAGTAGTTCTCATATAGCATGGACCAATAGGCATGTTGAAATGCATGTCAAATATACATGAGTAGCTCTGTATATTGGGTGGTTTGTCCTCAGTGCTGAGACAAGTCCTCGTGAAAAATGTCATTTCTGTCACGAGCCATATGATTTGTAATTTCAGCAAAGGCCTTTATTTCACGGTTATTTAAGCCCGACATCCCATTGGTCCCAAATATGGGTAAGGGGCTGCAGTGGTTCAAATGACCGGAATAGTCTCATTAATGGTGCAGTAGGACAAAAACACCCTGCAACACTGTCAGTGAAGCAATATTAATACAATTACAATTATCACCCCCAGAAAATGCCACAATAACCACACCAGTGTGTTAAGCCTTCAGCTCAAAGCCTAGCCTTTTCAGCTTAAAGTTCGCAGTGAGTGCAAGCGTAGTTTTTATATCAAGTCTCCAAGGTCAGAAAGGAGGAAAAATACGAAACTCTCTTGTAAATTTGACATTTAACATCTTAAGATGTTACACATAATACCGTCAGCACAAGGTCCAGAAGTCAGATGGCGGTTGATTTATAGGTCACTCTGTATTGTGTCATCAGCATGAACATACTACATGCGTTCATTCATCTCTTGCAACACACGGCCATGCAGTTCTCCACATGCAAACACACATACTTGAGTCACCCTTGTGGCTTCGAGCCCTAGCATCACGCACAGCACGGCGAAGGCCAGATCATTGCAGTGACATGCTATCAGTGACACACTATCAGTGATACTTGGCCACAGTCACACATATGACTCGTGTTTTGGTGAAGTAATGATCGTCTTGCTTAAGTGTCTCAGTGGCACATCTGTTGGTCATCTGCCAGCTATTGTCGCGTTGAATGTAAAGATTTCAGCTGGTGGCCAACTCCTGACAAAGCAGAATATTTGAAAAGAGAAGCAGAGCAGTTGAAAAAATACCATGTGTTAGATCCCCTTGAGTGTTTTTAAACGTATACAGTAATTGGCATTATTGCAGCAGGGTGTCTACATACATACATTGTAGCATATTTTCCTATATAATTCTGTGTATTTTGTGTCTCACCTTAGATGACTCGTGTTGACTGTACTGCTGGCCCAGCTGGATGTATTAACCTATATTTTACCCTTGGTTGTGACTCAGTAATAGGTGTCCTATTCAATCTCATTTCCAAGCAGTTGATGCTAAATGCGTGGGTTTTCGGGGTGGAGACACCACTGGTTAAGTCTTTTGCAACTCACTGCACTTGTGACCTATTTCCAGTTGTTACAGCTTATTTTATTTCCATTTTGCAGAATTAGAGTTAGAGATCATGGTAAAGGTCACACCAAAACTGAAAAAGCCTGGCCGTGTAACTGAAACTGCCCCTAGTGTTGCTGAATTGCAGTCCACTGTTTTTGCATCAAAATAAATGTTTTGCCTCTTATATCATTACTTTTAACTTTACGTTACTTATTTTTACGAAATTAATGTTGATTTGAAAATTGGAAACATAGCATACCTTATTCCTGTATCAGATTTAAATTGTTCGATGTATAAGGACTTAAGACAGAAAAATCACAATGGCTTTTTTTTCAGTTTTGCATATACTCTGTATTTAAATGAAAACTATTGATGGTTACCACTCAATGCTCCAATGCCCAAAGCATAAATCTGAATTAAGAAAATTACATTATAGAATTCAATTTTATTCTATAATGTGTTTCATTCTACAGACAGTATGACCAATTAACTTGGGAACATTCAGGCAACTAATTATGAAGATTACCATATGTCGCCGCACCCATCATACTAAAAGACCTGTGAGCTCCACAGAGAGAGGCACACACACAAGTATGTTCTTATTCTTCAGTTTGCAAACACACCCCATGCACAAAGCTTTTGTGATTGTGGCAACAGGGCAGTTTTTAGGTGTGTTTGGTCCTACTCTACCTACATGGTTCCAGGTGGAGCATGTGTGCTCTGTAATCTCTCACCTATTGTCTTCATGTCAAAATTAAGCCCTGTCACGGGGTACAACTATGTGGTGACACAACGTTACCTGGTTAATCATCTACCATTCCTGTCTTACTTCAGTTGCAGCAAGAGCTGAGAGTTTGTTGTGAAGGAGAGTTTGTGAGAGAGAGAGGCAGAGACAATGGGATGGGGCAGATATTTCGGAAGAGGGCGTTAGGTCCTCTTGGACATGCGTGCCAAATGAATTGTGGTGACTTGTGCTTGTGCTTGCAATGTTCTGTATTTTGAGAGGGGGGGGGTCATCATGGCCCCTGGAGTACACCACATCTCTCTGCTCATTCCCTACCCACAAACAGCAGCGGCAGCACCACATCATTAGGAACAATATCCTCAACTCTCTTTCTCAATCAGAACATTTCATGTCATATGTCATGCAATGAGACATTTTGGCAGCCGCCACCTTGACCTTGTGCTTCTCGCCCTCAGGGTGTGATGGCGTAAGTCTCTGTCAACCTATGAAAAGGCTGACACAAACACATAACTCAGTATGTCAGGCATCAATTCACTATATTCTATTAAAGAACTATTATAAGTATTATATAACATGTTGTACTGGTCTATGTTTTTCATCTCTACTCTTTTGAACATAGACTATATGTTTTTGTGCTTCTACAGTATGTGATGATTGTCAATATTCCTTACAGGAGGACGTAGAAATGTATTTGTTGGAATGGAGTGAATGAAAGAAGACTGAATAAAGAGCAGTGCAGATTTCAAAGGACACCTAAATAGCTGGTACATACCGAGCTGAATTCCACAATTCTGCAATATAACCATACAAAACATAAAAAATGATTAAAGTATTTATATATCATAAAATATTCATACTCTTAAACAATTATTATTAGAGTGTTTTAACCAGGTTTTCTCTAAAAGATGTCCAGGGATAATTAAAACATACTATTTTAAATGTTTTAAGAATATTTAAACTGAGCGTAATAATAATCTTTTTGAGGCACTTGATCATTGGTCAAGTGAGTCCAAACGCTGTATTTTTGTGAATCAGTGTGGGCACCCAATACACTGTTAATGAACACATTCACCTCTTCAGACACCCAGTTTAGTATACCAGCCCCCTCTCATTCCCTTGGGCATCAAATACCAATGTTTTACTAATACCAAGCCTCTCATCTAACCCATCTTCATCAGGAGACATAGTGTAGCGAGCGTAAGGAGGTGACTGGTGAGGAGGAATGGGTCAAACAAACAGGACTTTCACCCAGGAGACTAGGATTTGTGTCCCATGTGAAACAAAAAGTCCATCTTTTTGCAAGTAATCTAATGGTTTCGACCTGCCTACACCTAACCACCGGCTAGCCAATGCTTTGACTTCATCACTAGTTATTCTAGATGAAATATGTAACTTGGTCATTTGTAACTTGCTGTTAACAGAACCAAACAGTTAAGGTGTGAAAGCACCCTAAGTTAACCTTGATCACCAAGTGAAGTGAAGTTCCTCAGAATGTCTTACCTGAATTGCAGCCGGTACCTTTTACTTATTGTAGTTTTCAGGATGCCAAGCAGCACTGTGTCCAGCATATGTACAGGGGCACTCAACGCTGCTTGCCTAGAAGCTGGACATGTCCTTGCACAACAACCCTGCTGTCAGTCAAACCGCCCCATTACGTTGGGCATGACATTTAAAGTTGGGCGAAGAAGGCGGACAAAGTGCCCTTACCTCCTCCGTACTAGCCCTGCAGTAGAGCCCCTGTGTAGTGTTTGCGGTTGAGTGTGTTTGTGTGTGTTGTGACTTTGGCCAGACTTCGTCTGGCATAAGGACAGCTGTCACATCTCCAGCCTGTCACATGCGACACAGAGGAGATGCCAGAGGCCGGGGCATCAGGAGACACAAGGACGGACACAAGGAAAAGTGTCTGTGCTTTTGTGTGTGTTCATGCACCCATGTGTCTGAAAGAGTAAGGAGGATGGAAGACGTGGGGTGGTGGCCACGTGAAAGGCTTTGACTTGAAGGCACCCTCTAACCTTGATGTCCACGCACACACACGCGAGCACACTCTTTACCCGCTTTCTCAAATCCAGTCCTTGAGCAGTTGAGTCACATTCCCTGGGGGCATGTAGTAAATACTGCTTTAACGTCCAACCAACACCCCTGCAGGACGCCCTCCTTGTCTTGCAGTCCTCTGACCCAGGCCATTTCAGTGCTCATTACTTACCAATGAAGAAGTCTCTTCATTAAGGTCCTGCCTGTGGCCTGTGGAGCAAAGGCTTTTTTTAATGTTCCTTCTCTAACAACTCTTTACATAAGCAAGCAGCAGTTGCCCTCAAGGGTATTTGGTTAAAAGAGCTTAAGATGTGTGTATGTGTGCACAGAAACATTAATGGCCATTTGGTTTGGCTTTTATTACATTACAGAAGGAAGAGCTCTTCTGTTTCAATTTAAGTAATGGTTTCAAGGCTGGTGGGTTAAAAGGTCAACTTTTGTTCTCATCTTTTCACAACTTCCTGTTAGATTTGCAAAGTTTTGGGAGAAGAAAATCGTGAGAGAGTTTTCAGATCCCTCTAAATTACCACCACACTGCAAGGACACCCCCTCAGAACACTGTATTCCATAACCAAAAGCAGCTGTCAAGTAAATCAGTTGTATTGCCCCTCTACACTTTAATTTACTTTAAACATCCCAAGCATAAAAACTTTTTTTCTCCAGAAAACAGCATCATGAAATTTGAGCAGTGCATGAGTTTCAGAGACAAACATCTTTGCTCCGCTCTCAGTAGTCACGAAACAGCTATAATGTATTTTAAAAGCAAGTTATACTGTCTCTATTACTTGGAGATCACTGGTCTGAGTAGTAAGCTACAGGTCATACTCTGGAAGACATTACTGGTGATCACACTTGTCTGACAGTGTATGCTTGTTATTGCTCAGTTTTAGATAAAAGTGAAATAACTATGTAAAGTTTGATGCATATTTACACTTAAAAAACTATTTTTATCTTTAAACCTTCAGCTCCGTTGAACAGCACATTCATTTAGAATGGCAATATCTGAAAGTTAAGGGGTCAGATTTAGTTTTTGTTTGTTTGTTTGTTTCACTGATGCAGTATGACTTGTGACAGCTCTTCGCTGTCTGCTGGGACGAGATGGGTCTGAATCATTTCACAAAAAGGCTCTCCCTTCAACTGCGCCCTTGGTCTGACCGAATCGAGGGATGGTCCGCTGCAGCCCACACAGAGCTGCCCCATGTTCTTCGTCTGGCCCTCTCACCTTCCTGTTGGTTCTCATCTGTCTGTTTACTCTGTCCCAGTCCAATGGAAGCATCCATTAAATCACCTTTAAAGATGAGAACGGGACTTGACAGCTACAAACTGGAGCAAAACAATCTTTTCCCAAGCCTGCGCCCTCCTCAGCCCCACATCCCTGTGCCTGTTCCTATCTGTCCCATATCGTCAGCGGCTGGAGCCGCGAGCACTGCTGTGAGACAGAGAGCAGTTCTTGTTTACTGATGCACACTATATTGATGTGAGCTGATTCCATCAGGCAACACTTTTGGATGCCACACACCCCGCTGTCTTTCACTGCCTCCCTTCCACTCCCTATGTCTTTCCCCCCTAATGTATCTGCCACGACAAGCCAGGCTGCATGATAGTCAGCACAGCTGCTAACATTTGTTCAGACTGTTGATATCTGCATGTGCTACTGTAGATTCAAGAGCTGCTCATTAATGGCCTTTATTATTTGCATTCCACATTACATACTCAAGACAAAAGCCTTAAGAGCTGCTTCCTGTGCCCCTGATGTTTGTCACATGTTGTCACACCTGGGGCTGCAACTACTTCAAGTTTTGAGTGATTTTGTTCTTCTTGATTAATTCATTTATTTTTTCTTTAATTAAACACAATGGTCAAAACCATTAGATTACATGCAAAAAGATTAATTCCACTCCACTTGGAGAGAAAATGTTCAGTGAAGGAATTTCTTTTTCCACCCACTCAGCCGTGTTTTTCTCAAACCAATGGTCAGTTTGGTTTTGTGATCTGCAGACTAAAAGCGTGAGTAATTACTTCCTAAGCCTGATCACATTTGAGACTGCCTTGCTGCAAACTGGTTGCACTGTGCCTCTGTCCATCATGTATGGTGGTCACATTTCCTCTCACCACAGCGGGCAGCGATTATAACAAATGGATGAGTTCAAACCATCTGTAAGACATTTGATTAACAACACCGAGCCTCTGTCGGGAGAGAGAGCCCAGAATGGTACTTGATGTGGAATTGCACTAATGACAGTGCCTGAGAAGTAGCCATGCTCTAGGAAAAACATCACAGAATGAGAAATTAGAGCCTTGAAGAGACAGACGAGGTTTGTAGCGAGCAGCTCCGGGTGGCCTCTGCATCCATCTCACACATGATTTGATTGGTGCTCCCAGTCATCAGCTCAGCCTCATGGTGCAGCTGTTGAAGCTAATGTGGCATGAAACAAAACAGATGTTTCTTCTGGTGTCTTTCCTCTTCTCCTCTCCATCTCCTTCAATATTTTGGGACTTTCACACTTGTTGTGCACACACAGAAGTGTATGATCCCCAGTTTCATACTATTAGAATTTTATTTTTAACAGTTTGAAACTACAAATATAAAAAAAAAATACCGGAATTTTTAATCTAGCACAGATTGATTCTTGAAGTGCAAAACAAGTTCTGCAATGTAGATGGCTTATTTTATGGGTAAGTTACTACCTCAAAACTTGGAACCAAATCTAGAACCTAAAGGGATCAGTACGCTTCAAACAAAGTGCTTGTCAGATTGTTGAACAGCGACAAGTCTGAATCTCTCTCCGCCCACACCAATGATGCATCCAACAATTTTTGTACCTTTCAAAAGTTGACAATTGGACAAGCTAGCCCACTTGACACATTTTCAGAATTTGATAGAATAGAAGTTTGCCTGTTCCATGAGACAGGCGAGTGACTGATGTCAAGAACTCTTTCTGTGCAGATTGGCCTTTAAACGTACCCCAGCCTTAACTCTAACAATCCCAAGATATGTATTTGGTGTTTTACCTGTGGATAACGCTTTTACTGAATAACATTACCAACTTTGTCTTTCTCAGGACACAGCACTGGACCCTGGAGAGGATGTGGCCCTTCTCTCAGTGAGCTTTGAGGATGCTGAGGCTACCCAAGTCTTCCCTAAACTCTACCTTTCCCCCAGCATTGAACAGTAAGCATATCGCATCTATTTATTTTCCTTTATCAGTTGGTTCAGATAAATGTACATTTGGATGGAGATTGTGATTTGCATATGAAGTCTGTGACACCACATGAATGAGCAAGACAGCACATTTGACAATCAAAGTTGGACAATAAATGAGAATCAACTGGATTTATCATGTAATCTGAGATAATCAGCTTTTTCTCTCCATTAACAATAAATGGGAGGTTGATGTTGGACATATAAGTTGTTTTACCATTTCCATTTAAATAACCTTTATATAGTGATTATGCTAAAGTAAAAGAAGTGACATTGTGTCACTTTGTCCATGAAACAAGGCATTAACATTTACTTTCTTGTACAGTAGTATTTCTATGAAGTACGACCAGAAAAAAGCCACACACTACCGTCTTGCCACTGTGCACATTTAGTAAACACTGTATTAACCATCCAGGATTAATTGTCTTTAAATCAGACATATTCCTGCAGTATTAAGAGAGAATGAAAAGGTCAGCGAGTTTGTTCCAGGGATCTACTTGTAAAGACAAGCTACCTTTAGAATCACAAGGAAGGTCAGCCAAAGGTGACGTGGGCCTCTCGCTCCGCTTCTGATTTCGAGGATGCAAGATGTAGTTGGCGGATTAGCGTGAGTGTGCTGCAAATCTAGCGACATATTATGTCTTTGTGAATAATCCCACATCCCTGTGTCTGGACTCATCAGTCGGTTCCTCAAAAACAACAAGGGAAGAACAAAAAAATTAGATGGATGACACACAGCGTCTGAGCTTGGGATGACTGGATGTCTGCAGACATCTGGGGTGTTAACAGTACAGAGACGGTGTGTGTGTGTGTGTGTGTGTGTGTGTGTGTGTGTGCGTGTGTGCGTGTGTGTGTGCGTGTGTGCGCGTGTGTGTGTACACAGGCTCGTGTGGAACGTTTTCTGTGAGTCTGTGGGCAGTGTGTGAGTGTGCGCATTATCTTTGTTCAAATCCATTTTTTATGTCTTGTGTGTATGTATGTGTTTGTGTGCATTTGTCAGTTTACATTTATATGTGTGTGTGTGTGTGTGTGCAAATGGGTGTGTGTATGGGTGCGTGCATATATCCTTTATATCCCGAATGTGTCTGTTTTCATGTTTTGTGTGTGCATGCACCAGTATTTGAATAGGCTTTGCTCTCAACAAAGTCTTTGTAAGTGTGGATGTAGATAAGTGTGTGTGTGTGTGTGCGTGTGTGCGTGCGTGCGTGCGTGCGTGCGTGCGTGTGAGAGAGCCAGGTATGGACCCACTCTGACCTCAGGGCCCCACAGTCTGGGCTTTCGTGCTCGGAATAATCTCAGGCTGATGTTTATTTACAAGCACACGCCCCGTCGCACCAGGTTAAGAGACCTCTGCTCCACCACCACCACCACTACTCTCTCTCTCTTTCGCTCCCGCTCATCCTCCTCCTGTTCATCCTCTTCATCTTCAGTGCTCCTCTGTGGCTCCTCTGGTCCTCTCCAGTTGTTTTTAGTTTTCACAGTAATCGTATCCTCCCTCCCCTCTTCTGCCTCCCTCCATTTTCAGTCCATTTCTGCACATTATCTCTCTCTCATTTACTGTGTGTATCCACTTATCTCTCACTCTCTGGCACAATTGTAAAGCAGATACATGCACACACAAACAGACGCTCCTCCTCTCCAATATGTAAAAATGAACTGTGACAGGACCTTATCCCCGTGCAGCGATTGCAACAAAATACCCTAATTACACCATACAAAACAAAGGTCACCTACCTACTGCTTGTCCTACATAATCCTCACTTTTTCCCTGCTGTGCATGTGTAAGAGCGTGTCTAAGAGAGACTGCAATATAAGACATTATATTCCTAACCTTGATGTAGCTCAACCTCCAAGGTGTTTTATCTTTTCAGTGTAGTACAAGCACTGAATACAAAGACCCAAGCTTTAGCTTTTAATTCAATACTGATTTTTTTCTGATAATGACTTACATGTACTAGGCATGGTTATATTAAAGGCCATGTTTAAACAAGGAATGCGCTGTTTTGATGGGCACCTTTCTGCACAGGAAATCCGCTTGCTTGAACAGGCTTTCACCAGGAGCATTGTTATGGTGTTGAAATGGCAGAATACCTCAGGGTTAAGATATGCATGTTCAGTGCATATGTCTGCCTATTTTATGATGGAGCTGTGTGTGTGTGTGCGTGTGCGTGTGCGTGTGTGTGTGTGTGTGTGTGTGTGTGTGTTTGCGAGGGAGACTGACCTTACCACGTTTCCAGACCAGGCTGAAGCTGTTGCAGTGGTGTTGGAGGCTCTCGTCCTCTGCCAGTTGCGTGAGGAGAACAGACAGAAGGAGGCTAAAGGCAGCAGAGTGGAGAGCAGGAAGTGGGGAAACTACGGCGCAGGGGATGGAGAAGGGTGGTTGCCTACGGAGCGGCGGGGGGTTAGATAAAGGAGGAGAGGCTGTAAAACAAATCCTCCTCATCTAAACCCTCCTAAGAAAAATCTCAAAATGCAGAGGCTTAACAACGCCACGTTGAGCCAAGCTCTCATTTACCACCCCTCTTCTCCTGCTTAATGTTGCCTCTTTGTCTTGAGATATTTGCACATATGCATATGAGGGCTGTGTATAAATATGCTCCGCTGCATGCTTTTGTGCACCTTTTTGTCAGCTGTGTGGGAGTGTGTTAATTCATGACCCAGGGCAAAAATGTATGTCTTCTGCGCCGTTGTTTGAAGACAAACGTTTGCATGTGTGTGCGAGTTCGTGCATGAGCGCATTTGTATTGTACTTATCGTGGATGCTACCTAATTTAGCATGCGGATGTGTGCAAGCCTTTTTCTGTACATGTGTTGATGCAGATCTGTTACCCTGTTAGTTTTCCTCCGTGTCCTTGCTGACCCTTGTTAGTCTTTGGTATTGTGTAGCTGCCCGTTGTCTCTGCATTGGCTCCAGTGGAGAGGAAAACTCATTTGTTGCAGCGTTCCTGCACATTTCTCTGTTTTTCTGGCAAGCATTTGATAGACAGCGACATTCAGGAGCTTCTGCATTAACCCGAGCGACCACAAATGTTCACAATATCATATAATGGCAAAATAAAATTCACATCAAAACAGCTTTGGAAATTGTTTAAATCAGGTCTAGTTTTCTGAAATAGTGAGTGTAGCAGCTGTGGACAGCTACAGAAATTGTCTCAGCTTTGGTTTTTGGCACCGCTGGATTTCTGTGTTGGTACAGGCTGTCATATCAACTACATCTATTCAGTGTCAAGATGTTCCCTGGTTCTTTATGTCAGACATCTCTCTGTCATTCCAGCTTTAAATCAATCATTCTATCTTTTTTTTAAATTTATTTTGTATTGTCTGTTTTCATCCTCCATCTGTCCACACCTCTATTCTTCCTTCCCTTACTCCCTTATCCCCTATACTGCTGTCTGTCTGTCTGTCTGTCTGTCTGTCTGTGTACACTTTGTTTTAATTTTCTTTTCCAAGTAAATTTTTAATCCTAAAGATTTCTGTCCTGGTTGATTTGGTGACACCCATGATTACCATGGTAACAGCAAGTGCAGATTAATACTACAGCAAACACTTGTTGAGCAGCTAAAGAAGAAGAACAGCTGCTGTATCTGTTTACAGTGCAGCCAAACAAAAGCTTCAGTTTGAATCAGTACAGCTGTCTACAAAGGCCAGACTTGCACTTCACTCGCACTATACACTCCTATCCGTGACCACAACCATATTTTTAGGCTTTAATTCTTTTTTCTTGGGTTTTTCTCTCGTAACTGCGAGCATTGAGTACAGCACTGCCAAAATGTGGGTGACCTACACTTAATTCTGTGCCTGAATGCATCCTGTAGACAGACGGAAGCTGCTGCTGCTCTGCTTAAGTGCTTCCTGTGTAGACATTGTGTTAAAAATCATCTGTGGATTATTTATTTTAAAAAATTACAGTTTTTTTGTTTTGTCGTCACTAACAACGGTAACAAACACGTTATGTCTCCTGTGGTTGCTTTAAAATAAAAACCACCCCATATTCCGTTTGCATTAGCAGTTACTTAATGCAGCTCTGACACAGTGATACAGTGAGACTCTTAGCAGTGTGATAAAATAAAATCTCTCATGCATTGGTAGACAATATGAATCCAGAGCAGGAATGGCAGACTCCGCCACTACCAATAAAAAAACGACTATATTGGGAGATTATTACTAAAGGGAAATACATTTTTTGGCTACTACTGAATAAGTGCCATAAATAGTATCAAAAATGTGATTTGATTTCATGAAAATCGAACTTTAAAGTGAACCCAAGCTACCATAAAATGGTCAAACAATGGTGTGCTAAAATTAACATAAAAACAGCTTTGGAAATTGTTTAAATAGTGAGTGGGAACAACTACAGACGTGTATATTACTTTGTCAATCATCTGATCATTTCGTCCATCATTCTGTTGTTTGTCCATTCATCCTTCATCCTCCCATCCCTTGCTTTCGTGTCACTGCTGTCTTGTCTACTTTTCTTTTAATTCACTTTTTTCCATTTTTTAACTCTTGTGTCCTCAGTCGTATCTCTCAGAACGCCCCCCTCCCCTTCCCTCCTGTTCTTCACATGTCTGCCGCCTGTCTCTTTTCTCTCCATCTTTCTCCGCTTTTCTATCACTCTCTCTCCTCTGCTGATCCCTCTGGCTGATCCTCAAAGGGAACCGAGAGAGTGAGTGGGACTTAAAAGAGAGAGAAGAGCTGTGCTCTACCCAGCAAGGTCGTCCCTCGCTCGACTGAAACGCAGCGAGGAAAAAAAAAAAAAAAAAAACAACACACGGGAGAAGAGAGCTTTTCCCTCTCTCTCCTTTTCTCTTTCCTCCACCTCTCTACTCTTCTCTTTCATCACTCCTGAGTTGTTTGATATCTCACTTTTACTCTCCTTCAGCAGGGGCTCGGATCTAAGAGCTCTGAACGCAAACTCGTAAGCCCCCTGAGCTACAGTGTTATACCTCTATTTCTATTCCCTCTTCCTCTCTCTTTCTTACTCTCTCTGTTACTTTTTCTTCCCCTGTCTTCAAACAGACCATCACTGTAATGTTTTCTGCCTTACAGAGCGGCAAGGGGAGAAAAAGATGTTGAAATACCCTGACAGACACCCACATTTTTACCAATAATGTACAGTGTGTTTAGACTGTTGCATGGGCTCCTCTTTGATGGGACTGTATCACTGTATTTGCTTCTTTTTCTGTAGAAATTATTGATTGTGAGAAGTCAAATCACTGTTACTCTTTAGGTTTACTGATTCACCTGCTTAAGAATCAGTGTTGATTTGTTATATAATGTTTAACTGACTGCAAGGAGGAAAATATACTGTGAAAGGCATGGTGTTATGCTGTGCAGCGCCTAGGATTTTCCCTCTCTGCCCATGTAAACTAGCTGTAGTGTTAAATGCATGTAGACATTAAGAAAAAAAATGTTTTGTTGTTTTGGAGGTGTCTTTTGGTGGAATTTGTTGTCAAGCCAAAATATTTCTTTAACACTAGTGTTGCAGTGGAGGATGTGTTATTATCAGACCAAAAAATGCGGGATTCTTTTATTCCAGAGAAACAGTTCTGTTAGTTAGGAAATAGGGCAATAGCAGGGTCAATAGTATCAAGTGGTTTGGGAGTGTGTTGGCTTGGATGTATATACCAAAGAGACAAGTCCAATTAGGGATATGAATATGAATCGGATTGGGCAGAGATTTTCAGAGGATGCAGATCAAACGTATACGTCTCCTGTGGAATTTTTTAACATCAATCTCACACTAGGCATCAAACAGTTTCTGCTGAACGAACATAGATAGAATCCTTCTGTGGCTTTAGGCAACACTGTCTTTACTTTCAAATGTTATCATTTCACTGAGCTGTATGTAACATACAGTATATGACATGGTAGTTGGTGACTTTCTTTAAACCTATGATGATGGATTTTTTGGCCAACTCGGGGCAGCAGTGACATTTTATCACCTTTTTATGTTGATATGGCAAACATATTAGGAAAGCAGATAATGAGCAACATTAGCATTAATATGCAATCTATAAATCCACACGAAATCTACACTCTACTTATAGCTCTGTTTTGCTCTGCACCCACTCCTTCTCCAACAGCAAGGGGAACATCGGTCTCTTTTGCTGCTAAATGCTCCGCTTTGTTCACCAGTTGGTCACTAACTGTGTCTGTCTGCTGTCTGGTGCTGGGCAGGGAGTCTTCAGTGAGGTTTTTTTTTTGCTGTAAAGGGCTGCCTGCTGTGGCTGAAAGCAGTACTGATGAGAGCAGAGAAGGTGCACCAGAAAACCAAAACATTGAGCTGAAAGACACTAAAAGGCGTAGTAGAGCAGAGAGAAACTACACTGAGGTTATCGTTCTCTGTCCGTTTCTTCACATGCAAATAGTCATGTGATCTTTTTTGATTTTGATATATAATATTGATTATAGGTGCTTAAAGAACACAAACACTATTGAGTATTTATTGGTGTTTTTGCTCTTAAAAATTACTAATTGACTTGTTTAGTTTTCTTTAGGACTATGTATATCATAACTGATTAATGCTTTACCACTGTACTACCATAGCCATTTTTAGGAACGGCATTATCAAGTTTTTTGGCCCCAATTTTGATTGAGTCCTTTTCCGATACAAAGTCCAATTCAGAATTTTAATTGTCAACATTTACAGTATTTAAATGTTGAATAAATGTGTCTGACAGATGTATCCTACTAAATCCTTATTTTTCATAAGCTGAAGGCCCTGTTTCAAAGCTATTAAGTGGATAAGCTTAAATCATTGATATGATATTAAGGAAAGTTTACCTGGAGTCTAGGAGTACAAAAACTCACTACTGTACAATGGTGTTACAGAGTGATGCTTCTTTTACCTCATAAACAATCTCTGGCTGAGTACAGACACTGGCTTGCAGAGAGCACACAACCCTGACAGGAGACAAATTTAATTTTGGCCTGCCGTCAAGTTACTCGCGGAATTAAAGTTAATTAGCGACAGCTGCCGGAGACGTTTGTCATTTGAACTGTCACTTAAAGAGATGGTCCACGCTGGCTAAAAACTGCGGAGCTGCAACCTGAATGTTTTGTACATTGCTGTTTGCTGATGAGGAAGAGAGAGGAGAGCAGACGGATCCCTTACTGTTGGAGCTTAGCGTCCATCCATTACCAGTCCATCTCTGGTGCAATCATATCATTTTTTTACATTCACACACTCTAATTTTCTCTCATATGCAGTGAAATGTTGCACTGTAGAACCCAGCTGTCATTAAGGAGAGCAGCGCTGCAACACTGGCAGACTGAGGTGGACAGAACAGCAGAATACATTAGGGAAAGAATCAGATTTAGATCAGCTTTATTTTAGATTCCAGTTCATTAGAATATGCCTGGATCGACCCGATACCATCCTTTTTACATTATTTTATTGTTGTTGTTGTTGTTATTATTGTTGTTGTTGTTAATGCTTCAGCAATAAAATGCTCATTAGTATGGCTTACTGAGTTCTTATCTGTAATAGTGAACAATTACAAATGAGTGATTCATTGCAGCTTACATCAGAGAGCCTCAGTGTTTAATTTGGCTCTGTAACTATCAGCAGCAGCCACACATCTGCAGAATCTTTATTTTCTTTAACCTGATTGCTTTTGTGTCTCCTCCGACCATTTTGTAACGAGAGAATCGCTCTTTTCATTTTCACTTTTACTTCTCGTTTACCTGATTGTACTGTGCCCATGAGATGAGTTGGATACATCTCTCCTTCCCCCAGAAAACCTGCTGCATTGCATAAAAGAATCGAGTGGGCACCGTCTCTGCCCCCAAACCAGATTTAGGAGCCCAGAAAAATCAACACAGAGAGACAGTTTTAGGCTGCAGTGCACTTATGTTTGTGTATCTGCATTTGCCTTTAGGTGCCTGGGTGTGTGTGTGTGTGTGTGTGTGTGTGTGTGTGTGTGTGTGTGTGTGTGTGTGTGTGTGTGTGTGTGTGTGTGTGTGTACGTGCATGCCTGCCTGCTGATGTGTGTGAGTATGTGTGTGTGTGCATGTGCCTGTGTGGGTGTACAGTTTGTGTGTGTCCCTTCTCCAGGGTCTGTAGAGGTGTTTTATAGCCTTTGAAAATCTTTGCATTTCGATCAGATATTTTTCAAGGCTCTGTGAGCATCTTGTCACAGTCAGAAATTGTCAGTCTGATAAAATAAATCCACCACTAACCCAGCAAACCCACTCAACAGTCTGAGATGTCAGCGCAGACACTTCTCTCACTCTCGAAGCACTCCACCACTTTTTCCTCCTCCCTGTCTAATTGAACACTTGTGCGTTATGTGTTTTTCTATGTGTTTTTTTTGTGATGCCGCTTTGCTATTGTAAGTACGTTCTCCTTAATATATAAGCCATCTTAAATCCCCTGTGGTTGATATACAGTGTGTGTTTATGCTAAATATCTTCACTGATGTCAAAACATTAGATGTGAGCAGCTTTGTTCATTAAAAAGCTGCTGTAGAGGGATCAAAACATGAAAATGGCATGACTGGAAGTTTACATATAGCTATGAAAATGTAGTGGCTGTTAATAATAGGTGTGTTATACATAGACTTCTTAATGCAGACATGCATATTAGCAATAATAAATCATTTTTATGAATCATGAGTCACATTGCAAATATGCAATAATAAAAATGCATAAGTAGAGAAAATGCAAAGTAAATAGTACTGTGTCGTTTTAAGTTAATAAAAGTTTCATTTTCATTTTGATGCAAATCCAAATGACAAATAAAGACTAAGTCTAAGTCTATGTCATACAGTTAACATATCCATTAGTGTGCAATGCAGAAATTGTACACACATTCAGAAAAATCTTGCAGATAGTCATTCAAGTCATCAACTGTAATGGTAGAGATATCATTCACACAGGCCACTGTATTCCCCCTGAAAACCCTCAAAAACGTTTTTGTAGCTTTTTCTCAATAACAAAGAAATATTAATGACTAAATAAGCAACAATAAAACTCAGTTCAGTCAATCAAAAAAAAAAACACTCTCAGGGTGTTCTTTTATTAAGAGTTAAACAGTAAAAAAAAAAAACTGAGGAAAGGTGTCCCAGCAACAAAAACAAACAACCCCACAACTGCCAGTCAGGTTCTGATTCAGATGTTGAATTCTGATCAGTGCACAGCGGTCTGTGGCATTGCATTTTTTAGCCCACTACAAACGAATAACATGAATATGAAATGAAATATGTGAAAACTGTTGTGGCAGTGTTTTGTGTTTCAAGAAGGGCCTTTATGTCAGAAGCATTATGGTTCTCCTACGTGGCACACACTTTTGCGGGTGCTGCTATTTATTATCCCATGTCCAAGTTGAGCTTCGATCCATCATCATTAATACTTCCAGCTTTGGAATGAGGAATTGTCAATGGACTGATGATATTCAATATATTTTGATCATTTACATTTCTGCTTCACCGCAAGTGAACACGTCAAATGTCGTGCAAATAATGAACAATTTGTAAATCATCAGTAGTTGCAGTTGTAGTTGCAAACTGGGATTAATTCCCATATGGCCTCACCTGCTGCACCCAACTGTGTCCTTACAGATACATCTCAGCAAGTATATCTTGTTTAAAGGGTTAGTAATCCAGTGATATACATAACATTAGTCATGATATGCAGCGAGTTATCTGCAGCTCACGACCATTAGAACCTTTCTCGCCACTAGATACATGGAAGTATATGTGGCCCTGTTGCCCAACCTTATCAGATACTGGAGAGAGTATGTAATGGTTGCAGCCTGAGGCTACTATTAATCTGGTTTTATCCAAATGGATGATGAATAGTAAATCTGAGTAAAATTCAGCACTGTTATGCCAGGATAGTCACCTCATAACGGAAAGGTTACTGACTCCTATTGCCATAGGCCAAGCGTGCCTTGTCCAGTCACAGAGGAAGAATAGGATGTTATTTAGTCCAAACAGTCAACAAGCAGAGTCATATGTGGGCCTTTGAGGAACCTCTAGGCTTTAGGAAATGAAGAAGGCAATCAAAATGGAAATGTTGCTGCTTTGAAACTACATTTGAATCTCCAAACAGTTCTTCTTGGCCTTATCTTTCACTTTGGTAATGAATCATTTCTGCCCTCTTACCAATTGGGCCTTTATCTGCTCTCATGCTGTCACTGCACTGTCATACACACCATCTATCACACACACACACACACACACACACACACACAAACAACACACAAATAAACAAACTGAGCTTCGTCACCATCCACCTGAGTCACACAGGATAATCTCTCTGTTTGATGAAGTCACAGGCAGCCCTGTCACTGTACAGCATGAGTGTGTGTGTGTGTGTGTGTGTGTGTGTGTGTGTGTGTGTGTGTGTGTGTGTGTTTGTTTACATGCATGCATGTACTGCTGTCTACTGTAAATATGTCATACAGTAGGTTGCATTGCTCAGAGGGGTTGTGTTAGGCAGCATGTCTGCATGATGACTCCAGTATGTGTGGGTAGTGTTGAGAGTGGTGTCACCAGTGGAGACTGAAGTAGGGACTCTTCAGGGTGCCACTTGGAAAGTAAGACACCATTATGTCTAGATTCTGAGCCCACCCACAGGAAACTCCATTTAAAGCAATTTAAAGCTCATGCTGCACTGACTTAATAAAGAAACCATCAGGACCGTCCTACCGGTTGTTCTCTTTATATTTTGAAGATATGGATATGTATTTTTATGTATATGTGTGTAAACATGACCCAGACTCAAAGTGTACATATTCAGTCACTTTTAAACATTTTATTTGACCCACAACATGACTTTGGTCAGTGTGCTCTCAGCCCACTGTTGTGTGGTTAAAGGGGAACTCCACTGATTTTACACATAGAGTTCAGTCTGCGAGTCATTGAGTACCACTCAACCTGTGAAAATGTCCTCAAGTATTCTAAAATAACCCAGATGATGTCATCAGGGTGTTATGACTGCTGGGGCATGGAGACTACAAATTGTTAACAGAAAACCTGCATAACGAACAGGGGCCGTGCAGTTTGAAAAATGCAGGCAGGGAGTGTCAAACAAAAAAATGCTGTTGATTGCATTATGGTGAATATGGAAGCAGCATTTCTCTTCAGCTTGACTCATATTAGTGTCTAAAAGTCAGTATACGTTACCCTCAGGTACATTCATTCTGATGTAATCAGAGTGCAAAACCAAATGTGTGATTTAGTATAACATATTGTATATTTGATTTGATTCAACTTTATTGTCATTGCAAGTACAGGTACAAAACAACGAAATGCAGTTAGCATCAATCAGAAGTAGTAAAGTAAAGTATTCAGTGGTTGTCACAATCCTGAGTCATCTTTATGGCGTATCATAACTGCTCAAATATGGGGTGCAGGTTTGCATATTTTAACTTAGTGCCTAATGAAATTCTTACCGGTTAGCTTGACTTTGAGATAAGGTGTTGCTTTTCAAATGTTTAAATCTTAGTTTTGGCAGTGCAATTTATACACCCCTCCACAGTAAAACATGACTAATGATGAAGAAATATGCTGTGCAGTCAGCATTTTTTAGTTGAAGTTGTTGGGCCTGTTCAAGGTGGAGGCTGAACACTTTCAACTTGTAATCATATTTTAGAACAGTGATTCCCAACTGGTGGGTCGGATCCATTCGGAGAGGGTCGCGAGGGGGTCAACCTCATAAGAACTTTACTTTGCAATATAGAAACCCCTAGTCCTATTTTGTACTCCCTGCTGAGTAAAGGCACTACAAAAACTGCAACTTTACCACACAAGTAGAGCAGGCCCAAAAAATCAGACCTGACCCTGAAAAAACTCTGCCAGCCCAAACTGAACCTGAAACTAGGAATTTCCTCTTTAATAAAAAACAAAACCAAAAAAAAGTAATAATTTAAATAGTTTATTACCCCAACACGTCTGGTTGGGTCGAATAAGGTTTGGGCAAAGAATCAAACCTCTACATACAAGTAGACTATTGGTGCTAGCTCTGTCCTGACTGTGCTGGTCTTTCCAGAGTCTTGGCTGCCTTGAGCTGCTTTAGAACATGCTAGCTGCTACACATCAGGCTGACAATTATGAAACAAAATATATTCAACTTTGTTTTACTGAAACACTATTTTCAGCTCTGCACCTGTTTTACTGCCATGTTTTTTTTTTATCTGGCCTGTTTACAATGCTATATCAATGGTTGTAGTATCCTGAAATATAACTGCCATTGCAATTTTTTTTTTTTCAAATGTTAAGCCCAAATTGCTCAACTGCCAAACTCTTTCTGTTAGTGTTTCTTTAAGTATTTTAATTTTAATTTTGTAAAAAAAAGGGAGAAGAACTCCCACACTGAAACATGAAATGTTGCACAAACCGAAACATTGTTTTTCAGCAGTTAGCGAGACAGTGTGCGGGAGTTCTCATTGTTTTCAAGTTGCACCTTCCTCCAACGCACCTGTTACACATTCAGGTGTACAGAGACTTTTTTTATATAGTTTGGTGAAATGAAAGCATAGTATCCTCACAGGAAGAAGGTCCCGAGATTAAAAATCCACTGACAGGCAGAATGAATGGATGTAAACTGAATTTGTGTTGGTCTAATGTGGACCATGACCTGACGTCTAAAGAAAAATTTGTTTGATACTAGCGCAAGAGACTGGTGTCTAATCAGCCTCCATTCAATTAGGTGTTCCAGAGGCAGAACCATTGAAATCCAAAATGCATCACATTTGTTTGCATGCCTGCCATTGACACAAATGAGTGACGAACACACCGCCATCTATTTTGTGCCTCTGTCCGCATTTCCATCTGAATGATATGGAGCTATTCTTAGATCTGTGGGAGGATAGATGGGCATCATTTAGATTTTCATTTTCAAAGGCTTCTCTTCTCGTTGCTGCAAGTCATTTTCAATCGACCATTTGTTGGTGCACAGCAAAATGCACAGGCTAATGCTAATTATGTGCACAAAGCCTACTGTAAATGGTGGCTTTGGAGTTCTGGAGAAAAGGATTTTGACAATGAAAATGGGTTCATGACAGTTTGCATGGCTTCTCTGTGAATAAGACCTCATTAATATTCAGCCACGCATCATTTGGCAAAAAATATATTTAGAGCAGCGATCTAGAGTAAAAGCTGTTACATATTTGAATCTCTGTGGTTGGGTGTGATTGTTTAGCTAATTTTAGTAATCTACCAGTAAAACCTTCTGTATGTGACAGATGAGCAGCTGATGAGAAACCAGCTGTTATTTACACAGATGAGAACTCCATTATCTATCTTGAATCTAGGTTTATGTACCGTCCAGTCCCTGTTGACCTCTTCCTGACCTCTGTTAAGACATAATTTTTCCCATGAATATGTGTGGTTTTTGGTTATGACCATAAGGTGGAGCACATTGAACTGCGCTCCACCTTCCTCCTCTCTACTCCCACAACCTTTCTTTGGAATTTTTTAAACATTGTGCAATTCTCTGAGCTTCTGTGTTAGTTACCTGCTTTTAGCTTCATACACCATGGTGACTCACAAATGTTGAAAAATGCTCTACTGAATGTAGTTGTTTTTTTTTTGGTACATTACCAGGATGTGCACCTTCAACTGCTGGCACCAAAATAAAAAGGAGAAAACTATACATTCAGATGAAAGATATTAGCCTTTACTTATAAAATTATTATAATTGTTATTCTTATTAATTAGTCTATACGCATAAATGAGCAGTTAAATAATTTCCATGCTTATTTAAGTCATGTCTTAGTGCCTTGTGGTGTGACTTGGACTTGGTTCAAAAGAGAGTCAGGGATGATGTGATGGAATTGGTAAGATCATGACCATGGTCTGTGATTCACTTTTGTTGTGTTTCACATTTAGATACATTATTATTATTATTTTAAACCATAGACTTTCCGATCAACGAAAAGGACAAGCCCCCGGGGCTGGATGTCAACATATGTGGTCTTTGACATTTGACATAATGTTACATGATGTAGGCCATTTACATGCATCGTGCATGCTTAACCTGGTAAACAGAAGTCATCCACTTTGGCATTGCTTTTAATGACATAACAGCATTTCTAAATACCCTGTGACTGCCCTGCTATAATGAAGAATGGAATAAAAATAGAATGCAGCGGAAGAAATCCTCCTCTATGTGTCTTAAAATGAGAATTAAAAGCCAATAAGCGGTGCCTTAAGACCTTTAACCCATCCTCAGGGTATTCCCTCTGTTTTTGCCCCAGATCAGAAAAAAATGAGGGAGTGACTACTTCGGTTGGTTAGTCACTGGGGAGCTGCAGCAGCAGATTTCCTGATTAAACAAGCATGCACTAATCACTAATGGAGCTGTGCTGCAGGATGGAATCAGGAGGATGTCAAAAGAATAAATGAACAAGTGAAGGAGAAAAAGCAGGATGCCACAGGCATGAGACACTCCTTTTATTTTTTAATTCCACAACTTATGGAGATGGCAGCTAACTAATGCGCTCTGTTTTGGTTTTGGTTTTGCTCAGTAGTTTAGGCAGATGGTCATACAAAGTCTTGAATTGTCCAAATAATTGTCGTAGTGGCAGAGAGAACATGGTAATAACTTTATTTTCTGTGTAGTTACAGGATAACTGTTGTTTTTTTTTCTCTCAATCAGTGCTCTGGGAGGCTCTTCAGCACTTCATATCCCAGCATTCCCTAGTGGAGGATGCCTAATTGACTATGTCCCTCAAGTGTGCCAGCTACTCACCAACAAGGTAAAAGTGTTTAGTATAACTCATTTTACTTACTTACAGTGTGGTTAGATGTGCTTTATTTTATTGTGTGTATGTGGGTGTCTTCATCACAATGAAATAATGTCTCTATTAGTGTTGAGGTCTGCATCATTTTATATTATTTGTAACACTCAAGGGTTATATATACAATATAATGTTGTTTGGTCGAAATAAATCCTTAATTCTCCGAGTTAGACGTGAAAGTATTCAGGAAAATGGGCTGCAGTGGCTGCAACATGAGCTAATATGAATCCGTGGGAATAAATGCACTGGTTTTTTTCGTCTGACAGGCTCAGACTGTTATTCTTAGTGTCTGACAGCAATATGGAAAGGATCCCTACAGATATATATATTTTATTTAACGAGAAACAGTAATCACTATCGCTCGCCACCAGACCAGATAGACAAAAAAGGTGATTTTCCATATGTCATTGTAACTTCATTCAAAGTGGACAGGAACACAATACAGCTCACCAAACCCATCTTTGTTAGTCTTTCCACCGTTCCAACAATCGTCAGCTTTTGGTTTTGGAACAATAAATCCTGAATTGACGTAGATGGTAAAAACGGCAGTTTCAGTCGCTTTCCTGCAGACGGAGCAGACCTGCTACGTAAACAAACCACAGAGAGGCTGCGATAGCAACACAGGCAGAGAGAGTGTGACATCATTCTCTGCTCAGGACACCATTACTCCACTATATCTTTACATAGCAAATAGTGGTTTCCATCTATATTAATGTCTAGCTACTATAAGTAAGATCAAGGCATGTGAATCATTTATTGTATAGTTATAAACTTTGGTGCAGCCACACGTGTGTCTACTGTGGAAAGTATTTTGTCAGGCTGTGTGTTTGTGTGTGTGTGTGTGTGTGTGTGTGTGTGTGTGTGTGTGTGTGTGTGTGTGTGTGTGTGTGTGTGTGTGTGTGTGTGTGTGTGTGTTAATATGTGTATGTGCATTCATGCACATGTGTCTGGCATCTGCCGACGTGGGCGTACTGGCCAACCTCCATAGGCCGTCTGAGCGCTCCATGGCCTCTGCAGGTTGACAGGTAGATATGCTATGTAGACACGATGTAATGCCATTTCCCTCAGGAGAAATGTCCATCCCCCACAGCCTCACACACACACACACACACACACACACACACACGCGCATAATGCACACAGATACCCTCCATCTCTTCCTATTCACCTGGACTCTGCCCAGCATACTTAGGGTGCCTGGAACACTTGTGTCCCTGACTGACCTCCATGTCTCTGGGGGTTTAAGTCCAGCAGCAGTGTCAGAACCTCTCCCTCCACCCCCCAACTCATATGCTGCCTGGAACACACACACCACCACCGTTGATTTCACTCAGGGCTGCTGGTGTGTTGGAGTAAGCAAAGTGTAACCAGTACTAAGCTCTGAATACTGGCACACTGCTGTTGGTAAATTCAAAAGTATTGGAGGGATTATTATTCTTTTGTGCCATAGGCTTGTGGCTTAATACTTCAACATGGAGCTATGGCTCAGGAGGTAGAGGGACCATTAATCACAGGGTTTGAGGTTCAATCCATGAGGTGTCCTTAAGCAAGACATTAGACCCCAAGTCGCTCTCAATGAGGAGACCAGCGTCTTGAATCGGTGTGTGAATGGGTGAATTAAAGGCAATACTGTAAAGTGCTTTGTCCGTTAAGGTAGACAGGGCTATATAAATGCACTCCATTTACCACTGCCCTGATAGCAGTGAAAAGAGCACTTTGACCAACACAACAGAGCCACAAACTATACACCTTAATATAACGGTATGTTGTTGCAGTTTAATTTCTTTAGTGTATAATCGCAAGAGCCCTTGTGCTCCAGTGGAAAATATTTGTAAAAAGCTTTCACCCTGATCTATTTCTTGCCCATTCACATGCAAGCTGTGAATGCGTGGAAGCATTTTGTATTCAACAGGGTAAATATAAAAATTGTGAGTAAAGATGAAGCAGTTTGCAGCTTTTTAAAATAAAACTTTGTTCTAACAATACCACTAAAATAAATCTTAACACCACCTGTTTATAGCAGGGATGCACAATATGGATTTCTTTTCCAGCCGATATGATAACTGATAATTACTTGCTTGGCTGATACTGATAAAGTAACAGATCATTTTACATTTTTGTACTTTAAATTCATAACCTGTAAGGTGAGACTATGTAATGGGCAAAGATGGATGATTTAATAATCCATAGCTTTGTTCAAACCAAATCTGACAGCACTATTGTTAAATCAATAAAAACAAATAGCAGTTCTGACTCTTCAAATGTTCGAACATTTACTTTTTCAAAAATTTCACAAACATACTACATCTTGCATAATAATTCTAAATAAATGATTACTGTTATAGACCAATCATTTATTGGCTCTAGTTGTATTATTAGAATAATATGTACTGTAATAATATACATTTCCCATTGTCTGCATTTTGATTCATGTGCCTCCCTAGTTCATAGCCTGATAACTAGAATCAAATTGTAGATGTGGGCAGGCAGTGTTATGGAGCATTCCATTTGAACTGGGAAGTTGGAATTCAGCTGGAACGCGCCTCATAGTCTCAATGTGGGTTCATATAAAGCAGAAAGACACAAAGCAATATTCGACTTCAATATAATCTGTTATTTTTTGTGAGATTTATCAACCAAACTTCGTAAAAAAAAAAAAAAAAAAAAAAACAAAGGTAAAGAAAAAAAGACATAGGGTGAAAGATTCTCATAGTCAGTGCCAGGACAGGCTGTGCAGTCCTTTTGTTCTTATAACACCATCAATTATTTCCTCCCACTTATTCCAGATGCCAGGATGGTATAACTATACTGCCACATACCTCAGCTGTGACTGTGACCATGATTTTGCTGGGTGATGGCAGCACCTCGCATCTGCATCATTAAAAACAATCGCTCATGAAAATCAGCTACAGACGCTAATAGGCCCTGAGGGGTTTTCAGTCATCTCCTATATGTACAGACAGTATACGATCAGCTCACATGAGACAAGGAATTAGTTTGCTTTCAATCAATTTCAATGAAATCATCCGTAGTTGTTTGGAGAAATAGGCTTATGAGGGAGACGCTGAGAGTAATTGATAATTTAAGCAATGTAAATAAATGTGTCTGTGATTATTAAGTATGTTTATTTATTTAAAGTGTAATATCACAAGTGTCTCAGTACACTTTTCAAGTGCATACATAAGTAGATTGTAACCCATACAACAAAAAAAGGAAAGAAATCCATCAATTGATAGGAAAGTGCAGGTGTAAAAATAGATCTCAGTGCCTTTCTGATCGATTTTGGTAAATGTGTGTAATTTTTTAACTGCTGCCAACAAATATGTACACACTAGATCTTGTTGAACCTGTTATATGTTGAAATAGTCATCAGAATGCTTTTTAAATAAAGGCTATAATCTAACATCTTAACCCTTTTAGCAGAATTTTGTCCAGTTTGAATAGACACAAATCAGTAAACAACTCTTAAATGTTTTTTACTCCTCACTGAAATTCCACTTAATTTTTTTTTTAATTAAATTATGTATCTAATCTGATTACAATGCAAAAATGTTAATTCAACATTTTTTTTTTTTCCAAACACTGTGTCATAGCTAACTTGAGACTGAATAACTTCCACATTCACATGGGTTACCTATCTGTCCAAGGTTGGTCATAACTGATTGTTAACACTTTCATTATCAGTGTTCACTTCACTTCTTCCACCAAGGTAATGGTGGCAGGGCCAGAGAGCACAGCACATGAATCATCGGGCCGATTCATATACACGGTAACATTTCCACTCAACTTAAGAGCAATGAGTTGTGCGAGTCCATTTCCCAGAAGCTGAGTATACAGCAAACTTAACAATGAGTCATGGTCTTTCTAACCTGGGCTTTCTTACAAATCTAAAGATGCTGTACAAATTGTACTTCATGTGACATTTGCACTGTGGCTGTTGTCAATTTTAAGTATAATATTGTGTGTGCTTGCCGCTTTTATTAAAGATCCCCTAGTCATGTATTAAGACATATATATTATCTAATAATCTGCTTGGATTGGTGTTTGATATGTTTTTTCCACAAGAAAATGTCCACTTTCAAAGGACATCTAAAACTTCACTTACTTACAACTTAAAACTAAAACAGAATATGTGAATATGCACATTTTATGCATGTCTAAAGTTTTCCTGCTGGACACAAGATGTATTCACTGTAAAGTCCATTCTCAGTGGATGTGCACTGGTGGCTTCAAGTTTCTACATCACACTGTAGAAATCATGCTGGTAGGCCCCGCCCCTTAAAATCAGATTTTCAGTGAGCACAGAGAAACTTTCCACTTTCAGCAGATTAATGTGAAAACATCCTTTATTTTATTTATTGTGATGTCACTCTTTCATGTAATTTCCATCTAGTGATCATTATTTTTTTCCACCAGTAAATGTTCCTATAGTATTTGAATACTGATGCCTATGTAGATCTTATCAGATAACCAAAATACATGGATTTTTAAAGTGAGTTTGTAGTCAGATATCAGATCTGTCACTCTTTATAATATGAAAGCCGGGGGTGGTGTGAATGCGTATGTGACAGAGATTTCTTAATCACACAGCAGGAAGCACTTCCGGCGTTATTGCATCACACTCCCCACAGACACATGCACAAACACAATAAATGGATGTGCAGGCGAGGGAGTCATGGGCACAGGCAGGTTTGAATACCTGCAGAGCAAGATCACCTGTCTTGCATCACTCAAACCTCCAGGCAGCCAATAAAAAGACTTGGTTACGACTCACAGCGACAGTGGGGGCGGGAAATCCTTTCACAGCATGGGTGGGAAAGTTCAGTGATCCACAGTTCCCTTGAAACAGGCGCGCACACACGTACACGCAGTGTAACTAGATAAACAGCTTATTGAGTATGTGGCCTTGCAGCTTTTGAGAAAGCTAAATTGCCGCCTCCACTGTCCCATGTAAACATGATTGAACAGGAGGCTGAGTCACAATGCGTGTCTGTGTTTAAGAGCTCTTCCAGAGATGAGACCCGTCACACACGACTGTGTGTATCAGAGATTACAACTTTCCTCTTTCACAAAATGCCGTCATTCATACATGGTTGATGAGTAATCACAACCATGCAGTAGCAGTGGGTAAGGAAGTACTGTCTCTAGCTTTATTCATGCCATATCCTGTCCTCAAATGAACCTTACAATTTTACTACGAGTTTTTTACTGCTTAGGGCTGGGAAAAATAATCAATAACTGCAATAGACACTTTGATTATGCATTATAGACACTGGCACCAATATCACATTATTCTTGCATTGCTGGAGCAGAGGCTCGTTTTATCCCTTCTTGCAGATAGAACTCTGAAACTGCTCCTCTTGCAAAATGTTCATCTTTTGTCCAAATTATGGCTGTTTGACTGTATTTTTAAAAATATAGTCTTTCCTGCAGTGACCATCGGTTCGACTCCAACCTGTGGCCCTTTGTTTTCATTGGATAGAGCACCTCTGCTCCTTTTTACCTGAAAGTTACACAGTATGATGGTAGCATTCGTATTATGGGAAGCATTATCACAATATGAGAGATGAGAAATATTTGAGTTTGCCTTTGAGTCCCAGCCCTAATTCTGATGCATGCTGTACAATCCAGTCTGTAGTAAAATGCAGTTTAAATTCATGTATAACTTGGGTTGGGGTTTGATAAAGTTTTTTGAATCCTTTATTAAATCTGTTAAAGTTTATTGTTCAACCGTTGCAAGTAACTAAAGTTATGAATAACTGAAGATTTGTAATCGCCTTTTGTCAGCTGAGAATATGTTTTTATTGGGAGCCAAAAATATGTTGCAAGTTATGATTCATAAATATTAAATTGATCATTTTAAAATATTGATGTCATTATCAAGAAAAGGAAATACTCCTGAAATGAATGTGAGGTGATAAGCTAAATAATTTCTGTGAAGAGGAGAATCTCCATTTACCATTAAGTAGGACTGTGTATTTGCAAGAATCTGGCGATATGATATAGAGGTTATGATTCAATATATATAGTGATACCATAAGCAAGGCCATATATTGTGTGGTTTTTTTTTATTAAATGAGCAGTGAGATCTGAATTTGTATTTATCACAGTTCATGTAACATCCAACATCTTAGCCCTCAGTTTCCAACACTGCTATCTAGTGATTGGAGCTTTAAATATAAGTGTTTTTGAGAATCGATACAATATCAGAAATCAAAATATCGCAATACGATATTTTTCAATATTTTCTTAGACCCCTGTCCAATCCTGATCATACAGTGTTGTGACAGAGTGATGTTTCTTTTCTTCACTAACAACAATGAATACAGACTGGCAGTGCACATTACATACATTGATCTATATCGCTTTGATTAAATGGTGTGGATCTTTAATTTTAGGACCAAGGGCATTCTCCTGCAGGTTTTCTTCTGCATTGTTCAGTAATCTGAGTTTCACCAGCATGGCCCAGGTTCAGTGATATATAACCATTCTGCTAAGGCTTAGTCTTGCTAGGTGAATAGGAGCAGGTCACCTTCATGGCTGGCTGGCTGACTGCAGGCTTTCTCACCTGCCCAGGATGCTCAACACTCAAGCGAGGCCTGAGCTTTCTCCTCTTTGGACTTAAAGATAATCGCTAATCACACTTGTCAACACGCACTAAAGACATGTTGGTCAGGGGCTCACAAGTGGAAAGCCCGTTCTCTTTTGCATGTGTCGGAGAGTTTGTACGGAGTAATTGTTTTTTGTTAATGCCTCACTGGTGGTTTTTATACATGCTCTCATGTATTTTTGAAAACCTGTTGCCTCTCAGCAAGAATGTCAGCAGAAGCCTTTGTGTGCAGCGTGTTCATGATACCATTGCTGATGAGCAGCAGTTGCTTGGGGTGTTGTAAAATGTAAAGCATCCCACCTTCTCCTTTTTTAAAAATGATGCGCAAGAAAAACTGAAATGTTTACCATATTGTAATAATAATTTAATAAGAATAAAGATACTGTGGAGGCTCTGTGTAAAAATGTTGACTGAAATTAAGAAATAGTATTATGAACACAGTACTTTGAGCAGACTGACTTTTCTATTTGACAGACACTATGGTAGAGCTTTTAACACCAGCTTATTTGGCTGTCAAGTGGTAAGCTAAAGACTTTGTACTTCTGTGACATTTAAATTCGCCTGTACAAAGATTGCATGTAATACTACTTTTGTACTCTGAGCTGTCTGGTTTTAAAGTGAAAGCAACCATTAAAAAACTCACCTCTCTTAATCTCTCTACAGGCCAAGGCATTGTTTACATTCTGGGTAGGTTCGCTCTGAAAGCCGCTCTGCTAACATGTACAGCACTGCCAGAATTTCCTCTCAGGCTGTACACAGACGGAGAGCTAGCTTTGCTGATAAGGACCTAATTCAGGTCAAGAAAGACCCGGAAACTATGTGGACGGGACAGCTGCTGAGGGGGATAAAAGGGGAATGCAGTTGATGAGATTAAAAACAATAAACACAATATTCTTATTAAACAGGATATGTGTAAATGCTGTTGCTGCAAGGGTATTCTTCAGGGCCGGGGGGGGTCAAAGACCTTTAATCATGTATCCCTAGTTCACATGTCCTCTCCCCTTTTGCTCCCATGTTTTCTGTCATTTTCTACTGTCACCTTTCAAATAATGTCAAATTCTTGAAAATCTATTGCTGCTGAGGAACGTTCCCAAAAAAGGGCTACCAGATGCTCGCAAATTTTATGAACTACATTTTGAATCTGTGTTTTCATCAAGGGCCGAAATAGAGTAACAAAATAAAGCAGTTTGTATAGTGTATAGTAGTTGTAATAGGGCTGTATTGAATGTCATTTTTTTTAAATGCAAAGTTTCGATGGAAGCCTTCAAATATCTGTTGTCGCTTTTTTTTTTTTTTTTTTTTTTTTTTTTTATCAATACCCTAAAAAGAAAAAATCGTCAATTTAAATAAAGTGATTAATTTATTTAAATTCTTTTGTTACGTAAAGGTATAATGATTAGGATTTGTCGAGAGAGAAGCAGTGGTTCAGCCAGTGAGAGAGTGAATGAAGAGAGGGAGCTCTGTTAGCAAGAACTAAAATGTAATTTTCTGATCGTTTCATGGAGGTTACCTTCTAAAGCACAAATAAACACGGCCACACCTCCGCACAACCCTGCAGGAATTCCAGTAGAGGAGAGAGACGTTGATATAGCTGGTCGCTACTTTTATATACAGTCCCGACCAGTGCTGCATTAAAATGTTGATTACGAATTAAAATGTTAACGTTATGGATGAAGCTTCAATGCTTCAAACTATTTGGTACTGTTTTTTTAAGGAAATGTATTGTATGTGAACTGGTAACCATGGTAACCCAGTGAGGTACAAAGTGTTGGCAAGTTAACGATTGTGTATATAATTACTTTTAACATCCCTCTAGCAATTATATTTTGGGCAGGTATTAGCTTCTTTAAGGGAGTGACCCAGTGTTGCCAGATGTTCAGTAGTTATCATATTTGTGTGGTAATTTAGCCCTTAGTATGATGTACGATCAATAATTCTAAAATACTAATGTGTGATCATTTTGACATGTCATAGTTTCCATTTTTGAAATGGTATGGAGCTGAGTTGAGTTTTTAAATGCAATCTGTGTTGTATTTACTTAGATACTGCATTGCATACTGTTTTCTGTTGCCAGCATAATTAACACTGGCCTGTATTCTATGCAGTCAACTTGGTGAACCCAATGTTTGTACTGTGAACCACAGCACATGTACGTTGTAAACTGGGTGTGCCGCGGTCTAGAAAAAAGATAATTCTTTTAAGATTATTTGGCACCACAGGAGCAACTATCTGGACATCACAACCTTAAACAACTATTTTGCTTTACGATATACAGCTCATTTACAGCCCGTTTTCTCCCAGTTTCTCTGCATTACATCAGAAAACAAGTTAGTTGGAACAGGCGTGTGTCTTGATTTTGGTCTTTACATTAATCTTAAATCAAAGGGGAAAATGTGTGATTTTCTTCTGGGTGCAGCAGCTATCCTTTAACTGTAAAGTCAAATAAATGCCAACAATATACATATTATTTAGTTTTTGTCTCTTTGTTGTGGTTTTTTAATGGTTGACTATATTAATTGAGCTCGGTGAATGCCATCTTAACATTGCTCCGACAAGTCACTGCTGGGGTTCAAACTGTATTTTCCTTTCGCCGTGCGTTTTGCTAATCCCATTGTGTGTACTAAACCTTTCACCTTTCCCTTTAGGTGCAGTATGTCATCCAAGGCTATCACAAGAGGAGAGAGTACATCGCTGCTTTCCTCAGCCACTTTGGAATGTGAGTCAACTAGAGAGGACCACATCCTCCACTGAAGTGATCACAACTTGTGTTCAGCAGCCATGTATTTGTCTCTGTCCCTAGTTATTTTACAAGAAGGTGCTGTAGGTGTAAAATAACACCCGGTGAGACTTTGCAGAAATGAATATGTGTGTGTATTGCAGGGGCGTGGTGGAGTATGATGCAGAAGGATTTACAAAACTGACTCTTCTACTCATGTGGAAGGACTTTTGCTTCCTAGTACACGGTAGGAAGTGGCAAAACACACACTCACTTACTGCATGCATTACATTTCTTACTGTACAATAACCTCATTATTATCTTTCTCATTCGATATCTTTCTCCATCTGTCCCTCTGCTCCTCATAGTGGATCTCCCGCTGTACTTCCCCAGGGACCAGCCCACCCTCACCTTCCAGTCTGTGTACCACTTCACCAACAGCGGCCAGCTCTATTCTCAGGTGCAGAAGTCCTATCCCTACAGCCCTCGCTGGGACGGCAATGAGATGGCAAAGAGGGCCAAGTGAGTAGCTCCTGCCTCAGTAGATCCTATGTATCTTGGAAATTATGCTATTTGTATAGATTTTATTTGCACATGGGGAATTAGAATGAGATACAGTTGGCTTCAGCGACAGAATGTCTTGTAGGTATTGAAATACTCCACAAACTCAAGTGCATTTCAAGACAACTCTACCAAGACTGTAACTCTTCTGCGATAAGTCATCCAGTCATTTATCATGCTGAATTTCATGTATGAATTACAATAAGACCGTATAGGTTGAACTGCACTATACACAACACAGGCCATTTGTTTATATTCACAGATTTTATTCCACCTTCAGTAAACATTAACTGGTATGACCCCATTAGAGGAAATCTATAGGCGTCAGCTACGACCTGAATTGTTTGCTTTTTGCATGGCAAAGGTTAATAACTGCTGTAAATATTTGCAAAAGATGTGAATGACACTACAGAAGGTTCAGAAGGCAATGCGTAATCTGTTTTCTCAGAATTGGTTCTCTGTGGACTTTCTTTTTTATCACACAACAAATGCAGACCTATTTGGATTCTGGTCTGATAGCTCCATGGATGTGACTGCAAGAGCTTTGGCTCAGCAAAGAGAGTTTTCATTCTTCCATTCTTTTATTTTATTTTGATTTGTTGTAATGGAGCAAGCAGTGCAAGCCTCCTAAAGCTCTCTAAAACTGTAAAAACACATGTCCGAACAGAGAAATCTGCCTGCTGGATTTATTTTTGCTAACTGTACAGGGATCTGCAGCCAGACTGCTAGCTGACCTAGCTGTTTGGTTAGGCAACTTGAAAACGATCTATTAATTTGCAGTAATAAAAAACATGTATTACTCATCATTTCATATATAGCATGATTCTACTTCAGTAGAGGTGAACAGACATTATATAAGGCTAAAAGGCTTTGGTTGCGTTTTAGGGGTTGTTATGACCAAATGGTAAGTTCTCCACACGGTAAACAGCTGTTCCGTACTAAGAAATGACCATTTAGTCAAGCTGGCCTCAGACTTTTCTTCCACTTGATGTTTTGGGGAGGTGAAACACTGTCTGTGATGATCAGAGGCATAAAATTGTTGTAGTTACACAACTGGGATCAGGTCTAGATTTCCTTATTTTTAATTAAAATATAAATAGTGGAATATGTTTCAAAACATTTTGTCTGAGTCTATGGAGGACCAAAACTCCCAAAGATGTATTTTAAATAACTAACTAAATAAAAAAGAATATAAATAAATGATTATGGCATTAACTGTGCCAAAAATATTAAAAATAAATGTAGGCTTTTCATTTATATATATTAATTTATAAAATATGACACAAATAGATTTTTCCATTTGAATTGGCTTCTGCCTTTATTCAGTTTAACTTGTCACTACACTAATACTTAGGTATACAGCATACGAAAAGAAAATAAAGAAAAGAGAAGCTTTTCTGTGCACTCAACCAATCAGCCCATGACATACTTTGACTGACAGCCTCCTTATTTGCATAATGAAACAGAAATGTATAAAGAAATATAAAAAGAAAATACAGAAATAAGTAAGTTTAGTGAAATAATAGTGTGAAAATGGAAAACTAATTTACATTTACATTTGTAAATGAATTAAAGAATGAATGAAATTAAAGTAAATAAATAGGGGAATTAATTATGTCACATTTTATAAATTACTTAATGCCTACATTTATTTTAATAAAATGTTGGTGCATTCAATGGCTTATTAATGTATTTACTGAATCAATTCTCCTCTGTAATTTCCTGGGTTGTTCAGAGTAGTTTATATTTGAAAGTGTGATTTGAAAGCTTCGGAATGCTTGCCTTATTTCAGGAAGCCACTGGCCTGGCCAACAAACTGTCGCACATACAGTAACTCCCCGTAAAAACCACAACTTTCTGTACAGATGTAATGCATTAATTGGTGAGCTTTAGTGGTGCTGGTAGGCAGAGTCACAATTTGCAATGTTGAAGTCTAACCTGACACAAGCACACACACACACACAAACACTGAACACCATCTGAATATGTGGTTAAATACCTTGTGGGCTGTGGGGGATATTTTTGAAGGGGGGGTGGATTTTTTACTTGTAGTAGAGGTATGTCTCCTGTGTTTCCCGAGCGTTAACACATGGAGAGTAGATATCTCATATACAGTTGTAATTGTAACAAGTAAACACATTCTGCCTTTCATCTGTACTTTCATACATTCTGCGGCTGGAACTGACCCAGTGAATTTGTTAGATGCTTTGAAGCAGTTGAAACACAATTATTGTCATATTTTGATGTTTTATTTTCTGTTCTCTCTCTCTCTTTTTCTCTCTCTCTCTCTCTCTCTCTCTCTCTCTCTCTTTCTCTTTCTCTCTCTCTCTCTCTGTCTCTCACCCAGGGCGTACTTCAAGAGCTTTATCCCTCAGTTCCAAGAGGGAGCCTTTGCCAACGGGAAACTCTAGTACTCTCTTTCTCTTAATGACATGCCTGGAGAGTTGCCTGTGGGAGTGTGTATGTGAATGTGTGTGTGTGTTTGTGCATGCCATTGTGTACCTGTTTAAGAGTATGCACAGACTTACATTTGTGAAAGGTACTGAACTGTAACAGTACAGTGAGAATGACAGTGTGCTTTTTGCACACCGACTCTGTGAATTCCACAGCTTGACCTTGAAATGGTTGCCTCTTAGTTTATTCACTTTTTTTTATCTTAGCTTTAGTGAGAAGCCGCTGTGTAGAAATTTAGAAGAAGTCATCCTGGCACTGCAATATGCTGCAGCTAAAACCTGAAAACTCTCTCCAAATTTCTGAAATAAGCACAAACACTGAAAAATAGAATTTATGCTGTAGATACAAAGCAATTGGTGTGATGGTTAAGTTAAAGATAATGTGAAAGTAGCCGACACGTGAACAGTGAGCTTATGTCACACAATGTGGTGGGAGCAGGCTGAAATGATTGTTTGGTGCTTGTTACCAGCTCACAGTAAAGGGCCTTTATTTTGAAGAGAAACTCCAAACTTGGACAGGAACTTGATGTGACAATCTGTCTGTCTGACCTAACAATAACTAGTATTGTTTAATTGTGTTGTGCCAATGATGCCTGGCTTCAAGCAGTCAAACCACAAAGGGTTGGGCTCGCAACACTCCATCCAGAGCTGCCATGCTATGAACAGATATTTGTTGATATGTAAACAATATGTAAACTATTAACTATGTGTAAATCACAAAGAGCTGTAGGGGCGATTAAGAACACCTCTGTTTACTGTTTGTTTGTCTTTGTCACTCACACAATTGTCAAGTTGGGATCCACTGTTGATGTTAAAAACAATTTTTGCCTTTAAATTGTGTGTTCCATTTGACTGTTTAAAGCCCTGTGAAGTCTTTTACTGACATGCTGACAGTACTGTAAGTTAGAATATGTTTTGTCAAAATTTCTACCCAGTAAAGAAGTCTGTTTCCCCTCACAGTGTGTCATTTTTTGTCTGTTTGTCTGTTGTATTGAAAATGATCATTGATATCAATTGGATGGATGGGAAAGATTTCAGTGGTAACAACTTGAGAGCGCTGACGACATCAAGACATTTGTATGATTACAGAGTGAGGATTAAAATGCTGTGCACTGATAATATAACCATCTATTACATATGGGGTTAATTACATTGAACAACACCCTTGGGTTAATGTGAGTCGTCCATATTTGAATGTAACACTTCCATATTTTGAACTGCCAAATCGGATATACTGAAGCAGTAAAATCAGTTTCCCAGTCATAATTACAAATTGGATGTGAGCGCTATGTACACGTTAGAAGTTCAGTGTCAGTTCTCACCAGTAGCCTACTGAGTACCAGCACTTCTGATTTTTGTCCACATGAGTACCCTTACTTCTTACTGAGTATCGCCACCTGTCACACCAAATTTCATTTCAAATTTTGTATTATTTTGGTAGGATTTTATTTCATTTTTTAAAAAGATTCCTCTGCGTACCACCAGTGGTACACGCACTGTAGATTGAGAAGCAATGATTTAGAATGTTTGCATGTTAACATTTGCTATTTAATTAGCACTAAACACAAATTGTCATGGGTTTTACACTGGACAGTCGATGGCACTGGACTATATTGGGAATGACCAATTATTGATCTTGTCTGTAACAATGTCTGTTACATATTTCCGAATGGTTATCCATCTAATACTCATCTCAACATTTCACAAGAAACTAACAATGTCTGGCAATTAAAAGATGAAGATAATGTCTGACGATAAAGACACTTTTTTTTAATTTCCTCTTGAAGTCAAGGAATTGCCAAATTAATTAGGATTCATCCTCTGGGGACATTGGCAGTCCATCCAATGGCATCCATCAACATGGTGTATTGGCCAACCAACACTGCCATCCCAAGAGCCGCACTGTTAGTGTGGCCAAAAACAGAAACTGAAAATATTTTCAAAATAAAGTCAAGATGATTCAGAGTTAATTAAATTGCAATTTATGGGAAGCAATTTTCTTCATTATTTTTGTGCTGTCTTGCTCAAAGTTTGAAATTACTCTCTGCCCTCCAAATGTGTAAAGGTGTACTTTTATGTGTGCACCTCAGTATCTGTAAAGCATTTATAAACCCTCGAGTTGTTTTTTTACAGGCTCCAATGTCCTTGTGTAACAAGGAGCCACAACACACAGAGGATGTGTGTGTGTGTGTGTGTGTGTGTGTGTGTGTGTGTGTGTGTGTGTGTATGTGCACACACACCCATGCATGGATGTGCACATGCATGTGCTTGAGCGAGGCAGAGTGTGCGCTCGCTTGTTTTCATCATTAAATGTGAGGGTCATAGTTAGGGGTCCTTCCTGGCCCAAGGCGCAGCCTTTTGCTATATTTATTGTTGGTAATGCAGCAACTGTCAAGTCTAATTGAGAACTATAGGGTGAATGTATCTGGGGCATTTAATAGCATCAAGGCTCTTAATAAAATAATTAAAAAGCAAGATTCTTTTTGTCTTTTTCACTGCCCCGCTCCATGTTTCTTGCTCTAACCTTTCCCGACCTGCTTTCAGAACATCTCTGCTGTCAGCCGCGGGACGAGCTGCTCTCATTTTGGAGATCTGGGGGGGTGTTTGAGGGAGAGGGGGGGAGTTCAAAGGAGGGGTAGCAGGCTGATGGGCACCATCTTTAACAAGCATGAGCAAAGAGCACTTTAACTTGACAGTCAACTCGAGACATCAGGACTTTGCACTCAAAAGGTAGCAAATGATTTTCAATAGTGGTGAATTTGAGTGTGGATGTGGCCCCTGTGGGTGAACCCAAACCTGAATCCAGGGTTTACATTAGCTGAAATAACAGAAGAGTGACTGGATCATTAGATTTACAAGGTGTAGCTTAAATCATTCTTTTGAATACAGACCATGACATTGCAATGTGTGAAGTGTGCCACTTAAATTGTCAGTGTGAGGAAAAAGTATTCACTCCTGAAGTTTTCTCCAGTCCTTGATGTTGACCCAAGTTGACATAAGCCCTTTAAGTAACTTGTAAACAATTCCTTCCAAAGTGCTTTAAACTGTGTCACTGTTGCAATGCTTAAGTCACATTTAGTTAGCCTCCTCCCTCGAAAGTGTCTGCGCCTAAACATGGCTCACCTTTACACGCTTTTAAGCAACTTAACATGGATTTATCCAGTGTAATGATCCTGTGAAGGTGCTGCTCAAGGTACCTTTTGAAGATGTGTTTCTCAGCCCCCTGAATCACAGTGCAGAGGTCTGCCAACCCTCCGAGCTAATACTCCAAATCCACTAATCCAGCCGTCTTTAAGAGATCTCAACGGCAGTCGGATGGAATAATTAAAGGCTGGAATAATTAGCTCGGAATCTGTGGACGGGGGATGATTAAATTGATGAGAGTGGGTTTTTTTGTGGTGCGGCTGAGTTCACGCTTTGCCGGACCGGGATGCAGAAGCAATGGTCCTTTTCCCTCTGAGGGCGAATGGGTGGTTGAGTGGTGTTTCAACCATTGTTTTTACTCCACTGTATGACTGGAGGTGAGAAGATCTCCATCTTAGCCCTGCCGGTGGCGAGACGGCCAACCTGACCCAAGCTAACAAAATAGTGAGCATACAATGGATGCTAACAGCCTTGGCACTAACGGAGGCCTGTCTACTCCAGAAGCAGGTGTCATTAGCTAAAAGGGAGCTGGCAAACATGAATATTAGCATTAGATTAACGTTAACGGCTCTGGTGACAACCCCATAAGCAGTTAGCTCGGAGGCAGCGAGGACCTGCCAGCCCGGAGAACTGACAACTGTGTGAAACAGGATCACTTAAAGCTGAGCAATGAGCACCTTCCTGGGCAATAACCCAGAGCAAGCTCTTGGCATCACTCACCCCACTTCACCTCTGAAGTCGGGGTAGTCGCCGGAAAGTTTTTGGAAAGCAGAAAATATGCGTAAGGCCGACAGAGTTGCTTTGAGTGTGGCAACAGACGCGGGGAGTGTGCATGGAAAGATGATAACAGAAAAGGAGGGAACGTGTAAAGAGTGATTGAAAATCCTGAATCATCACCTTGTGACCTGAGACGGTAAACAGCTGGGGCAGTAGCGAGGATGAGGTCATCAGAGGGAAACAAGGAGCAAAGGCCTGAATATGTCATAGAGCGGTAAAGGCAGACAGCTGCTTCGCTCGCGATTGTTTGCTTCCCTCCCCTGTCACTGTGTCCGAATCACCCAATCTGTCAGCCTCTTTTTTTCCCCCATCCTCCTGTTTTTGAACAGCAGCCTTTTGACTTAACATATATTCCCCCGGAAAAGACAAAAGACAGTTAGCCAAGTGAAAGAGGAAGGGGGGGAATCACAAACTCTTGTGACTGTGGGGTACTTTGTCTCTAAGTACAAATTTAGAGTGACATATGGGGAGTTTTCTCCCCCCACCCCACCCACCTCCCTCATCTTCAGCGTGATTGGATGGAGGGGGGCTGCAGAGGAGTGTGTGCGAGGAGGGGTGGATTTCGGAGGCTATGCAGCATTTGCGATGCAGCGTAGGGTTGTTGATGCGAGCCATGTTGAGGATGATGGAGCTGAGAGGCTTAACTAATTTTGGAAAGAGAGAGCAGGAGGAGGAGAGCGGAGGGGGGATTTGGGGCCTTTTGTTACAGCCTGTTTGATCTGGGAATTTGAAAAAAAAAATGGCCCAGAGATGTCGTGAAAATGAGAGAATTACTGCTTGGGTCCCTCACTCTTCTTTTTATCAAACTCAAGTAGCACGGGAATTCTAATGCACTCCCGAGTCAAAGCAGCAGATATTTTTCTCCCCCCTCTTGCTTACAGATAATAACTGGATCTAGTTAAACCCTGATTGTTAATTGCTAATTACTCCTCGTACATGAGAAGCCAGGAGAGCGTAGCTAAGCTGATCAGATGAGTCTTCGCTCTCTGGAGCTTGTAGGTTTTCCCGTTTTGTCTCGTCTTCGTGTTGTCGAGGCGTTCTGGATCGGCTTGTTTTCGTTGGCTTTTGACAAGATAAAGACAGATTTTTGTCGAAGAGGGGAAAGAGCAGAGGAATGGGGGAGGGGCTCTCTCCCCATTTTCCCCTGGGTGTGATCATAGACACTAAACCTTTCATGGGTTAACCAAAGCACATCCCGCAGGTGTTTTTTCTCTGGAATACAGCCCTCAGTTCCCCTGCGTTAAGCGAGCAGTTTGGCCTTGGTTCAATGTGCTTGATTGTCGTAAAAGATGAGACTCGATTTACTCAAAAATGCTCAAACTGGCACCCTGTGTTTCCGCGGCAGAAAGAGGATTCGGAGCTTTAATAGAGATGTAAAGGTAATGTTTGGCAACAATTGCTCCATTACGAAGCGTTATCTCAGAATCACTTCATTATCAGATGGTTTTATGAAATTCAGGAAAGCAGCGTTAAGATCAGTCATGCTGGGAGGATTATTCCAGGGTGTTTACTGACTTTAATTTACTCCTCTTGTGTGTGTGTGTGTGTGTGTGTGTGTGTGTGTGTGTGTTCTTTTACTCCTCATTGGCTTTTGTCTTGCCTCTCGCCCCCAGATTCCTGCCTCCCTCCCTCCCTCCACCAGCTACCTGAGGAGCTGTCAGTCTGGATTGCAGCGCTGTCGGTTCAGCCTGTCAGGCTGAGGGACGCGTTCTGATCAGCCGTGGACACTGATAGACCTGTCAGGTGAGATGACAGCTGCAAGTGAAGACGCGCGCAGACAGGTACATGTAATGTGACAAGACTCCTTCATCCCTCCACCACCCCCCCCTTCCCGCTTCCCTTCAACCCCCCCCCCCCCCACTTCCGAAAAAAATAAATATCCATGTGTTGGAAGTTGGGAGAGTGCACAAGGGATGAGCATGTTTCCTGACGAGTTGAGGGAAACTTTTCTTTTGAGCCTGAGCGGATGTGATGCAGCCACGTGATGAAGGTTTGCTATCATGCTGCGCACGGTCTGCATGAAATCAAAACTAAAAACTGTATATTATTGTGTCTGAAGTTACATTAGATACAAAATCTCATTTCTTGAATTTGCATAAATGGCAAAAAGCAGCACTTCAGTCTAGTGTAAAAGTCACATGACTGTTCACACTGAGGTCACATTGCAAAAAAACGGATCTGTATCTGATCCAGGCCAGATGTTGATCAGATGTGATTTGTGCCGTTGGTCTGTGGTCTTAATAACCAAATAATGCCGGCCAGGGTACCATAATCCTCTGAAACACACTGTATTTTCCATATATACAGATATAAATAAAACAAAGTAATATCTACATTTACAAGATGCCACAGTACTTCCTGTTCATACTGATGGTTTTTGATTGGATGGCATGGCAGATATTCCTAAGCATTGCATTTACACATTACTTAAGTCACAACTAGCTGAGACAGTTTTAATGTCACAGCTTGATTAAGTAAATCACTAGTTTGAAACTAGCTTGCAGTTATTTAGAGCTTAAAAAGGAAACTTAGTAAGGATTGTATCCAATACAAAGAGCTGGTGCAACCCAAACCTAAGAACTGGACTAAGAGGCAACTACCCTGCAAGTTATTTGCTTTAGATTGTGAGGGATTTTACACCATAAAAGCAAAATATCACCGAGGAGATGAGAATAAAGCCAAAATGTACAACTTTGAAAATGTGGGGAGATGTGTCGCTTGATTAATAATTTGAAGGCACACACAGGTGTGCTTGAAAAAAGAGTGAGAAAAACAGATACTTTCGATACCGCTGTCACATCCTGTCAGTTTCACATGTGGGTTCACCACTGTGATTAGATATAAATAGTAATCCAAAAGCCTACATATGACCAACAAGCTAAAATAAAGCAGGACTGCCTGTAGTGTGGTGGTAGCTGCATATTATAATGTCACACAAGCAGCGAGATAAAAATGGCAATCAGTGTGTTTGCCCTTCTCTCCATGCAGCAGCCACACTGTGTCCACACATCAGTGCTCGGTGGCAGCGCCGCCACATCAGGTCCCGCCTGCTTCAGGACCTCCGTGCAGCTGTAAACTGTTGACTTCTATCTGCTCCTTTGACCCAGCGTGTCGTGTCCCGAAGGACTGTGGGTAAAAAAGGTAAAAGAGGCGCAAACACTGGGGTTGTTGCGGCAAATGAGATAAGAGGGGAGGATCGGGGGGGTAGAGGGGGCTGATGGTGGTAGTGGGTGGGGGTGGGAGGGTGGGGGATGGCTCATGCCAAGTGACACAAACCCCCCTTGGCAGCCTAATTAAATTTTCCACTTTTCCACACTCACATTAAGCCTCCATCGAGCCAGAAGGAATGGACGCACCAGAGGAGTCGACCCCAGGAAGAAGATCAACCGCCTCCCCCGCCTCCTTCCTCCCCATCCCTCCCTGATAATTCCACATTTCTGTTTGAGCAACGACTGTCCAACCACACAGTCTCAACTGATACCTTCATTTATTTGTCTTTGTGCTGTTTCTGTTGTTCCAGTAAGAAGATAGAGGTATGTTTCAGTGTGTCTGTTTTGATTGACAGGTGTCTCCATGCATCAGTCAGTAGCGATTGCAGCTTACTCGTCCTGCTTCAGCTTTTTTGGCTCCAAACGACTGACAACATGGCAGCAAGCTTAATACAGGTTTAAATTATACTGAGGTTCAAAAGTTGTGTTACGCAATATTTATCTTTCAGTTTTCATCAAAGGAGGTTAGAATGAAATAATTCTGACTTGTTTTCAAATGCATTTAAAAGAGTTATACTTCCCCCCAGAGACTTGGTTGTTTTTAGATGTTCTGAGGACTTTTCAGCTTTGATGATGTGAACAATATTATCCAAAATATAGTTTCTCAGAGACAGGAAAACAACAATTCCACCTTGTTGCCAAAGATGGTTACCAAATAATTAGAATTGATATTTGTCATACATTTGGCAGTCCCCAGGAAGTTGCAATGTTGCAGACGCAGCAATTGAACCCTCCTTGTAATTTCAGTCCAGTCACCGCAACTTTTCCACTAATTTGATTTGATGATTGAATCATTGTAGTATTGTCATTTGGAACACTCCAAACTACTAGCAATTTTGCTCCTGCATCATCAGTCTTTAGAGAAGCTGCCGTGAAATCAAACATTCTAGGCTCCAACAATCCCCAAAAAAGCCTATGAAATCCTGAAGGGACTGATTTGGAAAAATGTCAAACATTACAGCAGTAGTCATTTAAAAACATTACAGCTGCTGAAATGCCTTTGTCGGTTAACTTATCCCTCATGGTAGCGATAAACTGCGTGACTTCTTGGTCAACAGGAATAACGTACACTGAATGCATTTGTACAAATTCACTACCTTTTAAGGGTACTGACTCAATTAGGTAGATACTACGGAGCACCTATTCACATTCGATTAACCTGTGCCAATTTCCAGTAAACAAGGCTTACCTAGTCTGCTGCAGAACACATTCTGTTTTTTGTCATGCATCAATATCCACAGAAAAGTTTGGTTGTATCTTAAACTGGAGCCTTTGCAGATTAATTCCATACATCTGATCAGCTCCATACAGACTATCTCTGACTTTTTCAAACACAGCAAGCGAAGCAATAATACAGTGTGCTTTATGTGGACATTGTGTCAGAGGTTTGTCTCCATATAGCCTGTCTGCTCTGGTTAAACCGTAATAATGTAACCTACATATTGTCTTCCCTTCATTCCACCACTCTAATATACATATACACTGGACACACAGCCTGCCCTGCTCTCATGGTACCCCGCCCACATGCCCCAAGACATACCTAGTGGAGATCTACACTCTACTGAGCACTCTTCTAGTAAGCAAAAGGTATTTTCTGCTAAACATCAGCCTGTTATACCTACTGATTGAGTTCAGACACTATTCCTCTCTACAGTCTCACAGAGCCGCTAGCGTGGCTGTAGACTCCATTTGGACTGGTTTTATTTCTCCAGGGGAGGTGGGGTTATTTTGACTTTACCTGCACTGTTCTGTGATTTTAATACCCTCCAGAGTGTGTGTGTGGGTAATCTTGCACCGCCATCCCAATAGTAATTAAAGCTGCACTGTTTTTCGGTGAACGGGCTGGTCCTCCTGCAATTTAAATCCCATACTTTTTTTTTTTGTTGGTTCTATTGCATCAGCTCAGTGTGGAATCTTTTCTTTTGTGTGGAAATTAAGGAAGTTGAAAATGTTTTTGCCAGTCTGATAGAAACAGGATAACACCAAAGAGCTATCTGGGAACCAATAGAGTAGCCTACCAGGAAATGAGTGCACTTCCAGTTCCCTCTGGCACTTCCTTATACTCAAGCTCTTGCAGACTATACCCCTTAAAACTTTCCAAGTTGTAGATTTTAATCAAACGATTTAATTTGGTGGTGGCTAAGGTGAAGTCATGCAACCGGGGTGTAGTTTGTAGTTTGAAAAAATCCAGTTGTTTTTTTGTCAAAGGAACCAGGGCAACTTCATATGCATATTAAATGGACTGTCGTAATTTACAAGGTACTGGTATTCTCTTTAGTCTTGAATATCAATGTCTGTTACAGATGGACAACAGCCTGTAATTTAATCATGGTTAAAATGCCATCCAAAGTATAGACTTTTTTAAATTTGAATTTATTTTGAATGTATTTCTGTGTCTATTCACATTTTTATATACTTAAAAACTATAATAGTTAAATAAATAATAATTTAAAAAAAACAATGTAAAACTTTAATTTATTACTTAAGATTGTATTGAAAGTTGGCATATTTCTGTCTTCCTACTCACCTTAAACTGTAATAAAGTTAATATAATAGTAAATAAGGTATGAGACATCTGACAAGTAGTAAGATATCACAGAGTCAGCAGTGGGGCCAATCTGAGAGCTCATCAGTTACAACAGTGATATCCTCCCATCTGATTCCACAATAGATTGCCCATCGAGGACCCAGATAAAGTGAACTGAAACAATGTGGATTATGCTGCAGTGAAGATAAGCCTCAGAGTGGCATGTGAGAGACCGAGCGAAGTATTGGCACACATAAAGTTGAACACAAAGAATTCTCTATGTTAACGCCGAGTAATGCAAGATTGCATCTACAGACAAGCCAACAGTGTTAATCTCTCCAAAGCTTTAGGACGTGGAGTGAAGTTTTCCAATACAGCACCGCTTTATTCAAAGACTCAGCAGCAATATGGATAAAACTGTACATTAAATCCATGTCTTCTCTTTTTTTTCCAAAAGAGGCCTTTCTTTCTACCTTTACAGTAACAGCATGATTCAACCTCCAGTGCAGAAAGGCTTTTTTACTTGTTGTAAACATGTTTACCACCTTCTGGGAAAAATCTTTTGGTGCACATGACGTGATGTGTTTCCAGACTTCCAGAAGAAATGGGTAGTAAGTCAGTTAGCTGAGCACATCAAAAACCTTGAAACTCAAACGTCATCAACCACAAATCCAAGATAAAATGATGCCACCCACACTTTTTTAGTTTCACAGGTGATTTCTTGGAAGTGTAGTGTAGAAAACATAAGCAATAACGCTCCGAGACTAAAAATAAACCAACAACCTCCTATGTTACACCTTTTTAGATTTAAAGGTAGCGTCTTCTTTCAACTTCAGACTGTTTTTTTTCAACCGTAGAGAGGAGGATGGTGGTTTTTCAGCTGAGGTCAAACAGCCGGACAACTGAGTTCCTTAACCAAAACCCATTAACATTCCAAGCTGCGCAGCCCTCAGCCTGCTCTCAGACCAGCATACTCATAAATTACACTGACAACCTTGTTGACGGAGTGAGATAAACTTGCCCATTGTGTGTGCACCGTGGCTGCACTGAGACGCGTCACACAGAAACACTATTTGATTTGACTGTTTCGGGCCAACGACGAGGAAAACAACACGCAGACGGACCAAAACAAAATAATACGCAAATATAAAGGCCATTTTTGTCAGGCAGCCAACATTTTCCTTTCCTTGGTTTCTAGTATCGGGCGCAGAGGGGGGACTTTTGTTTTCTTCCACTGAAAACAAGCAGTCCAGTAAAAGTGGAAGGAACATCGGGGTCCTGTTTATTTGCGAGCTACAGGTGGCTGTGTTGACCGGTCGGTGCCTGCTCAGAAGTCCCCCGACCACTCGCGTTCTTTTCTTCGCCCAGACCCTGTTATTTGTTCACTTCTTCCACCACATGCTCCAACATTTCCCCTTCTCTCTCTCTGCTGTTTTTGCCCGAGCAGCGTTCCATTCTTCTTTGTCTCGAGGTGCAGCGCGCCTGTGACGCACTTCCTTCCATTGTATCAGGAACTGATACCTTAATGCTTGTGAAGTTACTGTCAAGAGTGTGTCCGGGCGTGTTGATACAGGTAAATATGTGTATTTCCACTTGGCCATTTGCCTGTGGTCATTTTATTAAATTAAACTTCCTGGTAAATTATAGAAGAGAGCGAGTTTCTTTACTGCAATCTCCTGTAACAAAATGTATTTTAGATTTGCCAACCAGTGGACCTGCACAATTACGTGAAAACAAGTCTTAGCTGGACTCGAGTCAGATGAGGTCACTTGGTTTATTTCCCTTCTGCAGCAGCAAACAAGCAAGGAAATATTTGGTTGCTACGTGATGGCATTTAATAAGATGCTCCCACCCCCTAATTCCCACCTCACAGCAATTCCAGCGCTGCTCTTCTTGGAGTTTAAGGAGCAGTAAACAGTTCTAGTAAAAAGACATCTGAATGGTTGAAATGCATTTGTTTACTGTAAAAAGAGATTCAGCTCCACATCCAGCAGCGCTGATGTGTAGGCTGGTTTCAGGTTCAACACTTTAACCACAAATCAGCCCTGCAGGAACGTCAGCAGTTCTCCCAACTGCCTCCTTTTCTTTGAATTGCATGGACAGATGTTTATATGTATAAGTGGAACCTCTTAACATAATTAATATTCAACAAAATAACACATTTAGCATCAGCCATAATAATTACCATAGGAAAACCTAGACCTCCCCTCAGACTAGACAATTTGGGAACTGTATAAATGGAAAAATCAATCATTCTCCTTTACAGTTAGACGAGAAGATCAATACCACTTTTATATCTGTCCAGTAAATATAAGGCCACAATCTTTATACTAAGCCTAGCTTAGCATAAAGAGTGGAAACAGCTAGTGAATAAGCATATTTCCCCAAATGTCTACTTATTCCTTTAAAGCAGCTATGGATATGTATATTTTTAAAACAGCTTGAAATGTGACAATATGAAAGGGGTCGCTCGTAGTGGAAATTTATAGCGAGTTTCAGCTCATTGTTTGCCCACAACTTCACTGGTTTACTTGCTCACATAGTGTTATTTTCAGCTGAAGCAGGCAGCTTTTTCAGCAAAAAACACTACCTGCCCAGCATCAGACACAGTTAGCGACTAGCTGGTGAACACAGAGGAGCCTTTAGCATATTCTCTTTAGGAGCTGGCAGAGACCAAAACCCAAGCTGAAATTCCTAGCCAAAATTAAAGGGACAGTTTTTCACCTGATCACCCGTGCATGGTAAGCACCCACATCTTTTAAACTTCACAAGCCCAGTTTGTAACACAAGGTTCTGGTTATAAACCAAGACTGAACCTGAGACAATGCTGATGACATCACATTATACAACTGTTTTCACTGGCTGAGTCATACTTCCCATGACAAATAAACTGATCTTCATGTGTACAATGGGTGTAGTGCTTCTTTAATTACTGTCAAGATTCCAACAATATAGAACTTTGTCCACTGACATTTATAATGTTTTATTGTTGGTATTTGTTTCTTTTTATTTATTTTTTTGGTTATGACATATCAGTTCCATGGTGGACAGGGGCGGGTTTGACCACATTATGTGACCCCTAGACTGTAAAATCTGAGGAGTTAGTTCAACTCAAATTATTTGAGGAAACTGACAGCTAAACAGTTTAAATGTATTACCTCCAACAATTTAAGCATAAGTTCAATTAGCTCAATTATTTATTGTTAAGGTAACTTAGGTAAATTTTGTTCATTGTACCAATTTTAGTCAGTTAATTGAACTTAAAACATAAGTATATTATACTTAAATACAGCATCTCGTCAAAGTATTTAAAATGTGTTATTTATCTGAATAAAGGAAGACTTCCTTTAATCCATGTTTTTATATAAATGTTACAACTTAAATTGAATTTACTCATTTTTCTTCCACTAAAATAAATTATTACATTACCTGTCAAAACAGCTGATGTATGATAATAAAAACAATTGTGGCCAATTCATTTTGTGGCTTCGGAGCTTACATTTTTGTCATGATATAAAGCCAACTTAAATAAAATGAGTCAATGAAACAAAGTGGAATTATATCACCAATACTTAAAATACTGCACACATTTCAGTTCACTAAAACAGCTGCAACACAACAATTATTGTTTTAATTCGCTTTAATTGATGGTGGAGAGTGACTCCACATTTTGTGGAGAATTAAGTTAGTTATTTTATTAAGATGTGTTGTTAGGATTTTCAGATACATGCAGATACATGCACTATGTACCATATATGGTGTATGTATTATTTATTTAGATTAAATAAATATAGAAATATATAATAATAAATAAATATGAATTAAGAAAACAACACATTTCTAATGTTCATTCATTAAACTGTCACTGAACATCTGCAAATATTTGCTTATGTTTTAATTGTTTTAGGGATCTGCATTTAAGCTTAAAGCAAATCACAGGAGGTTGACATGACATGAATGTATCTTATTAATCCAGACAGACTGCATATGAACAAGAACAAGATGCTGCCGAGCAGCTGCGGTGCTTTTGGCATACCTGAATGTGATCGGCCTTATTGGAGGCTATGCAGCCAATGAATTCATATTCTTCTCTCCACAATCCCACACTCCAGAGGTCAAGAATGATCAAATTATCCCTCTGTGCTGTTGTGTTTGACTGCTTTACATGAGTCACCAAGGCAACCAGTAAATGAAATCACTGAAGGATGGTTACTTTAATTCACAGGAGCTGTCTGCCAGTCTGGCATCCAGTCTCTTTTTAAAGCCCTTGCACAGTGGGCATCCTGATGAAACTGCTGATTAGATTTATATTTAAAACGTCCAACTTGCACAAGACACTGTGACAAGAGAGCACATGTTTGCTACTGCATTGTCAGAGCAGACCAAGTCATACGGGCTAGTTTCAATAGATTTTATGTCATTGTAAACAGTGTGGGGGAAAGAAAAGGGTGAGTGTTGCTCACCAGTAGGTCTGCTTAGCTTCCTGCGTCATGCAGTGAATTTAGCAGGCATGCATTGCTGCTTCTTTGCTGCATCATAAAACGGTATATTAACTGCTAGCACAACAATAAATCCCACTGTCAGTCACACTGATAGTTCTTTAACCCACTCTCTATGCTCCTAGTCAGCACTTTGGTGCCTGCGTGTGTGCAGAACCTGAGCTGTGAGATTAGCCATGCTGATCATGTTGAGCTATTATCCAGGTTAAGGTCTTACAACGAGACAGGTGAGCAGACGAAAAACAAGGGAAGGCAAGGGCGAAAAAGTGCCAGTAAAATTACCAAACACACTGATCATTGTAAATTCTGAAGTTGGTGACATGAAGAAAAGTTTCAGTTCACATAATACAGTCTCCTCTCTGTTCCGTTGAGCAGCTTTCCTGCTAATTATTTAGCAATAAAATAACTCAGTCATACTGTAAATGCTATGAGTACACTGTTGAGTAGGTGCTTTGAATCTGTTTCACCCTTCACAAAAACTAAAGTGGAGAATGGCTTTTCTCGCTATCAGAAAATGCACCTGAATCATGCCTGAATCAGTCATGACTAATGCCAACAAATGACACGGCATGATGTGAGAGGTGTTTGAGGCTCTGGTGCATGTTGCTGATTTGCACACAAAATCTTATTCTAACAATAATGTCAGTGATGATAAAGGAACAGCCAGTGGAAGTATTCTGATCCTACACTTAATGCTCAATTCCAAGTAAAAGCCTGCATGCAGCAAAATGTACGGAGAGTATCAAACATGAAATAAAAGTACTCATTATGCAGCACCATGGCTCCTGTAAGGGTTGTTTTACTTACATTATATTATTAAGTAATACTGATGCCTGAATGTGTGAGCAGTATTTTTGAATTGAAATGATTCTGGTGTGACTATTATATGCAATATAATCTATAACAATACTTTATATTTTATAAACTGATCATGTTGAAAATCTGTAAAGTAGCTAGTACAATAGCTGTGTAACAAATGTAGTGGAGTAAAACATGATTTTTACCACAAACTTCGGAATAGCACTTAAGGCCAATACTTGAGTAAATGCACTTTCCATCACTGTAGCCTAAGGAGAGTGTGATATGTAGGCCTCTATGTGAATACAAATGTGTGAATTAAATTGCACACCACGGAGCATGTGAACTATTAAAAGATGGCATGTTCATAGTGTGTCTCTTTGAGTTCATGCTTCCTCAGAGTGCACGCTGACCCAGCATAGGAAATACACTGAGTGAGATGGAGCTTCAGATGTTTAGCAGGGCCAACAACTAAAAAAAGTTCATTTTCTTGATAATATATGTTTGGCATTTTGTTTCTTATTTTAATTTTAATTAATGACTAAGATTCAGATACCAAACACGGTCTGTGCATAAATTGGTGTCAAACCTGAATAATCTATTGAGTTTAGAGTTTTTCAAATTTTTACATTTTGTTTAAATTAATTTTTAAAAAAAAAGTCTCTTCTCAGTGCCACAGCGGCTCTGCGACATTTGTTCTAATGTCGCTAAAACCTCATTTTATTATAGGCTTCATTTTTTTCATTACACTTTACCCAACGCATTTGGCCAAACTGCCATTTATTTACAGTCTCACATTCGGATTTAGCAGACGGGTACTTGAAGGCAGCATTAGGGCCATATCAACGCTCTTGCGTCACGAGCACCTGTAACGCGTCGACCACGGCCAGGTAAGCCTCTTGCTTATAGTCTGTCGGTGAGCATAATTCCTGTGTGGACGGCAAGCTGGAGGAGATGTTCTATATGCAGCTGATTCCTTATGATGTGTGATGGATGAGCCGGCCTCAGTGCGCACACTGACCCCCCAGCATACATCTCTCACCTGACCTGACCTGACCTGTCTCCTCTGCTGCAGTGCTGAGGCACTCAAATCTTTAATAAGTCCCTGAATCTGTCATTAACCCAACTAATGACAAATTGGAGCAATAACATCTGACTGACAGGCGTCACATAACGCTGTTTGTTGTGCATTCCAAATTTTTGCGTGATATCTCATTATGCACTTGGACTCATATAGGAACAGAACCTGTCACAGTGCCATACCTTGCTTCCCCCAAATTGACGCCGATGGGTGCATCTCAAATTATATTACAGCATTAATTATAGGAATATGGAAGATTAGATTTCCCCCGAGCAATTTAGCAGAAACGGTGTCGCTTAGCAACACCGTTACCGCTCAAAAGCTGCGTCGTTGGAAGATGATAAACATTAATCATTAATTAATATCATTCAAATACAGATTTATTGAACATCTGCGTGCTTTCTGTCTCAGTTGAAGCCCGGGGCGCACGCTGGGTGACTTTAGACCCCACACAGGCAGTTACAGATCAGTGCGCAGGTCAAAAGGCAACGCAGCGAAAATGACACCCGGTAACTTTGGAAAGGGTGACATATTGGAGGGCTGGAGTACCTACAGTGTAATTGACGTGTTCACGTTATGAGCAAGCACATAAACTCAAGTGGTCACCTCAGAAAACCCCCTGCAGATTATTTTCCCTCCGCTCAACTTCCCCGACTGAACACTGCAGCCGAAACTTTTTGACGGGAGCGACTCGTTCTGGCACCGATACGCGCGGCAAACAGCTTTAAGAGAGCTCAGCAGAACCAGTTGTGGTGATACAGATTAAAATAGGAACCGTGGCAGATTGGATTATACTTAATGCGCCATTTCATATCGTGTAAGGTGTCACATTCTGGGCGCTGTGCCCTTGTTTATGAGGTGCGTCCGAATTACAATTAGCCCACATTTCACTGAGATTCCTTTGAAGCAGCCACGCTGCACTGTTGTGTAGACCTAACCAGTGGGCCATATTAATTGACCAAATGCACGGGATCATGCTGTGTTTTGTACCATCCTTTTGCGCTCCGTGCCACCTCTCCAAATTACGCACAATGCGTCGCCGCCAAATTAAATAACACAGACTGTATTGTGCCGAAACGCCGCATGTCCAATCATATTGAGTGGTCTTTATTAGTGGGAACAGCGGCAAATGGAAGCCGGCGGATGCTGAGCTCGCGTGTCTTCAAGCAGTGGAAATAACGGGCATGGTGCACGCGAGTGGCCTCTCTCTGATGTCAACACATTTTAGACCTTCTGGGCTGAACACGGATGGGGATGTATCGAATTCATTCTGACACAGGGAACTTCCGAGAGATGCTTTTAATGATCTAAACTCACTCCTGCTGTGTGCGCGCACGTCTGTCCCGCGACTTTAAACCCAGCGTGCGTCCATACGCTCTTTATCTGTACGTTTAAAGATTTAATATCTTCGTTTCCCTGCACTGACGGGTAACCGGACCGGTACCAGGGTCCGGAGTGCAGTGTGCGAGGGGAGGGAATCCCTCCAGTGTCTGACGCTTCCTTTACCAAGGAAACCCACACGCGCTCTGACGCAACTGCCCATTTTAGGAAACATGCGTCAATGGACCAAAGCAAGTGAGACAAATAGTGAACTCCACAGCAGGCACTGACGTCCGCATCAAAAATAAATCTCTCCAGACATATTTTAGCTGCTTTTAGTGTCTCCCAGATTCTCCACGATCTCTCCAGTGTCCGCTGGGCGAACGATGGTCACGGCGGATCTTTCTTTTTCACTGCCTTATCCAGAAACGACCCCTCCCTGGACGAAGTCGCAACGCCCAGGCGTGACGTAGGCTGTTCGTTGGTGTTGAAAAGCCGTTGCAGTTCTTCATAGTGCCATTGAAGTGAGTCATCTCTAGGAAGTGTGGTAAAAAGGAAAAGAAAAAAAGTTAGAACTGTTCCGTGAACAGCAGAGAGCTCAGATAGAGTGTGTAGTAGGCACGGCGACGGAAAATCTTCAGAAGACCAGGCAGGCATTAGGCTTTAAAGCGAATGTTAACCTGCGTGAGTCACTCTCTAACTACAGGTTCACTGTCTGGATTTGACTGCTGAAGGTGTGCTGCTGACTTTAGATTGAAGTTTGCGCACCTGAGAGGATCTCTAATAGTGCAGCGATAGTTCCTGCGGCGCAAGAATAATAAAGGCACAATAAGAAATAGCCTTTACAAGCAGGGCTGGCACACAAGAGAACATTAGGCTAATATCTGGGAGATGCTTTAGGTTAGTTTAGAGGAGCATAATTGCACTTTGTCTTTGCCAACTCTTCTCTGGATATCCCAAATTAACAACGTCTCGAAACAGAGGATTTTCCTGTTGGTGCCTTTTCACTGCGAGGATTTAAAAAAAAAAAAAGGGGGGTTCAGAGCTCAAACAGTCTACTGATATCCTCCTCTTTCCTGGATCATGTACCAGGACTACTCCGGGAACTACGACACCTCGTCCCGCGGCAGCAGCACCTCTCCGGCCCAGCCAGAGTCCTTCACTAGCGGCAGCAGCACGATCGGAAGTCCGATCTCTACCTCAAGCTACCAGGTAACGAGGAAGCACCGGGCTGTCGCCACACTATATATTAATAATAGCCTTATATATCTAGCTGTGTCTGGACTCGATGCCCAGTGCACGCGCTGTTACAATTGCAATTAATTAGCTGTTTTAATTTAACTGTCAGTTAATTTTTTTTTATGATGTTAAGGGTTGTGGCTGTTAATAGGAATTTAGGAATTCTCCAGGTCGCTGTGGGGGAAAAAATAACAGATGAACTCGATGACACAGATTGCATCGGTGACTCAACAGATGCAACACTCGATCTATGCACAAGTATTTTGGACTCATAGCATCTGAATTGTGTCATGGCCCATCTAAACACACACGGATAATGCACTTTTGATCAAATGTCCAGTTTTACGCACCGGCTGGTGCGCACGCAGTGAATGGCGAATGCGTGATGATTTTGGTCATATCAGTAAAAATAAACATGTATTCTGCAGTTGGTCCTTTTTGTATAACACAACTTCTGAACGCACCGGGGTGTGAGGCGGTGTGTGAGCTGTTTGCTGCTGTAGAATCGGGACCATTTTAAATTCCAGATTGCAACATCAGATCTCTTTCTAGCGCTCATATTATTTGCCTAAAATCTAATATTTTGGGGGTGTTTGCAGTGTAGCTCCCGACCGGAGACGCATTTTACGCGCGTGCATTATAAGGACCATAAATCCTTTACAGCACATAGATGAGATACCCTGTATGTGGCTATTAACCGGGGTAGCGAAATAAAACGTATAGCGGAGAATGCAACAGGCATTAACACAAGGGTAAGGAGATGTCTCATTTCTTTTGGCCATCAGTTAAAAGCTTTGGAGAGCACCAGAGCCGTGTGTTGTTGTTGATATTAGTCCAGTTACAGGTGGTATTTGTGGCAGATATGTCTCTAATTGAACTATCACAAATGTCATGAACCAGATTGTAATCTGATTTTCTCATCTGGTGCTGCACATGGCACATTTCCTGCAGCGGGAAGCGCGCACACACCGGGAGCGCAGGGCAATCAAAAGCATGTATGTCCAAAACAAAAAAAAAAAAAAAAAAGAAATTGCCGCGTTCTGAGAGGCTGTTTAAAAGTAGAAATTGCATCAGAGGTTAATGTTTCGTATATTCTCAGTGAGCTATAGCCCACATACACTGTAGGCGTGCCAGTGAAGCGCTGGGAGGACGCCGTGCCCCTCTAGTCGCAAATAATAGGATATAAATCCGGGAAGAGGCATGTTGTTTACCCGCATCCAAGTCTTGCGTATAGAGCTCTTCTGTGGAAAAGCCTCGTCAGGCTCACGCAACATTACGGTAAACGACTTTTGGCCGGTATCTACCATTGCTTTGGTTCCCTGTAATCACACACTGCCTGTCTGTTTCCTATTACAGCGGACTGGAACATGACCTCTTTGTTGGGTTTATTGAGACATATCAAAACAAGGCATGCTAATATAATTTTTATCAGACCAGAAGTTTTAGCAGATACACCGAGACTTTTCTATGTTTACTGCAATGCCTCCACTCAGTGTCCTTCACACTCCACTGCGTATACATTCATGTTCTTTTTTATTTTAATGGGGGGTTTAACGCTCTTATATTGACGCCAAGCTCGGCAGAAATATAATTCTGGCTAACTGGCTTGTTACAGCTGGCTGCCTCCCCCTTTACTGGAACTGACCGCGTTTTCACATGTGCTTAACAAATCCCATACACAATGACTCACCAGATAAACAAAGTTCCAATAGACTGCCGGGATATCCGACGGAAAGTCGGGAATAACGGGGATATGGGGACGTGCGTAAATTACGCACACAGGCAGGCAGGCAGTCCGTCTGTGGATATGAAGTAATACTGATCTGACATCAGTTCTCATACTGAGTATCAGAGAGACAAAGTCACACTAGTCTAACCTTCCTTTAATATGCATGCATACATGTTGATTGTATACATTGCATACATTTAAGGATAGGATAGGATAGGATAGTTACATTTGAAAGGGGGGCTCCAAATGTATAATTAATTGAAGTTAGTGTCAAAGATTGAGTGGCTTAAAGTCTTTAGATCAGGAACATAGTGTCTTGCATCACATTTTGGCTTTAGACACACCCGGAACCACAGGATCATTAACTCTAAAATAATCATTTTGTCGGTTCATTTGAATTTGATTCCAACAATCAACATTTTAAACTGTGCAAAATTTAGTAAAAATCACTTTGGAACAGTTATTCCTCTGGATGTTATAAGAAGGTCTATGCCACCATATGAGCCTTACATTATCTATCAACGCAGGCAAAAGTGCAACTTAAATGTATATTTACCCTCCTGACCGTCCAGACACGTGTAACACTTTCCCAGTGCTGTGTTTTGTCTGGTTATTATGGTTATTGTAGTAAATTGAGATGCACTGGACACCTTGGGCTTTCCCACATGATTCACAGCATGTGTCACTGCTCCACTCCAGGGGTTACATACACAGTGTGTTGCCTATGTGGATTGAATCATTACTATAAGAAATGAAATGACGAAAATGTGTGAATTTGATAATGGTGGGTGGCGGTGTGTCTCTGTGATTCTGCTCTCAGCGAAATGATGCAGGACGCATAAGATTATATCAATTAGTTGCATGCATTGGACCAATGCCAGCATGCAGGGTTGATGCCACCCCACTTTTCCGGAAATTTTCCTTTAGATGCCATCATGCATCCCCACTTATGACATCTCTCTCATTCCTTCTCTTTCCAGAAGTACAGGGTCGATATGCCCGGCTCCAACAGTGCCTTCATACCTACCATCAATGCAATCACGACCAGCCAAGACCTGCAGTGGATGGTACAGCCCACCGTCATCACCTCCATGTCCAACCCTTACTCCCGCTCCCACCCGTACGGCCATCACCTGACCAATGGGCCGGGGCTCTTGGGGCACAACTCGCTGGCTCGGCCTGGGGTCATCCGCTCCATCGGGGACGCCAGGGGCCGACGCAAGAGGGATGAACAGGTGAGAGACCTGGGGTGACTATGAGGGGGGAACAGGGCTGCAAAAAGACCACTAGGGGATTTTATATAAGGCTGCACCTTTCTTCAGAGCATATGTTACAAAGCAATTTGAAGTGGGTTTGTTCTGAAAACAAGGCAAAACACATTATCGTCATCGGATATCATTAAATAAACATGTTTGTTTAATGTCAGAGAAGCAAACTGTTGAGTTTATTTTATCATGGCAATAAATTCCACGTCTTTGTATCATTGTTATTCTCCTCACAGTCAGCCAGTAGTAAACAGCTCTTATACTCTTGCTCCTCGCTTCATATTGATTGTGTGCGCCTGTCAAACAGCTTATTTTACCTGCCGTGTTCCTTCTTTTACTTGCCCTCAGCTCACTCCGGAGGAAGAGGAGAAAAGGAGGGTGAGGCGTGAGAGGAATAAGTTAGCCGCCGCCAAATGCCGCAACCGCAGGCGAGAGCTCACCGAGATGCTACAAGGGGTGAGTAGAAACCTGACAATTGGAGCCATCATATCAGCTCAGACTGCTACTGGGTTCTGCTTTAATCATATAAAATAACTGCAAGTCAGTGTAAGTGCTGGAGCATCATGTTCCTCTTATGTGGCAGACACCTCTAGCTAATAAACACCCATGCTTCCTGTTTTGGGGCAAAATCTGTCTGAAAAAGGCACCAAAAAAAAGCAACAAAAGAAATCATTTGCACAAAGAGAATACATGTGGTACAAGAGAAGGAAAGTCAGACTTGTTCAGAAGTCTGGCAGGGGTCCATATTTTTTGATGGGTGATTGAACTCCACACCTAAATTTACAACCTCACATTACTGGTTTGACTCTCTGAGTGCAAGGTCTGAGTGAAGAGATGACAGGCGATGAAAAGCTTTTTGTCTCAGGCGGCTGCAGACAGAGGTAGGGCTGTCTCACGGCCCTGCCTGGCAGACAGTAACGGCAACTAAATGGACTAATTAGCCGAATTACAGTGAGGTTGAGCTTGTCAGGCCTTAAAAAACCCCCAGGAATGGAATTTGCTGTAGGCAGCTGTCTTCATGAATGCAGGACATTTTGTAAAAGGGGCCAATTGCTTGTCTCACAATGCCACATAGAGCCATGCTGCGCACATGCACACACCACAGCCACTGCTTCCAGGGGAGGAAAAAAAAACAAAAATGCCTTCTCGTCTTCACACGCCTATTTTTCAAAAGTCCAAATAAGGAAGTGTCACTTTCCAGTGAAAAGGAGCAGTATCCCTACAATGTCTTCGCTCTGATTGACTGATAGCTTTCATTTAAACGCCTCACTGGGGGCCTCCCCCTCCTGGCACTGTTTGTACGACTTCCTCATACCTTTGACCATGAGTCAAAGTTCTCAGACAGCATGTCAGCTTATCTATATCAGCGTGTTGTCTAGAACTGACGGACGGCCTTTATGGCTTTATCTGGCTTTGTCTTTTATATGACACATTATTGACACACTGTTGAGGCCGATCTCATGTCTAAGATACAAAACTAATCCACAGTCCTCATGTGAGACTCAGATTCAAGCAGAAGGCTACAAGATTACTCGTTGTGAGTCTAAATGGCCCCTGACAAATTCTTGATTTAATGTGTTTATTTTGCTAGTTTCTCTGTTCAGGAAACTGTAGCGAACACACAGTGCCCTCTGTTGGTGCTTTGGGGGAACACAATTTCACTTCCTTACTTTTGAAGAGACTTGTACAAAACTTTGATTAGGCTGAAGATCATTTTTGTAGCCATGTTCTCAATTTTTTGGGTGTTTTATCACTGCGTATTCATAAAAATGCTGTTACAGTGTTTGTTTTCATCAAGTTAAACTATCCTGCATAGGTGGCCTGCGGGCTAAGGTGCTGACCATGAACTGCAGCATCCATGTCTAGCTGTCAAATAAAAGGAAAGATGCCCTAAAAACTAAAAACTACTACTACTCAACTCAAGTGCAAACCTTATCTTCTGTTTGTCCTCCCAGGAGACTGAGAAGCTGGAGGAGGAGAAAGCTGACCTGCAGAAGGAGATCGAGACTCTTCAGAAGGAGAAAGACAAGCTGGAGTTCATGCTGGTCGCCCACAATCCCGTGTGCAAGCTCCCCATCGATGAGCGCCACCAGTCATCAGGGCACCAGCAGCACCAGCAGCAGTGCGCCCCCCTTCCCCTGACCATGCGCTCCAACATGGGAACCCGGGCTCAAATGAACCAGGTGGTAGTGAAGCAAGAGCCGGATGACGACGACGTGATGGGCAAGCCCCAGCGCTCCGTCATCAAGCCCATCTGCCTCGGTGGCGGGATGTACTGCACAGATGGAGACAGCCTGAACACACCAGTGGTGGCAGCGTCCACCCCAGCCGCCACACCCAACGCCCCAAGCCTCATATTCACCTACCCGAACATGCTGGAGCCCGACAGCCCCTCACCCTCCTCCGAGTCCTGCTCCAAGGCCCACCGGCGCAGCAGCAGCAGTGGCGACCAATCCTCAGACTCCCTCAACTCGCCCACCCTCCTGGCCCTCTGAGCGAGGGCTGGGCTCGGTGCAGCTGAGAAACAAACACTGTGGCTGAAGGCAAGCATGAGGATCAACTGCCCCCCCCCCCGTGTCTTTTAAAGACCCAAGAGCACATTCAACAGTCCAGTCCAAGCTGACCATGTGAGCCGTTTCCCTGTTCACGGGGAGACCCACAAGGGCTACGCCATGTGTTTCCTCTTGTTCTGCTTCAGTGTAAAACATTTTTTACTTGTAAAAGTGTGTGCACCAATCCTACAAAGTGTCATCCCTTCGCCATTTCAACTCCAGAGTGTCAACTTGTTTACTGAGCAGACAATTGTGAAGAAAAACATGCCTAAATCTGGCAATTGTGAGTTGATGTGACTAAACTAGAGAGCGCGTTCTTAATATATTTTTTTGAAAATGTTTAAAAAGCCATGTGGCCGACACTTGCACTCCGCCAAGACGAATCAATAAATCACTAAACGAGGTCAGCATTCTACTGGAATATCTGAGGAGAGAAAGAGACAATGAGCAAAGACTTCCTCTCGTCGTTTTTTCCATTTAGATTTGTCCTTTCGTATCTTGGACCTTGATTCAGGAATCGCTACTTAGAGTGTGTACACATTTCTAACGCTATCTCCATCTCTTTAATTGTATTTATGGCCTGTGCTGATTAAATTTTACAAAGTGTTTTGTTGAGACATTGTCCTCTCCTTAATCTGCCTGTAGAAAAGCAAAATGGTCACCCACTGGGCGACCAAAGCACTCCTCAGTGTTGCAAAGGATACGAGCCAACTTTCAATCAATTTCCTCAATACTCTATACCTTCTATTTTGCCATAGTGGCTTGACTTTACAGTAGTATTGGTGTGCTTTTCCTCAGTGATTCTGTACCTGAACTTTACAACATGTTTATGACAAAGTGTATGTGATTTACATTGATGTCAGGGATATCTCTCATGTGTAGTAGAACCCCATCGTGAAGAACGTTGCAGGACCGCAGGCTGTCGTATGGTCTAGCCAGAGTGTTACAGAGGTGGTACTATAATGTAGAGGGACGATGAACGTCTTCGCTTCATTGTGTCAACGTCAGAGCGCTTTGTCTTTTCGCTCAGACAATCTCAAAGATGACATCAAAGTTTGACAAAACCCCTCCTCCACTGGATTCCGTGCGTCTCTCTTTGTTTCCTACATTCTCTAAATAAAGGTCTAACCTTTTTCAACACTGCCTCTCAGGGCAGGTCAGGTTTCAAAAAGCCAAAAAGGTTTGTATGACACATGTAATCCTGTAATTCGCCCATCTTTGTCTAAAAGGAGGGATTTTTGCTCAAATTTGAAAAAGCCACTGTGGTCTAGACTGTCGCCAGCTGCCAATGATGTCAACCCTGTTTATACTGTGTTTGTAAATCTGTCACTTTTAGTAAAGAAATGATGTTTAAATTGAACTCAGATGTGCTGATTTATGGGTGTATGAACATATGCCAATGCCGAGGTACTCAGTGGGAACATAGTGGAAGCCTTGTTGGCTTTAAACAAGGGCCAGACACTGTTCACTCTTTGATAATAAGGAAGGGACAAGAAGACTCTCTCTACAGCTGGCCTGAGATGAAAGAGGGGACACCTTGAGAAGATGTAATATTTCTGAAGTTCTATGAAGCACTTCTTTTTCATTATTTTTATGTGTGTATCTTAAAGGGATGAGGGGTTTTCAATACTGTGCACTGAGAAGGACACAACGGCGATATTTTTTGAATACTTCAAACATTCCTAATGAGAATAATGTCAGGGGTCTAAGGGGGGCGGGGGGTGTCAACTTTGCTCAAACCCTTTTGTTATCGGAGGAATAAGAGTTGTGGTTGGAAGACTTTTGTTGCGCTGGATGCAGAAAAATGGACTTTGCAATTTAATACAAGCTGCTGCTACTTTGGAAAGAACATGTTGGCTGTTTATCGTGATGATGTTGGGTTTAACATCATGTGGATGCGACGGGAAATATTTGAATCCTGTATGACAACTTAAAGGGGTGAAATGATAACCAAAAACATTATTGTGGGCGAGTCTGATGTGTCTGTATGTTGAAATATTCTGGAGCCCCTCGACACACATAGGAAAGCCATTGACTGTAGATCTTCTGTACATGTCATCTACTGTCTGTCGCCTGTTTTCAACTACTATTCCTTCTTTTCCAAATGCTTTAACTGTTTAAAATGATTCAAAATTAATAAAAAAAACAGCAATATGTATAGCAGTGTTTGTTAATTTAAATGAATAATAATAAAAACAATCATTTTCAACCTGAAATTGTCCTATTTCGTTCATGGGAAGGCACTTTTTTCCAAAGGGATGGGACTCAATTTAGACCAGTCTATCACCACCCTATTTATTTATCCATCTGATCATTGCAAAATATGTGAGACTGGTTTTGACTTGGATGGTGTAATTGAAAGGTGACAAGCTGAAGGCCAAAACATACCTGGCAGAAAACAAAGACAATTAAGGAAAGAGCTACCACAAAACAAACAAACTATTATATCATAAGTCCTTCAGGAGCCTATAATTGCTTCTTTAATTCTTCTCAGAGCAATAACACAGAACACTAATACTGCCATCAATGTAAATAACTTGAAATTAAATTGTTGTAAGAAGAATTATCCTCTATATGATATATAGTGACAAATACACATCAGTTCTTCAGAATACACTATGAGAAGGCAGCCTGAATTACTTTTACTGTAAGGCTGATTTTAAACCACTAGAGGACAGTTTAATCTACACCCAGCTGCCACTTTATTGGTACCTCTAGCTAAAACTAATGCAGTGTAATACAACAGCACAGCAATAAAAACCTACCTTTATAAAGGTTATAATAATTCAAAAAGGTGCTGATTCACTTGCATGATCATTTTGGAGGATGTAATTAGGGTGCTGTTGAACTGCTTTACATTATACAGAGTGATCTGTTATTACACCCATCACAATGTAAATGAAGCTAGGTTTTATTGCAGGACTCTTGTACTAAACTGTATTTGTTTTAGGTAGGCACACCAAATAAACTGGCAGCTGGGTGTATATTCAGTGTTTCAAATTATAGTCATATTATGATGGTACTTTGTCCAGTTAAATGCAGTATTTTACCTTTCTTATGCAGCAACAGTTAATTAGAATAAAACCTGAACATTAAATAACATTTCCAGACTTCACTCACAAATACAGTGTGTAGTATTATATGTAATTCTCCAGGCTCATGTTCCTTCATTGAAAAACTGAACTACCAGGTCTGTCAAAACTTTTGGATGCACTAGACATTAATGAGTAGAGGACAGTACTGTCCTTCTACAGACTAAGTTGTATCAGCTGCAATAAAGCCACACAACTGGAAAATTCATCTTTCATCTAATTCCAGTAAATTCATTCTAATGCAACATCCCTGTGCTATCACTGTGAATGTTTTGTCAATCCCCATTAAGCTGGAGTAGACATAATATTAGAATCACTGCTGTATAGTTTAATAATAATTTAAAAAAAAATTCAATAATATATTTCAATTTTGTTTTACATTGAAAGTGGAAGCTGGAAGTGTTTAAGCATATTATTGTGTCTGTTTTAGCTTGTGAATTATGGGTGTTTACTGCACTCAAGTGGTCACAATGGGAAATTACAACACTAGGATTAAAGGGATAGTTCAGATTTTTTTTTTAATGGGGTTGTATGAGGTCCATATTCAGTGTGTTACCTGCAACAGAAGGAGGTCAGTACTCCTCAGGTTTGGAGATGCAGACAGGAGTCCCAGCACAAAAGCACAGTAATGCACTGCTGTGGACAGGGGCAACAGAAAAAAATATTTTAGCAAAATGAAAAAGGCCCACCTAAAAACAAGCAGTATCAGTTTAGGTGTACGCTATATTTAGAATATTTTCACAACTTGACTTTCCGGTCAGACAGCCCTTTCTGATGGGAAATTGAAGCCACTATAAGCCACCAAACTCTTTGACAAAAACAGTAATTTTTCCTTGCAGAACCCGCGAATTGCTGATTTACCACTGCCGTGATTGGTTAGGTTGTTTGTGTTATTGTGTGACTTTGGCGTTTTAACACAGTACAACTCCGGAGTCTCCTTTGTTCTGTGAAGGAAAATTACTGTTTTTATCAAAGGAGTCTGGTGGCTATGAAGAGAGCATAGATGGATATCGCAGCTTCAGTTCCCCGTCGCAAAGGGCTGTCTGAGGGCAATATAAAGCTGTGGTTCAGCCTTGAAACAACATTTCTTTTGCGTTAAAGAGTCTGATGCTTTTTCTCAAATGAAAAGAAATGAAATGAAAGTAGCCTCTCGCTGAGGTTGGACATCCAGTGCAGAACACATGCTGCTGACTACGTACGACTAACCTGCTGTGTGATAAATTAAGGCCAAACAGAGTCAGGGTGCTGCTATTGTGCATGTTTGTAATTAAATGTAAATGTAAATTATAATTAGTATCATTGGCAAAAACCTGTGTTTACCCTACTATTTCATGACAAAATGACTGCTGTGAGAAAGGTCTTTTGACATGTAACCAGCCACTGTGAACAGCTTTCTGTGCTTCATCTTTAAAGAAATGACCTCAGTCTCACCAAATCAATAACATCTTCTAAATCGCTGCTTAAAACAAACTTTTATCTGAGCTTCAGTTCTAATTACATTGATTAACGTTTTTATTTTTTTTATCTTGGCTTTCCAGACAGCACAAAAAAAACCCTTCCTGCTGTACATAAAATCGGATCCATGCCTCTGAAACCCCACAGTGTAGTTGTGCTCAGCGTATCATTTTAAGAAGATGTCAGAAGAGTGTAATATGATTGTGTTTGTGGACCAGCGCCCTTTAGACGTCAATAGTTGAAATCCTAGCACGGGCACTTTCTTTGAAATCAGACACTGAGTTTCGGGAATGTTTCAACCTGGTCAAGTGGTTTAATTTAATTTAATCGTTTCAAATGAATTTGCTTGGTTTGCAAAGACAGCTGTGACAACTTAGAATGAAGTGTACATTTGTTGAGTTTATCCAGTCATTATTCATTACAATAAGGACATATTCTATGATACACACACACTTGCAGCTAAAATAATCAAGCCAAATAATATGCTACACACCCCTCTGATCTATATTTTCTGTTTATTGTATATTTTGTGTACATGATCACAAACAGTGACTATTGTAACGTGGACGTACAGATTTCTCAGTTCCTGTCACTACCATGTGTGGTTGGAGGAAATCGATTCGACCCTGAGATCTGATTACAGCTCAGACTGAGTAAAAGATAGGTGACCTTTTATTCGTCTTTCCTTTCCTTTTCTTTTCCAGGTGATGCTTCCGCCAGAATGCAAGCTTTTCCCCTTCCACTGTAAAAGTAGCATTTCATGAACACTCCCTTCATTTGAACACAACACGTTCATTGTGAGGGAATGTGCATGTGCTGAGTAAGCAGAACAGCTGATTACCCCACAAGGGGATTTAAAGGAAAATTGATTGTGAAACTTGTGAAGCCACCGTGACTGTAGCAGAGCAGTAAAAGGTAACAAGGCATGATGAACAAATGGAGACACTGAGACATTATCATGGTCTTTCCGTAACAGGAATGTGATCTTGTGATATAAGTCAATATTGGATTGTATTAGACAAAAATAAATTTCTACAAGCACATATACTGTATAATATTATTCAGTAAAAGGAAGCATTTCAATTTGATACAACTCACAACGTATTTCCAGGCATACGGCGTCATTTAATATGCTGCATTGTACAAGCAGGCTCAAATAACGTGCCATGTATAAATGGTAGTTTTTGAGTAAGTGTTGTCAAATACATTATTAAAGATGGAAAGTAGAGTTCACAGTGAAGAATCATAATAATGATAAAAAGAAACATCTTCATTTACAATGATATATATTAATCTTAACCATTATGAATTCATTATTAAGTCATTCATTATACCTGTGCTTTTCCTGCTATAACATGTCAAAATGTCTGTGGTGAACAAAGCCTGTTAGTGAAGAAGTTGAATAGGAAAAATATTGCAAACCTGAAACCAGGGTTCTATTGGATCATTTGCTAAGGGAAAAAACTGCACTGTTAATAAAAATGTTTGAGGAGGGGGTGCATACTGCAAAGTCAGGTGGTTTGGGGTTTGCCACTGCATATGACCCCTGTCACATCATACATGAAACTGAAAGTGACATAGTTACAAGCTTAAATGTGATGGCAAGTTAGTAAGCAGATTATTCCAAAACACAAAAAGTGTGGACCAGGAGTGCCGCTTTTAGACCAAATTAACTCTGGTTCTTAAACTAGTTCCCTTCAGGTTTCAATAACATTTAACAATAAATAATCTTCTTATTAGGAATAAACCTGCCTCCTACACAGTGTAAAAAGTTTTATAAACACTGATCTAGATGGATAACTAGCATTATATGTAAGAGGAATATAAAATATGTAATATGAATAAAATATGCATTTTTGATTGTGGGGTGAACTGTCCCTTTAATATAAAAAATAATTATTAGATTAGCTTTAAATGAACTTTCTGGTATATCCATTTTAGCAGCCTTTCAGTTAAACTCCTGCATGTGTAAAAGTTGGTGAAAATAAGTTTTAAATAATTAATGAATTAATTTAATTATTTAATTATTTAATTGAACCCGGTCTAAGCTCATTAAATGCTAATTAACATGGCGCCAGCTGCAATGATTTTAGATGGACTGGGTTCAAGTTAGAGAAGGAAGCAGGCTGATATTAGTGATTTGTTCATGTGTGGGTAAGCGGGAGGACTGGTTGCTTTGGCCGTCTGTGTTTGCATGAAGTGTGATGCCATGTAGATGTGGAAGGGACCAGCCACACTCCAAACAAACAAAAGCATGTTCCCACCACTAAATTCAAAACATGGAACTGGAAGGTTTGTTCACATTAGATTTGAGTGAATGCTGAAGAAAAACAGGCCTATATTTTCAATTACGATCAATTGGGAAACATGTTTTCCTGTAATGTGGTCAGGAAAAGCTGAGTGGGCCTTTAACAAATATGAAACAGTATGAACTGATAGGAGAAAATAATTGTAGAGAAAGGAAGAGTGCATGAAAAGACAGATCAGAAAAATAGACTGAATTTTTATAATGTGACCTAAATGATATCAGAGTATAAATAAATAAAGAGCAGAAGCTCAATTCAGCAAACCCGATGGCATGTTTTCACTTTCGCAAGCAAGGAACTTCCAGTGCTCTTGTTGGATCTCATGGGGGTCACTAACAGGTTCATGCTTTCAGTCCCCACAGCACAGACACTATCTCTATATTCCTGTGCAGGCTGTCCTTCAGTACTGAGATGACATCACAGATATTGCTGACGTTCACTTATAGCAATGAACTAAATCTGAGTGCAGCGCTGTGTGACTTTGAGCGTTAAGGCAGGACGCAGGAGGATGAACCCAAGCATAGAAAGTGACCATACCCCTGAGTGCTGACATAGACGTTTATTTAAGGCCCAAAGACACAAGCTGCTTAGCAATTCCTTGACACCTGACAGCTGCAAAATAGCAAAAAATGCTGTAGTCATCCGCTGCCAGAGAAAACACTCTGACTAAAGATCCCCACCACCATGATTTATATTAAATCAATTGGACTCGGATAAAAGTTTCTGTTGTGTACAGTATTGGCATTGTTTGGAGGGCAGCTCGGATATTTGGTCTGTTTTCATTGATCGGCACATTCTTATCTGTGGAAGAGATAACAGAGACAACACACAGAGATACTGTTGATGAAGCAGCAGGACGGAGAGCATTAGAGCACAGCATGATTAAATGTTTGCTTACAGATTCAACACAACTGTGAAACATAACCTGTAAACAGCTGCATGAAAGAAATATAAGAAATCACAGTTAAAAGACTATCGATACTTATCGAGGGATGAATTGTGAATTCAGCACTGTGTGAGGATTCTTATTGACTTTAATTGTTGTTGACCAAAGCACATTGATTAAGAACTCATTACACTGATGAGCAAACAAACAGCGAGACGCCTCTCCTTGTATTAAGCAATTAAAAGCCCTTTGACACAAATTACATCGATAAATAGCAGATGAGGACTTCAACAGCATGGCAGGACTGGAGACAAGCTTGGACAAAGGACAGGAATGAATGAACAACTACAGAATGCTGTGTCATTTTTTTTCAGTGGGCATGAATTTGGAGTTGGATGTGACTTAGTCTTTTGCTGTCACACTTTGATGATGCATTTAATGGCTTGAAAACAGGCTATTACACTTGTGTTGACTTGTGCATACTGTCAGTGTTAAAGGAACAGATCTACATCTTGTTGAATTATTAGCTTTTTGCCAAAGTTAGATGACAACATTGATACCAATCTCGTATCTGTACACTGTGTAGCTGGAGCCAGCAACAAAAAGCCCGGAGAGGGGAGGGAAAACAGCTAGCCAGGCTCTGTCAGTAGGACAAACAAATTCTACTACAAACAAATACTAATCTGTACAACAATTGGTTGTTTTACATGGAGTTATGTGCCATAGTATGTCTTGGTTGCCTGGCAACTGGTCCTGGCTGTTTGGACAGAGCCAAATTAACAGTTTTTCCTGTTTCCAGTATTTATTATGCTTTATTAAGCTTAAAGGTCCAGTGTGTAACATGGAGGAGGATCTATTAGCAGAAATGTAATATAATATTTATAGGTATATTTTCATTAGTTTATAATCACCTGAAAATAAGAATTGTGTTTTTGTTACCTTAGAATGAGTTGTTTCAATCTACAGAGGTAGTTGGTCCTCTTCCACGGTGGCCGCCATTTTGAACCGAACCCTGGCTCTCTTGCGACCACCATAGTTTCTACTATACGCTTGGAAGGCGAGTGGTATTCAGTTGGTTGCAATCTGCAACTTCAGCACTAGATGCCACTAAATACTACAAACTGGACCCTTGCTAAGGTAACCAGTCACTGGCGCAAGCCACACATACAGGAGATTGGTATCAACCCTTTCATGTAACTCTTGGTACAAAAGCAAATATGCAAATTTTGCGAAATGTCAAACTAATCCCTTAAGACATGAACACATTTGTCAAGACACAAGAAAAAAGACCTGACCTTTGAATACTAAGCCCCCATTTATTTTAGTCAAGAGTATCATGTATCATGGCTGCAGCTTCTTTTACAACTTCTCCTGAGTTGTGAGTGCTGAAGGAGTTTGTGTTTTTAAAGATTTTGACATCCTGGTACTCTCTGTATATGCTAGAGAGGGTTCAGTTATTGCTTTTTCTGAGGTCCATTTGTCTTTGCCTCTCATAGAACTTGGAGAATTTATTGAAGATGTTAGTAATGGGCAGAGCCACGATCAGCAGCCCACAGACGATACATAGGGTTCCTATCAGCTTCCCAGCAAGTGTCACAGGAAAGGTGTCCCCGTAGCCCACTGTAGTCATGCTAATGGTGGCCCACCACCAGCCTATGGGCATAGTCTGTAGCTCTGACTCTTGACAGTCTTTCTCTACACAGTAAATGAGAGCAGAAAACATGGAAATGCCCACAGACAAGAAAAGCACCAGCTGCCCAACTTCATGTGAACTGTGTTGCAGTGTGGCACCAAGAGAGCGAAGACCAGCTGAGTGACGAGCCAGTTTTAGGATTCGAAACACTCGCATCAGCCTTAAGATCTGCACCACTTTGCCAACATTCTCCAGGTCTGTGTTCTCACCTTCATCCATACTATCACAGGCTATAGTGACATAGAAGGGCATAATCGACATTAAGTCAATAATATTGAGAGGGCTGCACAAGAACTTCTTAGCTGATGGCGCAACAGCCAAACGAAGAACAAACTCTGCAGAGAAGAACAAAACAAAGAAGCTCTCGAAGAAAGTCAGCACCGGGTTTTCAATCTTTTGCTCATTGAGATCCATTTGATGGATATCCGGCATGCTGTGGATGCACATGGTAACAATAGAGCCAATGACCACACTTAGGGATACTATAGCCATCACTTTGGCTGAAGTAGAGTAACCTGGATTCTCGAGTCGAAGCCAGATATTCCTGCGGACGTCTGAACACCAGGAACCTTCAAACATTTCTATGTTGTCCTCCGAAGCCGACAACTCCTCAATAGACGAGTCCAAGCTGTGGAGCTGCAGTTCGTCACTACTCTGATCCCAGGACTTATCATCAGCAAGCTCCATCAGTTCATGGAATTTGGTGCTGCAGCAGAAGTCCAGGTGGCGCTCCTTGATGCCCCAATACTCGATCTCTTGAATAAACGAGACTACGCACAATCCGTCCACCAGGTGGATTTTACCTGTGAGGTAAAAGTTGAGAACGTAGCAGAAGAAACGCGGATTGCGGTCAAAATAGTACTCCATTTCAGAGGGACTGAAGTCGTCGCAGAGCTCCAGGATTGCTTCTTTGGAGCTGCAACACAGAAGGCGACCCAGGCGTGTCTGTGGGAATCGTTTCAGAATGTTGTGCTCCATTTGTTGTTTGAAACCACCAACGTTGACATTGATAAAGCAACCGTCAGGGATGTGCCGATGAAGGATCTGTCCATACACCATGATGGAGCAGCTGCTAGATGCTGTTCAGCTATCTTTGGCGAAAATCTCAGAGGCTTGGTCGCCTGCACACGAAGACACTGATATTAGTACACCTCACACTCATTTGATCACACTGAAGTGCATTACACCAGAGCCGTCAAGTATCATGTTGCATCTGGGTTTCTGTGACACCCTGTTATGGAATGGTTAAATGACAGCATCACTTGTGGGGACAGATAAAATGTTTCCATCAGGCATTGAAAATGTATAGTTACATTTCTATTTGTCACAAGTTACATATAGGTTACACATCATGGCAGTACTGTACAGTAGTGGTCCTACACCTTTTTGGTATGAAGGATCTCCAAATTGATACACATCAGGCCGTAATAAGATGCAGTCTCCATAACTGTCTATACTGTCGATTGGCTCATTAAGTCATTCATATACATATACAAGTTTTAGTTAATTAAATAATAGTAAAAATTAAAATTAGTAAAATATTTCCATTTTTCTGGGAATGCCCTCAAGAACCCCTGGGGGCCCCAGGAGAAGCACTGCTCCACAGTATGCATTTGCATGCAACATTATAAAACTTGTAAAATTTGCTAGATAGAGTTAGATGTGCAAAATTTAAACAAAAATGACCCTAAGCCTGAACACAAGAACAACTGGCTCATTACATTGCATGCATTGTCAACCTAAGCTTCTATTAAGCAACTATTGCTGATAGAATTATATGCACCATTAATGTCTTTACAATAGACCTCTATGATACCTAGTGTGGCCAACCTTTTAGATGCAAACATTGACTATTTACTCGTAAACAGTCATCAATACTGCTGTCACTCTGCTTATAGCTCTAAAACGAGCAGCCCTGTCTCACTTGTATTGTGTTACGCACGGATATATCGCGTTTCAAATTGCAGCGAAATGGCAAACCAAGGTCAGATTAGACACGTTTCTGCAGCAACAAAAGTTCTCAATGTTTTAGACTGTTTTAAAACCGATGGCGACGCATGAAAAGTCAAAGACTAAAGTGAAACAAAACTGACTTTGTGCGACAATTGCAAGGACACTGGGACTCTTGCACCAAATTATCCAAAAATCGTGCACAAAATCGAAATACTACTTTATATTCCAAATAATGTCAATGGTCGCAGCAAGACAATGATGTTTCCTGTACAAGCATCTGTGCATAAAGGTAGAAACTGGAAGGAATGATCACAGCAGCGTACCTGTCCTGTCCATGTGCTGTACCGGCGGCGCAGATGTCCTGCTGGTTCACTTCGCTCAGTGTACAGTGCGGTGGAGGGGGGGCTGGTTTGAGTCCAGCGCAGGGCGGAACGCAGCTCCTAACAGGACGATTGATCACACGGCTCCTGGCACATCATTCCCCACTAACAGGCTGCTTCATACATTAAAACCTGAATGTGTAATGTGCTACCATGTACTACCCGGGGCGCGCCTGTTCATTAAGGTGTGCCAACTTTATCACTGTAAATATTTGATGCTTCTTCAGGCTGAGTGCTCACATTATTCTGTACAGGCTGCTGCTGTGTTTGTTTTCATCTAACTGTGGATATATTCTGTGGAATTTTTGTTTGCTCTGCTGATTTTTAAAATAACTATAATTTAGTTATAAAAATAACAGTAAGACTAATTTAAAGCTAACAGAATACAGCAGAGGGGGTAGAATTAATAAAAAGTAATAAAAAAAAGAACTGGTTGAAAAGAAATAAAATAGCAAAAATAGAGTATATCAACCTTTGAGAGTGCATCATTCTTGCCTTCCTTAGTTGGCTTCCAGTAAAACACTAAATCATTTTCAAAATCTTAATAATCACACACAAGGCCTTGCATGGCATGGGCCCCTCATATATATTGTTGACCCCCCCATTACTGCTCCCAGCCACTCCGATCTCGCAACCAATAACTTTTGTCCCACGTACAAATCTTAAATCCAGGGGTGTAGCTCCTCTTACTTTAGCTTCAGATGTACTGATTCCATGATTTATTTTAAGGGATTGTTAAAACTCTGTGTGTATGGAAGTGTATGTGTTTGTATATTTGTATTTTACATGTTTTAATCCGATATGTGAAGCACTTTGTAACTGTGTGTTTTAAAAGGTGCTATAGATATAAAGTTATTATTATTATTACTATCATTCACACACACTGTTTGAAATTATGCACATGTGATTCTGATGCAGTTTGATGAGCTGGCAGCAGAGGGAAGTGTAAAAGTGTGCAAGAAAGCTGGTGTAGATTTAGTGTCACAATATGCCGCTGGAGTTGTGTGTGGTTTTAAACATGCAACATTACTATCTTACTATGTAGTATTAGCCTTTATGGGCCCAGTGACAGTTAAAGCTGATATAAAAGACTTATAAAGTTAAAAAACTCAGTAGTTGTTGGGGGCAACAGACCTCCACTTTAAAACCTGCATGTATTGGCACTTTTTTATAAGCGGACATGGAGTATCATTTAGATAATTCATTTTAAATTACTCAAATAGATTTAAAAAAAACCCTTGGTGAGTGAGTCAGTGTCATGGCCTAGCCAAACCTTAGTAACCTTTAGTCAAAGTTTGAACAATGACTGTTAACGATGCTGTATCTGACCCACTGATGCCATTTACTGACAGTAGGTGGCAGGAGAAGATCAGGTCAGCGTGGTTAGCTGACATGCACCAAAACAATGAGAGCAAGACTACAGCCATGAGGATTTGGTTTTACAATCAATTCCTTCATGTTATTTTCTGCAACCATTAACCCATTATCATATAAAACCAATTAAAACCACAACACAAGCAGCCCTCATTGTCTGACCCATAGAGATCACATACCCAACTGTAAGAGTTCCAGCACAGATACTTATTTGTTCCGCACTATTCCCAAGTGCAGCGATGTTCTCAGTAAACACTATTAATGGTGTGGGTATTGATTGCTGCGGTTTCCAACTTCACCAGCTGGTGATAATCTCCTTTGCAGAACAGTATTTTCCACATCATGTACAGTGGTCAAAAATGCAGCATGACATTAAAAGGTCAGCAGAATGAAATCCAATCAAAATACATGTTACACTGTTGTATATATGTGACAGTTTATTTACTGCTTACCTCCATATAAAAATAGTTAACAAAGCAGTTATATTCATTCATGTACTTTACAACATTGAAGGTCAAACAAATACATTTAACTAAATTATTACAGACATATAAACTAAAGCTCAGTGAACATATATTTTGCTGTTTTAAAAGTTGTTTCAAGAACTTAAAACATTAAGTTGAAATGAAGTGCAACTATTTCCAAATACTTTTAAAAAGGAACCTGTATATAGGCTGAAGTACATTACAATGCTTTAAATGGTTTAATGGTTTCCCCTCCAAAAATGAAGTTATCCTATCCTGCTAGAGAACTGTGACACAGCAGGCAGTTGTTAAATTTGTGGATCTCTCGCTCTATAGCGCAGTGTTTACACACACTGCACATCCAGAACTGATACTCCTGGATCGGTAGGCCTGTCACAATGCACGTGGGTAATTTTCCTTCCACCCTAAAAGGGGAAAAATAGAATTAGTTGATGTCCATTTTAAGGTTACTGCACTTCTGTTTTGACAATAGGGTAATGAGTATAGCTAATTTAAACATACTACAATGAGTTTTTAACTGGTTTATTGGTCATTTAATACTGATGCCTCTATATGACCTACAGAAACACACGAGATCATCAGTGTGAAGCCTGGCTATTTCTATATAGTTATACTTAATGCCTGCCACAGAGATTCCTCTTCGTATCACTGAAACAAGACAGTGGAAACACTACCACCTTTGTCCACAGGGGCCGCCAGAATCAACACAACATGAAAGTTCTTTGCTCCTTTAAAATTTTGAGTTATGACCAGTGTTTGTAAGGTGTTGTTTCCTGAAACACAGCCTTACCCTGGCTACTACTTCTGATTCCTACTTCAATACTAATCATTTAAAAACACACCCCTGATAATGTTTGGAGGCAGAGTTTTATCTGAACTCACCCCTCCGATGATCCGTCTAGCTCCACCGTGCGGCTGTCTGTCGGGCTGTGCTTGGTGAAGATCACCAGGGCCAGATCCTCGTAATGCTGCCGCTGTTCTGGGTCCAGACTCTCTAAGGACTCCAGCTTGATGAAGGCCTGTGAGCACGTGCCAAAGGCCCGGTTGGCTGCTGCGCAAACGGCGAGCAGAGAGTAGATCTCCACCGCTGGGATGATGTCCTCATACTCACGCAGGTGAAGGGCTTTAAAAAAGAAGAGAAATAGTGAAGGGATAGACTTCCAATTTGTTCGGTTGTATCTATTACAGAAAATTAACTTGGCTTAGTGAATGTGAAAGTTCCTCTGGGGTAATTCCCCTCAAGAAGACAGTGACAAAAATTGGCCCTCGGGTTTACACGTAAGATGGACCCAGTTTTGCATAACTCAGGTTTTGTGTGGACTAGTGGAAATACACTCATTATGTATGCATCCTCAGTCAGTAACAAGGTGATTTCCAGCAGCTCCAACCAGGACTCTGACGAAGACACGGAAGGGACAAGCCAGGACAGGAGAGGTGTCAAGCAGGAGAGGAGCGAGAGGGAGGGAGGAGTTGTGCGGCAGAGCTCATGCACAAATATAATTGTAATCATTGTTCGTTGGGCTGACGTTGGCCTGTTGGAACATTTTTACATATCGCCCAACCCTACAAGGAAGCTAAGCTATGCAAGTAGGATTTAAAACTGTCAACAGAATCAGGCATCTTTATAAGATATGGTAAGCTGCAAAAGCTCACAGGCCATTTAGATTCAATTTGTGAGACAGGAGAATTTGGTGAGATCAGAAGACTACAGATATTAAAAAGGAAGCATGGTTTGAAAGTAAAGCATTGTACTGTGCCATATACAGAGCTGCCTTTGATTCTAAGATGAAACAGGAGGCCGTCTAATAAGGCTTAGACTGAGATGAGTGATACAATTAATACTTACACATTCTGAAGTTTGTCCAGGTGCTTTCTCTACTTCTACTAGTTTGTATAGCTAGTAAAGATATTGATCGCATGACTGAATACTGTCCTACAGTTACTAAAATTATACTAAGGTATCTAATTTCATAATGCTACACATATCAGCATAATGCCTACTACAAAAATGTGTGGAGAGATAACCTGGGAAATACTAGACTTCTTTACTTTGTTTTCTTAATAAGACAAAACCATATTCTAAGTAGTCTAACTATCTGCTGTACTATATAAACTAAACTCCTTTCTGTGGTGGAGTGTGATTTGGTACCTGTGCGCATGGCTTTCTCCATGTAGCCTTCATATAGCTGCCTCTGAGCGAGTAAAAAGAAGTGATACGCCTCCGCTCCACGCCAGGCATTGTCCACAATACGATTGTCTGAAGAGGAGGCATCTTCCTCAAGCAGCCCAGCGAGTGCAAATGTTGCCTAATTACAGCAAACGAAGGACAAACACAGTTTAAAGTGCACTGCTCAGTGATGCCTATATCTAAAATACAACATAATATATAGTGTATATGTGTAAAGTATACTGTAATACATTACCTCAGACTTCTTCCCTTTGGCTTTGCTCTGCTGTGACGTCTTCACCTGCTCATGGTAATTTTCAACAAGAAGTGCTGCCAGCACATAGAGCTTCTTCACCCGCAGTGGTCGGGTCCTTTTCTCCGCCTCCTCATCTGCAATCTGTAACAGTAGACACAAATCCCATGGTGCTGTATGTGCCCACAAACACATCACTCCAGCAATTAAGTAGCTACATATGAGATTAAAATATATATATTTAAGAATAATCTTTCTCTGAGTTATTCAATTAAATTCCCTTGTGTCTTAGCTCATCCATAACATCAAAAAATGGCCTTCAACAAAAAGGTCCCAGGTGTGATTCACCTTTATTCAAATTATTAACCCTGTTAAAAATACTGCTTTAAGGGTGCTGATGGAAGCTGAAAATCCCTCACCAGTTTTATTTTCATTAAGATGAGCATAAAAACACTTGCTTACTTTAAACATGAGTTTGGCTGCGTCAAGAAAATGGTGAGCTTTCCGATAAAGTTCCACCGCCTCTAAAGTTTTATTCTTCTCAAGCAGATGTGAAGCATATTTGGAAAGAAGAGATTTAATCTCCTTCATGTTGTGGGTCCTGGTGAGTTCCACTGCTTTGTTCCACTGTTGAGAAAATGACGATTAATTCGACATATACCGCATTTAAAAAATAACAAGCAAACCTTCCTGAAAATAACCCATAGCTGCATATCTCACTTACAGTCAGAGCCCAACAGTTAGATAACAGTCTTTTTTCAAACATTCTGGGGAAGGTTAAGAGGAAACTGTTAAAGTGACAGCCTGTTCATTTCATTGTCAAAAACATAGCATTAACGCAGCAGGAGAAACTGCAGAGGAGGGAGGAAGTTGGGACTGCTAACAACTTGTCCTTTTGGATTAACACACGGCCAATTAGAGCACAGATTTAACGTCCTTTCAACTACATTCAGCTGTGGCTAAGTAACAGCTGCAGCTTACATTGCTTGTGTAAAGAAAGTTCTTTCTCTCTCAGGGTCCAAACCTGAACAAAGAACAGTTAAACAACCAAAAAATGGTTGAACCAAATGTTGGAATTTACATTGGACAAGCATAGTTTGGGAGCAGCATTCACACTCCAGGGCTAAATATCACTCAGGAAGAGGATGGGGGTGGGAGGACAGCGGGTACCACAGTGACTGCTGTGGTCCAAAGTAGTCTTAGTGTGTGTTTAATCTGAAGACGGTGTCCCTCAGAAACTCTTGGCGCCACAGGTTTTCTGTCTGTCTCTCACCTGGTTCAGATGGACACAGGTGTCAACGGCAGCTTTGGGCTGGTTGCACTTAAGGTAGGCGTTCACAGCCTGTTCACACATGCCCACAGTGGCAAACATTTGTCCAATCTCCTGCAACACAGAGTTGGTTTTAGTCAAAGCTACAGATTCAGAGTGATTGATGTCTGAAAGTTCTACATAAAGCCCAGAGAGAATATCAAAGAGTTACTTTTGGTCAAACATGAACATGTGGCTCACCGGTAAAAGCTTGTGATTGTCTGGCAGCAGAGCAGTCAGCCTTTCAAGGCCATCATAGTCTTCTAACATATAGTAGCATTCTGCCAGCCTCTCCTGGTTACGACCCTGAAGGTAGTACTGCACTGCACTGGCCCTTGGAACAGAGAGGATTCATATATAAAACCTACAGTGAGGTAGGGTCTCCTTTGACCTTAAAAAGGACAACTTTTCAAGACTGTCTTAGAATAGTTTTCTCACATCCAATACTAGCAATACCCTAGCAATAGGGCCATATGGCCAATATCCAAATCACAGAATGTTTTGATAAAGGTTCAAATGTGCGACAGAACAGCATTAAAATGAAGTACTGCAGTGCTGCAGAGATTCCTTGGCCTAAAAATCTTGTCCCCCAGATCTAAGAAAGCAGTCTGTTTGGTACAGACACCAAAACATTTTAAAGAAAAAAAAATATTTTACATAAAATCAACGCTACAAAGATTTATGCAAGTTTGTTCCATGTCTGGTAAAGCTGCACTGATGTGTCATACCGCGCAGGCTCTCCTACCAACAGTCAAGTTTCGACCAACATACATAGGCAGTCTGAGATGTAGATCTGTGTTAAGGGCTAAAATACAATTAAAAGTTTCCAGGACAACAGGGATTATTTCCAAGATATTTGGTCAATTTAATTGTTAATAAAATTTGACTAGAAAACTAAACTAAATTTCCAGATTTTCCATGTTTATCAGGACAAGTGGGAACTGGGATCATTCCCACTAAACATGAATTATATCTGAATAAAATCTGTTCAAATAATCCCTGCATAATTTCTTTACGATATCGTGCAGCCCTAGCAAAAACACATTCCAAAGAGACAGTCAGTGAAATCAGATGAGTATCTTACAATATAAAATTCACTCTGTTTGATACTGTTCTTCAGGAAACACGTGGATAAAAGGAATCTGCACTCAAATGACGGTAACTTTGTAAGACACCCACTTGATTTGGCTAACTCTGAAGCCTCATGTTAGCTTCAACTGAGCGGCAGAATGCATCTCTGTACAAGATGAGGACTGTGGATTGTGTCCTTTATAAAAACCATACAACTTAGAGCCTAATGGTTTATCTGCATTTTTAGATGCTTGGGATATACTAAATACAAAAAGATTTCTTGCTGAAATAACGAAAAGTAAATATTATAAAACTTTTTTCATACCAGAACAGCTATACTATGTAGAGAATATTACAAATTAACCTCTGACATACTGTAGTTATACATTGTTTCAAAGCTAAATACTCTAAAAAAAGAAAAAAGGGTAAAAATTGAAAAAATTCAATACCACTTCTGTCTGTCAGCAAAGTAATCTCCGACTGCATTGTACGCCTGTTCCAGCAGAGCATCATCACAGTCACCAGAGCCAGTCTTGAGCAGCTGAAGCACCCTGAACCAGTCTCCCAGCTTGATCCTAAGGCTGATGGCAAGGTCCCTGCATAAATAAAACATCTACTGGTTATCATGCCAAACAAACTGGGAGATACTGACATTAAAAATGACAGATTGAACAAAAGCTAGCAAGAACTGAATCAGTTAGGGGACGTTGTGATGTCAAATATGGCTAAATGTACCTGCGGTCCATATCCAGGTACATGCGCTCAGCTTCCTCAAAGCTGCTGAAGTAAGCTGCCACCTCTGCCTGTTTCATGGGCTCACTCTGCAGGTTTCCCAGCCGCTTGACAAACTCAATGCCCTGGTAGTCTTTGCAACGGACGAAGGCCTGTTCAGCCGTCTTCAGATCCAGCTTCTGGAGGGCTGCCTCGGCCAGCAGACGCCTGACAGGTTCGTAGCGGAGAGAGGGGTCTGTTAGCTGCTATCGCCAGCAGGGCTGCATGGCATGATGTGTATGTATAAATCCTTACACCCACTCTAATATGATTCATTTAGACTGAAATTGGAATGGAGCTATTAAGTTGTATGAAGTCACTTGCCAATCCATGACTAAGACTTTTACTTGTACTGATAAATCAATATTTCTTTATCAAATAATGCCTGTAATCAACCCATCTGTGTCAAACTCCACGATTCTACTACTTTATAATACTATGATTGCAACTATTATCCTGATGTCACTGACTGGAACTCCTAGAATTTTTGATGTTGCCAGATTTTGAGGGATGCTGCAAGAATTGACACACCAACCAGAGAACACACATAAGCTACGGCGATCACACTGCTACCTCAAAAGACATAAATCTCTTATACTATTTTATACTCTGCTACCATCCTCCCACACTAGCATACATTATATGCTCAGATGAAAAATTATTTTTTTTCTGTCCAACAGGCAACTTCAGAATTGCTTTTGAGAATTGCTTTGTATCACTACAAACAAATAAAAACAGTTATTAAGTGTTTCTTAATTAAGCAGCACTTCAGCTTTCCTGAAGTTTTCTAACCTTGAAAAACACTTTAAGCACCTGTGAGGTATTTTGGTACCCATGGAGATGTCCACACAGACCTACCACTTAGTCATTGTGTTTGATTAAAATAGGGCCTTTAAATCCAAAGTCATGTTTTATGCTGGATCATAAGTAAAGATAAAGATTGTTGTTTACCAGAGTCTTGGGTGCGGATTGTCTTCAATGAACTGTGAGGCATCTTCAATCCCCACTTTTTCAATCAATGCTCGACTGTCTCTGAGGGAGCGGATTTCAAAGTTGATGAGGTTGTCTTTGTTGGGCCTCTCTGGATCCTGTCAAGAAAGATCCCACAAGTGAGTGGTTAAATAAATCAACAAATACACACTTTGAGCACTTTCAAGGTACAACAACATGCAAGTTAGATGAGTTGTTAGGTAGATGAACCTCTCTTCAATTAAAAGTTATGAGAAATATGAGAAAATAAATATAATGATATTAGCATAGTAGTTATAGATACCAACATGCTAAGGATGGGACTCAGCATCCCAAATGCCACTTTATTACAAAAAGGTTTACCTTCATGATTTCATCAAGCAGGACAGATTTGATTTCCAGGTCTTCAAAGTTGCAAATGTATCCAGATGTTTGGATTGGTTCCTGTTTTTTAAGATACAATACATTATTTCTACAGTTGGTAAATGTTTAGTAGCAATAAGACAATACCGCGGACCATCATGCAAACACCTGAGCACTCACCTCTGGGTCTAGGTCCCTGAAGACGTACATCCTGGTCTTCTCCATCATGGCAAACAGATCAGGATTGTCATTCGCCCACTTCATGTCCCAGACATCCTTGCGCTCAAACTTGGACGGATCCCCCGCCTGGTTTCCTGTGCCGTCGTCTGTGGGGACACGAACATCCAGGTCCAACAAAGTCAGCACGCCTGCGATGTCGATTATGGCCAGACGACTAAGGAGAATAAGAATTACATTTTATGTGATAGCACTGTAAAAGTGTACACATCCGTACAGCAATGAGTTTAATCTGCATAACACCAATCAATGCTTGCCTGGAGTTGCAGTTCAAGGACAGATAGTAGGCTCTGTTGTTTAAAGTGTATTTCTGGATGAGAACAACGTTTGGCAGGCTGTATCTATGGATGGTGCCAGACTCACGGCCCTGTAAGCGCACATACACACAAACACTCACTTTAATTATTCTTTTCATTTTATTGTATGGCTCAAAATTGTAAAATTAAGACCGAAATGTACATACCACAATCAGGGTCTTATCTGTTGCAGTAATACAACAAATGGCATCTCGAGTTGCCTAAAGCAGAACAGAAATATGAATTAAATCACTACAGTTTACACAATTTAACTGTAGTAAAATAACATATATATATATATATATATATATATATATATTTTTTTTTTTTCATTCAATGTATTCCTTTGTGAATTAACACTTTATTTGAAATTAAATTGCTATTAGTAGTTGTTTAATTTGTTTAGTTAATTTTATACAAAAACTTTAGTAAGGTTTTACACAGTTTCAGTTAATTAAACCCTGTGAAAAAGTTATGAAATAAGTCAAAAAAGGGCTTCACATACAGTGGATGGAGTGGATAAAAACATAGCGCCTTAGCTTTACTGTACTAAAAATGGCTCTGAAGTTGTGTGCTGCAACCTTGATGTTAAGAAACCTGTGCAACTTGAGAGGTGAAAATGTCTCTTACTGTGAAGGCTTTTGCAAAATCTGGACCACTGTCATTGGCTCCGGATGGATTGCTGTCAATGTGGTAGACCCTAGAAAGGCAGGAAGTGAGAACAAATGAGAAAGAACCAGGGAGACAGCCAGACAGGCAAACAGTTGTCCCTTCCACTGAGGTGAACTGTGGTCCAGGTGCTAGGATAACCCTGGCAGAACATTAGGTCATGCCCAGCCTGTCTGGAACCTCAATGGCATTTGATTCAGATGAATGAATCCTTTTCATAGCAGTGGCAGTACCAACACCCTACACTCAAACAGTGAGCCAGTAAACCCAAGGTTTCATCCACTGACTCACACAATCTGCAGTAATCTTGCCTCCCTGTAACTTTCCATGATCTGCTCGATGTGTGCTGTAAGTTCTGACGCAGGTGTTGTATTTTGTCCCCCTCCACTACCTGGCTTTGTTAAATACAGACATCCAGTTCACATGTGGTTCCATTGTACTGTAAGTGTTACGCCAATGTCTGAAAAAACTCACCTCTCTCTTCCCTCCTTCTTAGTTCTCGTCACTTGGTTGATCTCCAGAGCAGTTAATTTCTTCGCCACTCTGTACTGCCACAAGTAGAAAGCCTCTTTGGACGCAGCAATCACATGTGTCTTGGTCATGGTGACAAACAGTGGATCTGACCAAGTAAATAGACTTAATCAGTGTAGAGCAGGGACACTCACTTGCTTTGCCCGGGGGCCACTTCGGAATAATGACAGGAGGCCTAACACTAATAATATTGATCAGATAAAACCAATAAACATTAGAATTGTTAATGTGTACAAACAAAGCCAAATTCATCTGTCTTTTTTCACTGAATTATCTGTTTTCATTGTCAACCTTTCAATGTTTGCTTTCCTCAATCCAATTGCAGGAACCCCGCATTCAGAAATCAAGTGCCACAGCTTCGCTGATAGGCTCATATGCAACTTCCCAAGACAGCCAAGGGATGTTATTGATCATTTACTAATTGCTAAACAAACGAAAAAATCCTTGTGTGAATTGACTTTATCGTGAACTAGAAAATGGTTGGCGGGCACCCTATCTGGTCCACAAGGTCCAGTGTGTAGGTTTGAGTGGCACCTAGTGGTGAAGTTGCAGATTAAAACTCATTTGCTTCACCCTTCCCTTTCCAAACGCAAAGGAAAAATGATGGCCATATCTAGAGCCAGTGTTTGTCCCCTCCTGGCTACTCTAGAAACATGGCGGTTTAATATGGCTGCCTTCATGGAAGGCTACCCATGGTGTCTTTAGATAAAAACAGCTCATTCTGAGGTAAAGAAAACATAATGATTCTTATGTTCAGGTGATTATACTCTAATGAAAATATACCAATGCCAACCATGTCAATAGATCCTCCAAAATGTTGGACACTGGACCTTTAAGCTGAGTATACCTGATGTAATCTGTATATAATTTTGTGTGATTTGAGAGCAACTTAAGAAACGATATCCACTTCCTGCTTGTGTTCTTTGGTGGATTATGCACATGCCAAGATTCTGTGACTGTATTACCAATGTCACCAACTGAGAGGAAAAGTTTGGTCTTGTTGATCTCAGACCATGCAGTTCCAGTACATAAAGTGCACAATTCATTCTCTTCTACTGTACTAACTATACAGAACTACATTGCAAAACCTGGTAAATTAATGTTTGTAACTCTTTTTGAACTGGGAACAATTCCTGTGTGTTCTCAAACAGATACACTTTGACCAGTCTGGCAAAAGAGGAGACACTTCTAAATAAGACCCACTTGAACTCTCTCTTATTATTTACCAAGGTGGGATATCTGACACCCATTCAGCCCTCTGAGGCTTTGAAATCTGCCGACTTTAAAGTGTCTCTGCCTGAGCTTCCCAGCAAACATTGGGCCGTGTCAAGCAGAGACAGAATGCTGAAGATTTGTGAGATATGAAGACGCCCAGCACTCACTGTCTATTTGCTATAGGATGCTGTGGGGCCCATGAAAGATGTAGGCTGTGGGCGACAGACGGCAGAACACCAGCCACCGCTTCTCTATACACAGGGTGTGATCTCGCACATTGGCTTGAAGAAATACACCAACCTTATGGTAAATTAGGACTCTGATCAACCCGCTGCTAAAGAAGAGTATTACCAAGATCACTTCTGTATGTGTGCAAGCATGTGGGATACATGACTTCTTAGGTAGATGATTCCTTTTAAGGGTGTGTTGACTAGAAAATGCAAATGAAGTGGCATCAGAAGATTAATATTCCTCTCTTTACTCACCGATGTCAATGTATTTTGAGTCCAGTGGAGTCCCAATGGAGTTGCATAGAATCAGGACATACTGAAAAACATACAAAGTGCAACATTATTCTACAGTTCAGATTTATGATTCTTTATCAAGACAGAATAGTCCTCATTTTGAGTGTGTGGTTTCATTTGTACATTACCCTTGCATGACTCCCAGACTCTAACTCAGCATCCTCCTGTGTGGCAATGAATTAGAGAACGGGAGGCAAAACAGCAGAGAAACATGTGTGATCCTTACTGTTACAGCTGACTCTATATCTTCTGCTGCATATACTGTATCTTTCCCAATCTAAGAGTTAGCATAGATCTGTCAAAAGCCATGGACATGCTTGCCTGTGAGTCATACAGAATGTGACTAGTGTATCAAATCAACCTGCAATGCTTTATACATCAAGACCTGTTTTATTTTGCTTTCCTCTCACTGTTTCCATGTTAGGACAAATAATCTGGAGGTGTTTGTACCTGAGGGTGGGTGTCATCTGCCTTGCTGGCTAGGATGCAGAAGTCCCCTGAGGTAGTGATAGACATCAAGCTCTTCACATATTTGACAAACTTCTCGTTGTTTTTGGTGTCCCAGAACACCACACAGTAGTCCTGTCGCTCTGGCTTCGTGTAGGCGTACACCACTGTGCTGCAACAGTAGCCCCACTGTTGAGAGACATAAAGGAGCTGGTGAGATTCATCTGTTGAGTAGGGTTTTCAGTTATTATAGTTTTGCATTTTTCATTAGTTTGTATTTTTATTTTGTTAATTTTTTTGTTTAAGTTACTTTCCAGAGAGGGCTTGCTCGTTTCAGTTTAGTTTAGTTCAGTTCAGTTTAGGCTTTATTTAAAAAGGGAATACACCATGTGGTACGAACCCTTAGATGCTTATAAATGAAACACCAAGAAAATCCTTTAAAATCATTTAAAAAAAAACATTTACTTAATCTGTTTTCATGAACTCTGACCTGATGAATACTTTGAGTTTGGCTAGCGTTTTAAGCATATTCATGCCAGATTCAAATATAGGTCTACGAGTGTCTTCAAGAATCGTTTCTTTCCCAAAAACTTTAATTAAAAGCAAGCCACGTGTTGGTATTTACCTTGTAGTCTGGTCTTATGTTGGCAAAGTAGATGTAGGAGTCCACAGCCAGGCCAATACGCAGGCCTCCTCCCTCCCAGGCAACACCCGTCATCTGCTTCCCAGGAACTTTTAGAGTTCTCAGATGCTGTTGAAACAACAAAAAGCATTTGAAGTGCAAAGTTTAAACTTGTTCCTGCCGCATAGCATTTTTATTTCCCCACTGGGGATAGTAGCGGGTATGAGTGTGCAAGGAAGGATTTTTAAATCAATTTCAGTAACTCAAGAACTATTTTGCCAGGTGCAGAGAATTCTCCCAACCTAGTGGCATTTTTAACCGCCTCACAATGTAGGACAGCACGACAACAGATACAATCTTCATGTATAAAACTCTGTGTAAGTAAGGAAAGCCAATCTTCACCCTCACCTCTCCAAAGGGTGTGTAGAACTGCACAACATTGAATTCTTTTTCCATATTCGAGGCTCTGAGAGAACCCGCCACCGCCAGAACACTGCCGCAATGATTCCACTGGATACTGACCACATTCATCAGGGTGTCAATACACACTGGGTCTACAGAACAGGACAGCAGCATAGCTCATCAGCATTTCACTGAAGTGTAACTCGGAGAATATACTTATAGTTTTTTAAGATCTTTTCCCCTTACTTTCATCGTTCTCGTAGCGCATGATCTGGCACCTTCCATTGTCAAAACAGATAGCAAGGCATGGACAGTCTGGTTCGACGTAACCACCAGTTCCTGCGTACCAGTGGATACCTGCTATACTGACAGCTCCAGTCGCATTGGTGAGACAGCTGATGGTCATTTTCATCTGAAACGTAACACAGATGATAAAACATATGCTAATTTGTAATCAGTAAATGCGAGCATGTGATAGGATCTAATGTGCATGAAAGATGCATTCTTAAAAAGAGCATCCTAGGAGTCAGGAAGCCATGTAGTGTGAATATGGACTGACATTTCTGTATAAACGTATGCACTCACTATAAAGTTTCCTTGGTTGTCATAGATTTGCACTTCGCCGTTGGCCATGCCAAAGAGGAGGATCTTGCTGTCTGGCGACCATGCCACGTGAGCAAGCTGATTTCCCTTTAGCTCCTTTCCCCAAATCCGGTTTCCTACAAAAAAAAAAAAAAAGGAATTTATCCCACTGTACATTCATACTCATTCCCTCAGTATGTGAACAAAGAAATCCTTGTCAAGAGAGCCTTGGTGATTTTATGCTAAATCTCGTTGCAAAACATGTTATGACTGATAACCATTTAATTTTTAGTAACTACACTATAAATCTTTTTTTTTTTTTACCATCAACAGATCCAACAATGACTGCTCCATCTTCATACACTATGCAGATCTTCTGACCATCAGCATTCCAACTCATGCTCCTCACCACCGACTTGTTCCGGTTGTTGATCATCTCCTCGTACCAGGCACCTTCGAAAGGGGCAAAAACAAACAACTATAACAGCCAAATCTATTACAAGGCAACTTGTATTGTTAGTCTTATGGCAGTAATCACCTTTGTAGAGCATCCATACAATGATGAGTCCATTCTGGTCACTGGTTGTCAGCTTTTCATACTGTTCATTCCACGTGACCACTTGCACTGCGCCTGCAAGTGTAGTATCAGGAAGTGTTAGATCATTTTCTTATGGCTCGCTCCACATCCTTGCACCACCAGACTATGTCATCATTTTGTGGACAGTATACATATAGCAGGTTTGGCAACTACTAAATACAACTTACCACTGTGCCCCTCTAGAGTCTGGTTCATTGACAGATTACTGGGTGCAGCAAGACCTTTAAGTTTGGCATCATCTGTTGACAAACCAGTAAAAGAGATCAGGTTCAGAACCTCAACAATGTTCAAGCAATTCTCAGTGAGATGTTAAAAATATTTTAAATGGACAACACTCAACACATAACACTGGTTCTGTCCGACAGACAGAGCGGACAAGGTGGTACCATTTCTACTTACAGTGACTGAACACTGCGGCACCAGAACAGAGCCAAAAAGCTTATAAAAGTTTGAGAAGATTTCTTACACGATGTAAGAGGCATCGTTTCAAAAATCCTCAAATCTCAATCACATGGGTATTACATAATGGCTTTGACTGTAACAGATAAACATACAAAGCTGAATGTATGCAACATTATTATATTATTATTATTCATCCCCCCCCTAAAAAAAATGTTTTATACCCTGTAAAAAAAAAAAAAAAACAGGAATAACAAAATAAACATATAAAAAATATTTAAATGTGAACAAGAACACACAATGTCTCTGACGCAGAACACCAGGTGCAGACAATATCAGTGTACAGGTACACAACTTTTTTTCATAACAAATGTTACACTGCATTGATGTATCATTATCATGATAATCATTACTATTATGTAGTAATATTATGTAAGTGTTATTATTATCAAGGCCCACCAATTTTAGAAACAAGACAGGTACTCTGACCAGTGACATGCTAGTAGTCCAGTCATTTCAGGTGGATACTGCCAGGAAGGTCAAACAACTCTTGTATATGTTTAATATTTTGTCATTTTAATGCAAAAAGCTGTCCAAGGCCTCTCAGGCTGGTTGCTATAAATAACCTGAAAATCACGATGCAGGCCGTTAGCTCCATCCAATGAACTTACCCGTCTGAGTTTCAAGCTTGAGTACTCTGAGAAGACCATCGTCGCCTCCACAGGCAATGAAGCCTTGGTCTTTGTTCCAGGAGACACATTTTAGGTGGATATTGTTGGGGATAGCGATCTATAAAACACGGGAAATTGAAGCCACACTGTTTATATCTTAACTGACTTATTGACAGGTGGTCAGCTGGGTGGCAGAGCACAAGAGGGTGTCAGACACTCACCTTCTTGCTGAGGTAGATGAACATGGTGCTGGAGACAACTTACAGACCTCTGTTAATCTGAAATGAACTGCATACAGCTCAGCTATACTAACAAGCCACTGACCTAACGCCAAATAGCAAACTACACAGCTAAAGTGAGCCACCTTTTTCAGACTAGCTAACGTTAACGTTACATCATGCGGCCCGCATCTGGTGAATGTAACGTTAACGTTAGCCTGTGCCGTTAGCTTTGCTGCCTAACGCGACACAGTTAGCACACACTGTTAACGTTAAATGTAATTTGCCTCATACATTAAACGGTCGACTACAATTAAAGTGAATAACGTTAGCAAGTGTATTGGAAAAACTGCTCAAATTCGACGTTTCGTTGCTTGTTTTGGAAAACTCCTCCAGTACTCAGAGGCTGAGCTTCCCTCGGTCTCCCGTGGTAACCGTAAACCGGAAGAGTCGGGTTAGGGTCTTTGTGGTAATTGTAGTTTTTCTTGTTCGCGCTCTGGTGTCAGGCTTTGCTGAATCGCCCTGTCCTTTTGACCCCCTCACTATAATGGGCAGTTGGTTACTGTAATTTGTTTTTTATTGGGGAGAAAAGACTAAGGCAATAAGCTTTATTGAGCTTTGCATGGTTGTCTTATATATTACTGTGAAAATGTAACAGACATAAATGACCACTATGAAAACACCTAATAAACCAGCACTACAATTAGGCTACATAAAACGCATTACAGATTTTGCTTTCAGTTATGTTGGATGCAAAACAAGAAAAATGGGTGCAGTGAAGGTAGGTTATCATAGTCACTCTCAACAAGGTTTGATTTTGGCCTATTCTGAGATTATATCACTATTCTGAGATTAAGTGGGCTGGTAACTAAGAGTAAAACACACAATACAAGATCTATGATCGATTATTTCAGAATATTTATTATCCATGTCCAACTATATTCCCAACAGAAAATATACAGGAAAAGTCGTTTTCTATCACAAAAGCACCAAAATATGTCATGCATAGTCAGTTTACACCACAAATATTCATTTCACCAGCTTCAGGTGTTTCATGGCAATGACAAAGTAGTAAACACAGAACATGTGTGTATTGTATGAAGAAAATACTGTACATTTAAAATAAAGCAGTGATGTTCAAACCCCTGTATACTTGTGTATCTGTCTTTGATATTAGCTGACAATATTCTTATGTTTCTGTTTTACACTACTGTCAGTTGAATTGAAAATGCTATAAAAATAAAAGTTACTAAAAAAGCATATACTGTACAGTGAAATACTGTTTTAACTGTTTACAAAGTAAAGTGGATTTTAACTCAAAATGCAATGATTTCAAAATTTAGTGCATTGAAAATTGTCTTTAATGGCCCGGACTTTGGTCCAAGACTAGCCAAGTGTGCAAAGAACTGAACTGGCCCAAACAACCATGAACTCCCTAAACAGTTTTCCCTCTAAGCCCAACGCAACTGCACCTGTCTGTTACAAACAAAACAATTATTACCAATCAATGTTGTGCTATAAAGTAGTTGAAATATTTCAGGTATCAAATAAAAGGATTATAGTAATTCACTGTGATATAACACTGCCATGGGCCAATTGGACCAGGCTTTTTTTGGTCTTTTCTCTGTGTAATAGTGATGCAATCAGAAGGGTAACAACAATGCTCTTGTTGTATAAGAGATTAGTTGTTGTGTTATGGTTATGGATGGAGGCTTTGTGTTCTACCTAGAACACAAGAACACTGACCAAGAAATGCTCTCGGCTCACTAAATACACAAGGATGTGGTACACTCCACAAGAAAAACATTCATTGTTTAACGATTTCTCATACATATATTTTTTTAGAAGTTTGTACCATATCTTTTCTGTAAATTATCTTACATAGTTTGAATCTTAACTCAGTGGAGGCAATCTAGTAATACTAAAAAATACAGGTATATGTAAACATTTACACCAGTTATACCTGATTTTAATGTAAGAAGTAATAACAGACAGTGTTGTGAATGCAGAATGCAGGTTTATAATACACAACAGTAATTACAACAGTTTACTGCTTGAGAAATCAGTACCATGCAGATTTCTACCAAATCAGACATTTTTAGGGAGATTTTGATGGTTACAGATGACTTTGTCTGGTCACAAAAATTTGATACACTCAGAGCCCTGAGGTTTTTCCGACATCTCCATCGCTACTGCTGTTGGCCCTCAATCAGGTTAACTTTGTCTGAAAGTTCATCAAGTGAATATACTGTCAAGGAAATACAACTTTAAAAGTGTTAGTGTAGCTGTTATGTTTACCAGCTCATCAGATTTAGACTTACTGTCATTAAACATATAAATAAGACAAAAAGATTATAGCAGCAGGCCAAGCTAGTTAAAAAAGAAGATTTGTTCTTAAATCTTAAGCGCATACTACAGGTAATAACCACAATTTTTAAATCTTATATCAAAAAGGATATGTTTTCTGCTCAGCTCCTGAATGGTTGACTGCACTTTCTTCTGGAACACAATCTGAGCTTCACACATGCAGGCATCTTGAGTGATTTCACTTCTCATTTCCTCTGAAAGGATGAAAAAATATGGAAAGCATGAGTGAGTGATGTTTCACCGTGTTTAGTGTAGCCCCTTTGTAGTACTCATTTGTAATACTTGTACAACATTTGGCTACTTAGTAGAAAGAAACAACACAGAACACAGCCCATCTTATGTTCCTCTTTGTGGAGTAATTGCCAAAATCCTTTAAAAGAATCAATGTCGATGCTGACAGAATCAGATAAAAGTTAGGTGTTGTTTTAAATGAAAACATAAGCATAATTGATATTGATTGAACAATATAGCAGAGATTAGGTACAATCTTGACTTTTCTTTTGTGAGTGAGATTAGATGTTAAAAATAGTTCATCCCTTCAACTAGTTAATCACAACCTAGGAGTGCCTAGTTACAAAAGTCAGGTGTGGACAGATTTTAAGGGGACACATGTTAATAACTGTTTGAGCAATATACTCATATATACATACAATTCACTGAAAAAGATACAATGGTATGGGTCCTTAACATGGACCACAGTTCTCATGGGCTCACACCACAACTCCCATTGCCTTAGCAGTCTCTCATTCCTTTAACCAGCACTGCAGCACAGATTTATGTCTTATAAACTGCGCTGTAAATGTATGGATCAGTAGAAGTAGTGCTTGTCCTTGGACACAGTAGCTTTGGTTGCAGTCCACTGCAGACTTCTCCACAACTAAAGAATGCAAAAAGACAGACGTGAAAAGTATGATAACTATTAAAATAAAAGAAGCACACAAATTCCAATCTAAAATCTATAGAGATAGGCAAAGCCCGATATCAGTGCCATATAGGCTTGACCAAACTCCAACCTGGGGCAGTATACTGAAATTTACATCTGTGAGAATAGACAGTAGGAGCTTTTTCTTCTCGATTGAGGGTGACTCTATTTATAGGTATAGTCTACATTCACAAATTGTCAGCAATTTCTGCAGGCTTACAGGGTAATAGACATGTGGTCATAATTGGGATGACAATCCTTAAACTCTGTTCTGTTTCATACAAGCTGCACCCTTAAGGTGAGTTTGTGGGTCTCCATTGAGATGTTGCAATACCTTAACATGGACACATGATTGCTACATATAGGGTCAGGCTGTAGCCAATGTGCACCTGCTCAAAAATGTGAAAGAAAATAAACATACAATAGAAACTTTAAGGAGCACAGCCAACATGCATCATTTTGGGTCAAAGGGGGCTCTTCTTTTAGTTAATGGCAAACCGTAACACTAAACTGGTCAGGTATAGAGTCAATTGAACTGTGTAAATCATGGCACACTTGAGGGACCTGGCTATCACAATAAGGTGGTCTAGGTATAAAAAGGCTGTGATTATTTGCTACCAAAATTTTGGCAGCCTTCAAAGGAAGATGGACGTTTCTTTTTGACAATTTCTCTACTGGTGGGCTGTCATGTTGTACCAAGCCTGGTACAGCTTGTGGTGAAGCCATGCCTCCACCTATGGCAAAATTTCAGGCATGGTAGTTTAGCCATTTGACCTGGTAATGTATGAGATAAATTCTCTGTGCTTGGTGTTGCCTTTTCAAGCCAGAATATCAACAGAGCATAGTCCATTGTCTGGAATTATCTCCTCAACATGAAAGAAGATCCCTCATTGCTGTAACACCATGCACTTTAGGCTGTCTGGACTGCCTATGTTGTCAGTAATAGCAAGGTGGATGCCAAAGCAGTTGTGTTAGAAAGGGAAGGGAGACGTGATGGTGGCTGTGTTTACAGTCAGATCAGCTCGGTACGACCCTCATAGGAAAATGGCCAAGCCTATAGACTCTTAAGGGCTGGAGATTTGATTGCTTTTAACTACGTGTTTGCATACGCATGATGGCCACCATGCAATGCCTGTATATGGCCATCCATATCCTGAGTCCGTTTGGACCGTTGGTAGTGGATGTCCTCAGGCATGAATGCAACACATGCACAATGCAAACGTGTGGTTAAAAAGCAAATATATCTCTGTCTTCAGAGGCCAAAGCCTGGGTCATATATAACTTGATATAGAGGAAATCTATCTAATCTAAATTAGAACAGATAGCACTTTGAAAACTGGCATCTCACCTCGAATGGTCTTGCTTAGTTTAGGGTGGTTTGAAAATGGCTCTAGGTCCAACCTGTCTTTGATAAAGCCTCTTCAAATATCATAGGGAAAGAGTATTCAAGGAGCCCCTGGCCAGTTGTTGAAATTTGGTGGATCACAGTTCATTTGAAGACTCATGTAAATCATGTCCATGTATGCCACACCTTTCGGTAAATTGGTCCCAGCCTGGCCGAGCTCAACTCAAATTCCTGAGGCTAGAACTCAAAATATGGACAATGTCTTGATATTCACAATACACAGACACCATTATCTATGCTGATAAAAATCCAGATCCTTACGTGAGCATGTTTTCTGGTCTGCATTCAACACATATCCCTCTCGACACTTGCAGGTATATGAGTCACCATTGTTAATACAAATGTGCTGGCAGTCATGTCCCTGAGCACAAGCATCTGAACCTGAAAAGAGACACTTCCACATCTAACTTGGTCTAAGTAATTCAAGGTCAAGGAGCTCTTCCTTGACAATATGTATGTGTCCAGCACAATACAAGTCCCTAAGTAACTCTTACTTGCTGCTTATTTGCTTGCTTACTTGTTGCTTACAGTAAGTCTTTTGAGCTAGTATGGAATGACACAAAACATCTTGCGATACTGAAACAATGTTTACTTGAAAGGAAAAACTTTCTTACGTGAGCATGTTTTATGATCCATGTTCAACACGTATCCTACTCGACACTTGCAGATGTAAGAGTTCCCATTGTTGACACAGATATGCTGGCAGTCATGTCCCTGGGCACATGCATCCGAACCTGAAAAGAAAAACTCACACCTGAGTGACTTAGTTTTATGACATAATCTTTGCCAAGCCTTTGGTCACAGTTCTCTTTAGAAGAAGTGGATGCCTCAACCCTGTGACCAATACATTTAAACATTCCTAATCTCTATATCTCCTGCTTATTCAAGCTGACATCAAAAATGGCAAAAGAAATATGCACAAGAGATGTGGTGTGTCTATGTAGATGAGTCACCATGGTTGATACAAATGTGCTGGCAGTCATGTCCCTAAGCACATGCATCTGAACCTGGAAAGAGACACTCCCGCGTCTAACTGACTTGATCTAAGTATTCCAAAGTCAAGGAACTCTTGCTTATCATTATCTTCATATTTATGGAATCCCTTGCCAAAACATGACATAATGTGTCCAGCACAACACGAATGCTTAAGTAGCTTTTGTTGCCGAGGGGCACAGTCACACATACGCAAAATCACAACACTGGCAAATGTTTGCCTCTCGTTCACTTGAGCAAAGGGGCAAATAAAACCCTTGCTTCCCATGGCAAAGCAGATTTGCATAGAGTTCAACATTGGTGAAATTTAACCAGAGAAGTTGCAGCCTCAACCAATAGCAAATACCTGTGGTTTACCCTTAAAATGGACCAAAAAGCAAACTGATTTTCATGTGCGGCACATCTTGCATTGCCCACATTTCGCAGGTGATGGTCGCTCGCCTGCATTTGCGTATGTGTGACTGGAGCCTGGTCTTTGGAACTACTATGGAATGACACAACACATCTTGAGATACTGCACAAATGTTTACTTGAAAGGAAAAACTTTCTTACGTGAGCATGTTTTGTGATCCATGTTCAACACGTATCCCACTCGACAGTTGCAGATGTAAGAGTTCCCATTATTGACACAAATGTGCTGGCAGTCATGTCCCTGGGCACATGCATCAGAACCTGAACCTGAAAAGAAGAGCTCACACCTCAGTGACTTAGTCTTACAACATCAGAAACTTCAATCACTTTACATTTCGCCGAGCCTTTGGTCCCAGTAGATGCCTCAGCCCTGTGCCCAGCCTTATCATTGTGTGTCAGCTCCTATGGTGCTTTGATGAACATGCTTTGAAGCTCCAAATGTGCTTTGTGGAATATCTGAGATGCTGGATCACACCACAGACACCAATATGCATACTGAAACAAATCAGGTGCTTACGTGAGCATGTTTTCTGGTCTGCATTCAATACATATCCCACAGGACACTTGCAGATATACGAGTCATCACTGTTGACACAAATGTGTTGGCAATCATGCCCCATGGCACATGCATCCGATCCTGAAAAGAAAGACTTCCACATCTGACTTAGCCTAACACCATCGGTCAAGAAGCTCTTAACCCATTGAGAACCCCCGACTGGCCAAATTTCCTTTTACAGTTCATGAATTCTATGGTCATCTGTTCCATTCTTCTCAGAGCATCAGTCTGAGCAGAAGAGACATCATATATTTTAGAGAGATCCAGGTTCTTACGTGAGCAAGTTTTCTTGTCTGCATTCAACACATATCCCATTTGACACTTGCAGACAAATGAGTCATTAGTGCTGACACAAATATGTTGGCAGTCATGTCCCTGGGCACACGTGTCTGAACCTGAGAAAGAAGCACTTCCACAACTTACGGACTCCATTTACATCAACCAAAAAGCAATCAAAGAGCCCTTAGTAAGTAATAGAACCTATGAAGGGTCATTATGTACAAGCACCAAAATAATGCAACCTGAGCCACCAAAAACTTTGAGGATCTTACGTGAGCATGTTTTCTTGTCTGGATTCAAAATATATCCAACTCGACACCTGCAGATGTACGAGTCATCACTGTTTATACAAATGTGCTGGCAATCATGTCCAAGGGCACATGGATCAGAACCTGAAAAGAGACATGTCCATATGTGATTTGTGATTTGTCATGTGATGTCATGACATATTTCAAGCAGGGTTTGGACTGTGGTCCTTTTACAGTTGATGCTATCTCTGATGCTAATATGTTTCACATATTCCGGCTGACACACTTATCCTGGCAGTCATGTCCCTTTGCACAGGTATCCAATTTTGAAAAGAGAGACTCCACAGATAGCTGAATTTTGATTATTTCTCTCAAGAAGCACTTGTTGTTTAATGGGCCACCAATGCCACTATAATATATTTAAATTATGGCAACTATACCTCGAGGTGTACCAGCCCCAGTGTGCCAACCTGCTACCTTTTTTAAAATAAAGTCACTATTGATAATCCTAAACTTTTAAAACCAGCCTACAAAAGCTGATAAGTGTTTCCTCAGCTATTGTAGTCCAAATGGCACTCGGAATACCACAAGATAGTTTTAATCATCCAGAAATTTTTTTTTTTCTTTTCAGTCTCTGTTCACACTAAATTCACAAGTGACTAATCTTCTAATCTACAGGACAACTTATATGAGCTGATATGCATGTGTCGTCAGCACTGTGGTTCACCAGCTCTTGCTGTCCAGATAAATAATTTGGGGATGTTTCTGGAAAACACCAATCCCATATGACCTTCCAATACATTTTTTAATCCTGCAGAGAATGGCTTCTGCAGCATTTAGTCATGTACCTAAAATAATGGATTTGAAGGATCCCTGAGACACAGCACCACAACATGCACAAATGTATAGGTAAAATTCAAGTTCTTACGTGAGCATGTTTTCTGGTCTGCATTCAACACATATCCCTCATCACACATGCAAAGGTAAGAATTTCCATTTTTGACACAAATATGTTGGCAGTCATGTCCCTCGGTACATGCATCTGAACCTGAAAACAGAAACTTCCACAGCTAAAATCCACAGCTAACTTCCTTGGAGAAGCTTATGATTGGCCAAAATTGATTAAAGAAAAACTGCTCTGTGCCTCTTTCTGAATCCAATGATAAGGTCTTACGTGAGCATGTTTTCTGGTCTGAATTCAACACATATCCCACTTGACATTTGCAGATGTATGAGTCATCATAGCTGACACAAATATGTTGGCAATCATGTCCCTGAGCACATGTATCTGAACCTGAAAAGAGATATTCACACTGGTAACTGACTTGTAACTGATGGTATCAATCCTGTTACAGTTAGTCATGCATCAGTCCCAGTCTCCAAACTTCACCTACTAATGATTTAAAACAGCTTACAAGAGCGGATATATATGCATCCACAGCACAGTGCTTCACCAACTGTCTAATTGTCAATACTTCGTTTTTAATGCTTCATAGATTATTCTCTGACATTTATTCAAATGAATCTTCAAGGGAAACCCAAGACACTGCATCCTCAATTATATACTGTAGGTAAAATTCAGGTTCTTACTTGAGCAGGTTTTCAGGTCTGCATTCAACATATATCCCTCACGGCACTTGCAAAGGTATGAATCACCATTTGTAACACAAATATGTTGGCAGTCATGTCCCTGGTCACATGTATCCAAACCTGAAAAGAGACTTCCACAGCTAACACTTACACCATCAGAATAGACCAGCATTAATTGAAAGCTTTATCTGCCAACCATGCACATGCATTTTTAATTTCTTGTTTACTAGTGACACTGCACTAATACATATCATCAAGGTCCAGGTTCTTACGTGAGCACGTTTTGAGGTCTGCATTTAACTTATATCCCACTCGACACTTGCAGAAATACGAGTCATCATTGCCTTCACAAATGTGCTGGCACTCATGTCCAAGGGCACATGGATCAGAACCTGAAAAGAGACATGTCCACATGTAACTTACATCTTATGACATCTGTCAAGGAGAGCCTGGACTGTAAGAGCCACTGTCTGGCCACTGCTGCCCTTACTATTGACGTTAACTGTGGTCACATGCTCCATCGCTTTACTGTCTCAATCAGTCCCTTAGTTATTTAGGCTGAGCTCAACAACTGACTTTGTGATCGTATACGGCATGGTTTCTATTCGATGCTTGCAGATGTATTCACTTGACAAACTATACACTCCAAATCTACTAAAAGGATAAAGTATCACTACGTGAGCTTGTTTTCTGGTCAGCACTCAACACATATAGTACAAATTATCACTTGGAAACCTGAGACATTACACCAAGAGATGGACATGAAATCAATTGGTAAGGGTTCTTACGTGCGCATCTTTTTTGTTTGCATTCAACACATATCCCTCATGACACATACAGAGGTATGGATAGCTGCTTTTGAGACAAAAGCCTAATTTCCACTGCATGGTGCAGCTCAACTTGGCATAGCTCAACTTGCTTTAGGTACCAGGTACTCTTGGTACCAGGTGCTTCTCTCGATTTCTTTTCCTCCCTCAAGGTAGGTGGAATTCTTAGCTGATCGAAGAATCCTGCATGAAAATTCTGTGACGTTATCTTCAAACACATCTTCAAACACAGGAACAATGAAGAATATCAAATGGACGGTGTTATTGATACTCAGTATGTGGCTGTTTGTCCCAGAAACAAGTGACAATGCTCTCAGACCAATCAGAATTCTGCCGTCTTTTAACTCCACCTTTTAGTATGAGCTCATCTTGCTTAGTGGTGATGCCAAAAAAAGCACAGGTACTATTGTACTATCCACAATTTTTGCCAGTAGAAAAACAAAAAAAGAACAGTTCCCATTGAGTCGAGCTGAGCCGAGCCGTACTATGCAGGGAAAATGTCATGTCCCTGGACACGTATCCAAATCTGAAAGGATACATTTCTACATGTAACGGACTGTAGCTGAACTCAACAACCAGTTCCCCATAACAACAGTCACAAGAGCTGATCTGTGCCTGATCCTGTACAAATTCAACCAAGCATTTACTTCCCATTTTTCAGAATAACCGAAATCCAAGAAGCAACCACCATCATTGAAGCAGAAGCGTAATGCATGTTCTTTAATGCCTGCTATGGCATCTGTACCAAGATACAAGCATAAAGTCTACCTGAAAATTCCAGGTTCTCACGTGAGCATGTTTTCTGGTCTGCATTCAAAACATTTGACACTTGCAGATGTACAAATCATCAGAGCTGACACAAATATGCTGGCAGTCATGTCCCTGGGAACATGAATCCAAACCTGAAAAGAAAAAACTTCCACATCTGATATGAAGCCCTTATTGTGGAATTTCACTTCACTCACCAGCTCTTGCTCTGTACAGTATAGGGAGGATACATAACTTTCAGTCAGGCAAAACACAGGAACCGACCAAAAGACTGACAACAAATCTATGAAAAATATTCAGGTTCTTACGTGAGCATGTTTTCTGGTCTGCATTCAACACATATCCCTCTTGACATTTGCAGATGAACGAATCATCATTGCTGACACAAATATGTTGGCAGTCATGTCCTTGGGCACATGTATCTGAACCTGAAAAGAAACATCTAACCAACTAAGTCTTACTGTTCACATCATGCATCAAATGGGATTTAACTAGGGTTTGACTATTCCATTTTGCAGATCTGTGATCAGCTTACAGGGGTTGTCCCTATAAAGCCAGAATACTCTACAAGACCCTTATTAAGTCTCTACTGACCACTCTGTATGTCAGATTATGTGGCTGTGGAACAGAAGTGTAGCTGTTGAGCGAGCAATAAACCTAATTCCAGGTTCCAGGTAACACCATTCATACTGAGGTTCTGATACTAACAAGTCAACTACCTATCATCCTCTTACTCTGGTAGGGGGGGCACAGGCACGGGCACCCCCTCGAATGTGACATGCAAGTTTAAATTTTTTTAAGAAAATTATCTTACGTGAGCATGTTTTCTGGTCTGCATTCAACACAAATCCCACTCGACACTTGCAGGTATATGAATCACCATTGTTGATACAAATATGCTGGCAGTCATGTCCCTGGGCACATGCATCTGAACCTGAAAAAAGACACTCCCGTGTCTGACTGACATAGTTTTGGGTTCAGTCTAGAAAAGGAGCTTTCAAAAATTCCCAGGCAAGTTCTGTGAGTCACAAATGTTACACTGAATCTAATATGTGATAATGTGTTTATCATGTGGGTGGGTCAAACTACAACTACTGTCCTGTTGTCTGCCACCTGTCCCTTTGAACTAACACAGTATCTTAATTACTACTACTACCCCTCTTTAGCTCTCCCGCAGTGTGGCCATTATTACTTTTAGAATTTGTGTCCCTCATCAGTCCGGGCCTTTATCATGTCCTGCTCATTTAATTTGTGCTGAATAGTCTCTGCCTTCATCTATTTAGGGCAACCCAAAACATTAGTAACAAGAGATGGTATGCAGTGTCCCAACACCACAAAATACCAAATTAATTGATGTCCAAAGGGAGCTTCACAACAAAATCATATGACTGTGGAATTGCAAGATTTCTGTCAAAGTTCTTACATTAAATCTTATAAAAGTTAGACTTTTCTACCTCTAATAAGGTTTTTCCCCTCCAATCCCAAATCAGTGTTAAAGCAAGATTCAATTCAAGTATAATTGCTATGTTCAACACTTTTCAGCAGTAGTTTGCAGATAGTGAATCATGCAAAAACAGATGAGATATTGTGACACAGACATTGGACAAAAACATTAAGACAAAGATAAAGATACTCACGTGAGCATGTTTTCTTGTCCAGGTTCAAGACATAGCCCGCTCGACACTTGCAGCTGTATGAGATGCCATTGTTGACACAAATGTGCTGGCAATTGTGTCCCTGAGAACATGCATCCAAACCTGGGAAGAAACACTGTCTGATTGGCTTAAGCCTAATGAAATAATTCATAATTTGTGTTATACTTCTCTGTTAGTAAGTTAATTTTTGTAATTTTGCAATTTTGTAATTATACAGAGGCACATGCTGATTAGTTTGCTTGATCTCTGTGCTTCAACTCTAGTGATGATACAGTGAATTCATTTTGTGGTTTCAAAAAGACGTACCATTTCTTACTGTTACACTGACTCAGTTGAAGTCACCTGAATAACTATCCTCTTAACTTTGCAAAAGAATTCATGCAGTTCAGAACATGCAAACACAAAACCTACATTCATAATCATTGCATGTCTGTGGTAACTGTTGTGGATGGAGAGAAGTTGGTCTCAGTGAAACACAGAGGCTGGTTGTTCTCACTCCTCATGTTTAAGCTGTTATTCAAAAACACATTTTTGAATTTGCGTGACTGGAAGTGAGTCATCATTTTAAGCACAGTGTGAGGAACTTCTATAAATAGCATGGTTAACATTAGCAGTTACCTTGCTAGTTTGGGTGGTACCAAAGGTTTAAAAGAGAAATGGAAGTGACATTTTTAAATCGCTTTTTTACTCAAAAGTACTTTCCCTCGAAAGGTCAGAGTGGGATCTTTTTTTAAGTGACATCACCTTGCAAAACCTTTAATGTTACCTCACAAAAAGGGTGCATTCCCACGCAAAAATGTTTGCCTTATCAAGACCGTTTTGTGTTCTCTCAAAGTAACTTTTGTGTTACCTTTCATTAACGTTTTACATTCCTGAGGGGTACTTTTACGATTCAAGTCTATTGTCTTCTGTTTTCAGTGCGTAAGTGTAGTGAGCACTGCGGGTGAACTACACTCAATACTGTGCATGAATGCATCCAGTGGAGACACAGACAAACGGCCTTCCATATGCTGCTGCTCTGCTAATGTGCTGCTCATGCTACGCTTCCTGTGTTGCACTGTAGCTACTCTTTCAAATGCAAAATGTATTGTGAGACAACACAGAACTCACTGGGAGGGAATGCAAAAGTAGTTCAGAAAAAAATTCCACTGTGACCTTTCTGGGATCCGTGGTCAACAAAAAATTGAGAATAACACCTTTATTTTGAAATCCTCCTAGTTTATAGTCTTTCAAAATTCTGATATCACCCAAATGTATCATGGCAATGAGCAGTTGGGCTGGATCAAGCATTCCTGTAGCCTACAAGAATTAACTACCAGATTAAATAAATAATAAATTTAGCAGAAAATATGTAAATGCCTCATACCATTAGTGGCATTTTCCAAATTTGTAAACTCATAAATGTTAAACTCTTTTAATCGTAACGATTTGATCTTTTTTTCCCTAGGATTCTGTCATTACTGTGAGGTTGCCAAGAAATTGGCAGTGGCACCAGGAAGTCACTGCGACCAGCTAAGAAATAGTCACGCACACAGTCCCCTGTGAAACCACATATGGAGCGAAGCCTGCGAGCTAGTTCAGGCAGTCAACTTGAGCTGTGCTTCTATATACACATGACATGCCTCACTCCATAATCACTAACCAAGCGCACCTTTCCAATCTGGCGGTCTATTTAAATTGCCCAATTTCCCAGCTCTCCCTCTGCTCTGTCAATGCCGCTGTTGCCCTGCATCCTTATTGCTGCTGCTGCTGCTGCTGCTGCTCTGTAAGCCCCACCACCATCCCAGCATCCACCTGTAGGCTCCGGCTAGGGGTTTAAGGTATTTGCTCATCACTCCCCAATATCTCTATGTAAACATATCTGCAGGGAGTGATGAGGTCGGAGCCTAGATGCCAAAATCTAAATATGCTATACTGCTGTAATAAACATTTCAAACATGAGTTGTCTGACTGAACCTGTTTGTTATCGCATTGATAAAACAAATTAAATAGAACACGTTTAAGCTTTAAAGGGGCTCTAGCTCTATCACTTTCTGACAGAGCTAGGCTAGCTGTTTCCACCTTGTTTCTATTATTTATGCTAAGCTAACTGGCTACTGGGTCCAGCTTCATATTGAACTGACATATTAACAGACAGATAGAGGTATATCTTAGGCGAACAATTGTATCTCCCAAAATATTGAACAATTTAAATGGGTCTTCATATACTTATTATTATTATTATGATTATTATTATGTGAAATTTTGTACATGCTGTAACATTGAGCAATTATAAAAAAAATATGTTCTCTTCATCTTTAAATCTAAAGGTTTTTACTCAAATATATTTCAGTCAAATTTAGCACAAGCTAATTTAGTTTTTGTGGTGCAGAATGAGTTGCCGTTAATGTTCTGCCAGAGATTGCAAAAGCCCAAATTGTGGACCTGGGCAGCGTAGCACGTTTTCAGGTAACTGAGCAGGGCACATGGCATTAGGGCACAAGATGCAGCGTAGAGGGCAAAGAGCAGCGCGCTCCCTGTGAAAAGTAAAGGCAGCATCATATTAGGTTTCAACCATTTTAAAGTCTTCAAGGTTATAGAATTTGTTGTGAACTGGCAGATCAACCAGTGAGGTATGTCTTCTTCTTTAGGTTGGTTAGTATGTGACTTATTGTACATGTTTAATGTTGACTGCATTCACTTATTATCACCATCTGCATGGCAACAGTTAGAGAACACCTTTTGGTGGGAAATCCAAACACAACAAGTGTGGTAAATCATTGGTTACCTTGAGCTTGTTCTTAAGACCAAAGAAGAGGACCAATGACTTTAGAATGGAGATTCCCTGTCTGGTGCTGCCCATTTGATCACAGGTGAAATTTAAAGGACGGATCTGACATACCGTTGTTTTCTCTATCATTATTTTTACCGTCTTTTCTGCCATCTAGGCTTAGTCCGCCATCTAATGGAATATCCGCACTCCCATTATCATCATCCTTACCACACAAGGTTTCTCTAAATTTGGAAGTGAGCTTCTCTATGACACCATAGGTCTCCACATAGAAGACATGGTCATCATATGGGGGGCTGGCCATGAGGCGGAGTGACATCATATCAGCTCGGTCTACTCCCACTGCGTAGATCTCGATGCCAGATGCCCGAGCGGCTGCTGATACCTCCTCTACCTTATCCTGGGGCCTGCCGTCTGTCACTATGATGGCTACTTTGGCAATGTTCATGGAGGTAGATCGGGCCCCTGCATCCGCCGTGAAAGCTTTCTCCATGGCAGTCTTGATGGCCATGCCTGTCATGGTGCCTGAAGCGAGGGGCTCGATGCGAGCCAGCGCCTGCTTCAGGGCAGACTTCTCAACATACGTCTTCAGCATAAACTCGATCTGCACTGTGCTGGCGTAATTGACGAGGCCAACTCGTGTCGTGTCTGAACCGATCTCCAAGCTATCCACCATGTCTTGCAGGAACTCCTTGGCCTTCTCAAACTCAGCAGGGCGTACACTGCGGGAGCTGTCTATGATGAAGACCAAGTCTATAGGACGATTTCTGCAGTTGGACCTTGTTGCTGTAAAATAAAAAGAATGTTCTGAATTAATCAAAATTGTATTTTCCATTGTTTTGAGATTGAAGATACAGTATTTCTCACACAACTTGTGAAAATGGAAATCTCGTGGACTTCTCATATAACATGCATTCACATCCCTGCACACACATACGGTCACTAAGGCACATACACTTCAAACCATGGTCTGACTGGTTGGCAGATCCACTTAAATATATATTTAAACCAATTTAGAAGCAAAAAAGCTGTACCAGATGCTAATAAAGTGCAACAATTGTAGGAGACTAGAGATAAATACTAATATCATAACAGCTAATATATCACTTTCAAATACTAAATGCATAAATATACCATCATGTAATAAGCAAAGTAAATAATATTTAGCTTTTATTATCTAAATGGCCCATCACAATGCAGTGTTAAAAGATACATACCTTCAAGTCATTATAGCCCTCCTTAGTGACCCCAAGTCTCCAAATGATGTGTTTTAAGAGTGGATAACTTAAAAAGTAAAAGGGGATGTACCTTTAAGCACCAACGTACTATGGACTCAATACAAGCTCTAAATGGGAAATCCCAACTAATCAACCTTTTCTCCAGTCATCAAATAATACCACTATGACCATTACTTTAAGGAAATAATATTAATGAATAATAATAATATATGAAACTACAGTAAGATTGGCATCTCCATGAGTTGTAAAATATTTCATCTACAACCCCAATATCAGTGACTTTCATCCTCTTCTGGAGCTGTATCAAAAACATATTTATGTTTTCATCCCAATGAATGAGAAACAAACCTTCTGACACATATATGTTAGGGGGACGTGGTGACCTTTATTTTTAATTGTGTATGACACTTTTAAATTTGCCAGAGAAGACTGTCCACAGCTCCACATCAGTCTTTTGGGTGTCAATTGATAATAATGGCAAAGGTTAAGTACCTGCGGCGGTTCTCATAGATGCGGAAGAGCCACTCGAGAGTCGAGCAGGCTGACGAGATGCAAATGGTGTGGCTTTGTGTTGCAGCTGTGAGAGCGGCTGGCTTGTCTTTGGCGGCTGCTGATGGGAGGGCTGATAGCGATAAAACCTGGAATTAGTGCCACCAGCTTTGCCACAGGAGACGGAAGAGGCAGAGGGGAAACCATTAGAGCGGTTACTTTGGTGGAACTCAAGCAAAATGTGATGACGGGCATGCATATGATTATTAGCTTAATAAGGCTTAAATTTCAGACTTTCAGTGTGAAAATGAGAGATGGAAAAAGAGTGTGCACTACATACTTTTTGGGCTGTTGCTGAAGACATACAGAATATATCATACAGTAACTTACTTTACTGATGTGCATATTTACTGATGCCGTTATATTGCTGCATGACATGGTTTTAAAATCATGTTGCAATTATTTTGACAGATATTACGATTGCAATATGATTTACCATTAGTGGGAATGATCATTTTTGCATTACAAGTTTCATTTTCACTGAAAAAACTATTAAAATCAGGACAATGTGACATTTGTTGAGGTCTGTACCAAACAAACATGTTTTCTTACATCTCAAAGTTTGTAGGCCATCTCTGCATAACTACAGTACTTCATTACAATGCTGTTTTGTTCCACATTTGACCTTTATCAAACACACTGCGGCTTCTGTGATTTGGATATTGCACTTGGCCATGTCAATATATATATAATATTTTGATTCATTGTGCATCTCTAAATTTTATTAGAACATATGTTTTTATTATTTAAAGAATGATGGGAGAATAATAGTTTAATAATAATTTTAATTGAGCCCTGTCATGTATTAACATTGCATTCAAGTCACAGAGCTAAGCACCCTATTTACTGAAAAATAAATATCCAGCAATCTTTGAAAAACTTGGAAGGCTCCTTAACAACACTTACTGCTGTTCTGGAGGTATTTGCAGAATGCAAAAAGTCTCCACTACGCATATGTAAGAAAAAATATTAAATATTGCACGTCTTTCTCTTCATTAAAACAACCATTATAGTTATACATTTCATATTTCCCTGCTGAGTTTGTACAACATGAACCAAATATAACATTTCATTATCACTCATATTTCTTTCTAATATTATGTATGTATTTTCATACAAAATGGCAACAAAGCATTTATATTTTTCTTATGTATTACAAAAGGACAACAACATTATGTAATGGAAAAGTAAGTAAGTTATTTTCATTTATTTCTTTTATCCATATGGTTAGAATGAACTTTAAGGATTCTGCAAGCAGCTTCAGAACAGCAGCAGCAGCCACTGGGTCTTCAGGTTATTTATGCTTAGCTCTGCGACTGTGTGATACATGAGGGGCATACACTAACAATTTGTGCAGTTTTTAAGTTTATAAGTTTGCACCATACTTCGTAAAACTGCATTAGAGGGTTATTGCGCACATCCACAGCATGCGCAGCAGGTGGATGGATATAAGGACACACAGCATCTGCAGACCAACCTCCACTGTCGGTTGTCCGTGTCTCCTGCGTCAGGTAGTTGTTGGCACCTGCCCGGGCAGCCTGCTGCTGGAAGCCTCGGGATGTGGAGCCACCCAGCTGCATCTCTTGGAATGTTTCAGCACTTGGTGGTTCATCAGAGGTTTGTTCGATAGATTTGATGTCTTCAAAGCGCTGATGGACCCTCGGAGGGATTTGCGGGGACACTCGTGGGATTAAAGGACTAATTGAGTGAATCTTCCGGTTGCGTGACCCAGACTGTGGAAGACTTCCCAGAGTTCCCGATGCCAGGATGCCAGTGAGACAGAGCAGTCCCCACACTGATGGAGTCATGTTCCCTGCGCACAGTTGTTTTCCGTCCGTCCTTCGGCCCACTACCACTGCTGACTATTTATACGGTCTGATCCACGGCCCACAAAGCGTGGGGGAGCAGGAGGCCCAATCCAGAGACATGTGGAGGAAGTGAGGGAAGGGGGGCACAAGTGAGGGTGGTCTCACTTCTCTATGAAGTGTAGTCTGAACTAGAATTGACTCCATTTGTCCTGGATTTATAGTTACATTCACAGTCATTTTTGTTATTATATTATATGTTGTATTATTTATTTAATAAAGAATACAATGTGCATTTCCATATAAGACTACATAGGCTATCTAGACTACTCCTAAATCAAACATTGAAGGCAATAATCATTGGTGAAATAAAACTATTTTCTCAAGTACTGTACTGTTTAAAGATAAAGATTTTGACCTCATAAAATATAATCAGCTTATAAAAAATAAGATAACAGCAGCTCCACATCAACCAGATAAAACATTAATGTTCTACTTACACCTTAATGCAGTGGTCCACTACCTTTTTCCCCAAGGGACCCCTTTTCATCATCATTTATTGAGTAAGTGATGACCCCTGACTAAATGATGTGTATTTTATGGCTATTCCAGATTATATTCAAAACTGTACAATGAACCAATACAGTGAACTACAAGAAGTTTGTGTACAAGGTGGGATTTGAATGGAATTTAAACAGATTATTTCCAATTCTCTGTCTGTTTCATGTTTTTTTGTTTTTTTACAGTCATTCGTACTTAATAAGCTTCTCTTTTTTTAAGAAAATTCAGTGTTGTTTTTCTCATTGTTCTATTGTTGTTTGAACTTCCAGCTACCAATGCAGGACGAGGCTGTTTATCAGAGAGTAAAGGCTCTGTGACTATAACTTGTGTTCAGTTTAAATCTTAAATAATAATCTAATCTTTAGAAATAACAATTTTGTTTAGATTTTTAAGAGATAAGATAGGTAAGATTGGTCCCACACTAGGGAAATTCACTCACTTTTTTTTTTTATAAAACTGGAAAATACAAGATAAGGAAAATAGAGAAAACTAAATAAAAGTTGTATGTTTACTATTTACAGCTTTTTTATATACAGATGGGATTGATATAGAACACAACACAGGTCACAGCAGTAGGTAGTGGCGTGATGTAAAAATATATAATCGCACACTGACAAAAATAAATACAAATGTGGAAATATAGGCTATGAAAGCCTGAATCGATTTGCAAAAATATAATTATATAATATAGTATATGCGCATATTACTCTAACTACATTAACTGAACAAATTACCATGATGGCATACGTGAGTTTTAACATAAACCTCTCTATTTCAAGGCACAAGATACTCAGTGAGCATGCTGCCCTCTCATGGGCTGTAGTGCAAACTGTGCCACAGACACAGCTTTAGGTCACTGACCTAACAGTTGCACGTTTCCAAAACAGATTCCTGCCCAGTCTGAAGATTAGAGATCATGAAGACTGATAATGAATTACATAACTGTGAATGAACCCTCCTGTATGAGCAATTCAAATCACCTCGCAGTTCTCGTGCCAAACAAGTATTTTAAAGATGGAATAGGAAGTGTTTTGCATCAAATAACAGGTTCTGTCTGCCAATGCAAACGATCCTTTGACTTCCCAAATGGTTTTTTTTTTATAAAAAGTGTTGTTCAGGTATCAGTTCACACTCTAGCGAGAGGAACAAATGCATACATGTGTTCACCCCCGTGTATCCACAATGTTGTTATTGCTTTTTGTTAGTATCCTGAGGGCATTCTGCCCTTGTTCAGGAGAGAATGGTCTTCTGCATGCATACTCCCCTGGGGACATCATCATTGGAGGACTTTTCCCTGTTCACCGAGAAACCAATAGGAGCACAATGCCCGGACCACTTAAATGTAGCGCGTAAGTATGACCTCATTGAAATGAATCAATTAACCCATTAATAAGTAATGACTACAATTAGTATGTTAAGGAAAAGCCTAGCAGAATCTTTCCTGTCAGAGGTGGCAACACAAAATCGGCTGTGGAAGCTTTCAAGATGTGGCTACACATGACAAAATCTGCATTTTTGATTCCACATATTCATCATGCATAATGGGAGAAGTTGATTTTCTTTTAAAAGTGCAAAAGGAACCCTACAAATATAAGCGCTTCCTGGAAAACCTGGATATTTAGGGACTTGTTTGTGGAAGCGCCTGGAAATTGATTAAAATGACCAAATATACTGGAAATAATCTGTTTTCCTGGAAAAACCTCAGATTGCCTTCATAAACCTGGGTTAGAGGAAACATTCTGTGAAATCACTGCACAAAAACTGACCACCTACCTGTAATGAACCTGAGACACTGTGTAAGAAAATGTGTAAATACTAGGACTACTGTTAATTTATATGGATTGGGTTGGATCTGAATAAGACACTTTCAACATTAATTTGTTAAGGTGACTATAATATATTCAATAATTTGATCTGTCCTCTGGCAATTTTTGAAGGTATGATTTCAAGTCATTCCTACACACTCAAGTGATGATATACACCATCAGAGAAATAAACCAGCGCACACCAAGGGTTCTACCTGACTTCACCCTAGGATATGACATCTATGACACTTGTGGAGATGTCAACTTTGCCATCAGAGCAACGCTCCAGCTGCTGAAGAACCAATCAGACCCTGAGAGGTGTTTAGTACCTGCAAGCTTTCAATCTGCTTTACTTGAACCCCAAACAAAGGCAGTGATTGGTGAAAGGTATTCTGAAGTATCAATAGCTATTGCACGAGTTATTGCTCTGTCATCAGTGACCCAGGTTTGTTCTCCCTATTAATACTTTCCCAAATACTACAGTTAAAAATGAAAAAGATTTTGAATGCCTTTGTGTAGTTTGAGGCTAATGACAAGATTGTGACAGAATTCCTATTTTAATTTAAGATTCTGTAGCATTTAATGCAATAATGGTAACAAATATCATTCTTGTGTCTCTAGATACAAACATTGTTTCATGATTTGTTCCTGTTTGTTCCAGATTAGCTATGCATCAACAAGTGAACACCTCAGCAGGAAGAGGAAGTTTCCCACTTTTCTGCGAACAATATCTAGTGATGAGCATCAGACACGGGCCATTGCTAAGCTGGTGTACAAGTTTAATTGGAAATCCGTGGCCATTGTAGGAAGTGATGATGAGTACGGGAAGTATGGCAGTGATAACCTTGTGTACATCTTCCGTGAAATAAAGAAAATCTGCATTGAATTCATTGACATCCTACCTGGTGACTTTTACGAAGACCTTACGAAGGTGAACGCGCTGGTGAGCAAAATTAATAAATCCTCGGCCGAGGCCATCATCATGTTCACCAAAGACACCAATGTGGGTCCCATCATGCGAGAAGCCATTAATCAGAAACTCAACAGGACTTGGATTGCAAGTGACTCATGGTCCACCTCTTCAAAAGTCTACCAACTGAAAGGCATTGAGAAGGCCGGGGAGGTTTTTGGATTCATCTCTAAGATGAACGAGGTGCCTAGCTTCAAAGACTACGTCATGTCAATGTTCAATGGAACCACTAACGCCATTCTCGAACATTACCTGACCCATTATCCACTTTGTTCTAATCGGACTGATGAGAACAGGCAATGTGACTGTTTTACCACAAACAGCCAACCCGGGTCCGGGCAATGTCAGGACATAAGATGTGTGGCCGATAACATTGACCAGGATGAATTATACAATGTCTACTTAGCTGTTCAAGTCATTGTTGAGGGTCTCAGACACTTGCTGAAGTGTGACAACCAGCAATGTAAACATAGCGGCAAATTTACAGCCCTGGAGGTACAGAGGAGTTATCTTTCTGACATATTTTTCATATTATATTGCATGTGTCTTTAATTAGGGTATTTCCAAAAAAATCAAACTGAAAATGCCTTTTTTATTATCCTGTTTTATGTCGGTAAAAGCAACAATAACAAAATGTACTGATTGTCTCCACAGCTTTTTAAGGAAATCAAGAAAGTCAACTTCACCGTGAACACCACACATATATTTTTTAATGACAATGGAGACCCCAGTTTAGGGTATGATATTGTGTATTGGAACACGACTAATTCCACACGCATAGAAAATGTTGGAGAATACTGGCCACATAGAGAAGAAATCATAATCCCATTTGATGTTGTTGGAAAGCGCAAAGTGACGGTAAGGTCAGTTCATCACATATTTATTTCCAAAAATAATTCATGTGTATCATGTCGCACTGATTCTGTTTTGTCTTTCACAGGTGACTGCTTACAACTGCTCCAAAACATGTGCGCCAGGGCAGGAGTTGAAAATGCAAAGCAAAGAGTGCTGCAAAGATTGTGTTCCATGTGCAGATGGGGAGTTTTCTGCTGGAAATGGTAAGTGTTTTATTATTAATCTCTAGCAAGATGATCAACAGTCATCTCATCTCAACTCAACAATTTCCTTCCTTTCCCATATGAAATATTCACCACCTGGGAAAATGGGCAGTGTGAGGATTTGAGCGACTTTGATAAGGGCCAGATTGTGATGGTTAGACGACTAGGGACTCTAGATGTATGGTTTATATTATTTATTTATCCTCTGTGTCTGCTGTGAGGGCTGTGTGAATATACAGCATCAAATCTATCTCTTTATCTTTATCTATTTATCCAAACAAACTGTACGCAAATGATTGGGCTCTGGATCACACCTTGACACAGAAAACATGTCTTGACTCCATGCTGATATAAGCTAATATGTTAATAGAACAATTATTTTTACATTGCCCAAATAACACATTAGGAGTTGAATTAGCAGTTGCCAAAGCTATGGTAAACATAACAAATGGCATGTCCTGTTTACCAAGCATTCCAGCTTCTTTCCGTTTTCAGTATCGGGCCTTGTGAAAATGGACTCACTTCTGTAGCCAGCCTCAAGTGGCCGTTAGAGGAACTGCAGGATTTGTTACTTGGTGTTGGCTTTGTTTGCCAACCACAGAGTTGCTGCTTGTGCATGAGTAGCATACCAAACTACTATACTATTCAGTATAATTCTAATTGAGGACAGTCTTGTTTTCCCAAATGTCTGAGGAAGTTTTGCATTTATATGCAAATACTGCAGAACGTTACTGTCACATTTCTGTACTGTGAGGTCGAGTTGCTGCTGTGGCTTGGTACTTCCTTCTTTATGCAAAACAAAATGTTTTTTGTCTTTGTGTATCTCTCACACGATCCTTCTGATGAATATGCAAAAATATTAAATTCACATTTCTTTGTGTACTTCCACAGGTGAGGAGTGTCAACGCTGCAGTCAAGATGAGTTTTCATCTCCACAGAGGGATAAGTGTTTGAACAAAACTGTTGAATTCCTACATTGGGAAGATCCCTTTGTTATTATTTTGAGTTGCTTGGGAGTCTTTGGGATATTTGCTATATTTGTGTTTGCTATGTTGTTTACATTGTATCATAGCACTCCCATTGTGAAGGCTGTTGGAGGCTACTTGTGTTTCTTGGAGCTTTTTTCCTTGCTGGCCTGCTTCTGCGTTATGTTTACCTTCACAGGAGAGCCCACTAGGGTTAGCTGCATGGTAGGCCTGCCTGTTTTTGGCCTAGCCCTGTCCCTCTGCATGGCCTGCATTCTGGCCAACCTCTTCCAAATCTTAGTGGGCTTCAACTTTGATCTGAAGATAGGGTCCTGGATGAAGAAGCTCAATCGGCCGCTGGCTGTGGTGACCATTGTCTTTGGGGTCCAGTTGGCCGTTTGTGTATCATGGCTGTACTTTAATCCCCCATTTCCTGATAAAGAGACACTAAACAATGCCATCGTGTTGAAGTGTGACAAAGGCTCCGACAAGTTCTTTATAGCCATGTTAGGCTACAATGGTTTCTTGGCCGTTAGCTGTTTCCTGTTTGCATTCAAAGGTAACCAGTTGCCAGATCTGTATAAAAATGCACGTTTAATCACCACCAGTATGATGCTGTTTTTAATCATTTGGATCCTTTTAATCCCAATTTATATCAGTTTGATTGGGAAGTACAAACGTGCCATTGAAGGTGCAGCCATTCTAATTTCTAGCTACAGCATCCTCTGCTGTCACTTGGCCCCAAAGTGTTACATCATGGTGTTCAGGAAAGAGATTAATAATCAGCACGCCATCACCGAGTACATCAGGAAGCATTATGAGCAGAACAACATGGCTGTGATCAAATCCTGACCTCGCATGTACATTTATAAATGCTGTGCGGGTGATGGGTTACAATTAGCCGCACAAAAATCTCTCTTCCTTTGCTGAATTCACAGCCACTGGTGTTTGGCCAGTTTCTCTCTGGCTCAACGGCACAGACTTAGATAAGTGCTTAAGTGCTTAAGTGTGAGAGGCTGTTTAAAGGACATATTTCGAAACATAATTTCAAAAAGAGATTTATTCATTCTAGCACATTAGATTAAGTTTATTATTACAATTATATTATATTATTATATAGTTTTACCTTTATGATGGGAAGGGCACTTAAGGGACCGTCTGCCTGATTTGAACATCTTACAGAGTGGACGAGTTGTTTCAAACAATCAATTTACTCATTTTTTTCCAAACAACATCACACACGTCTTTTTCTTGTTACTCCTCCCATGTTTGTTTGCCATTATTTTAACACTTCAGGATTTCCCCTGATAGCAACGTTGTTTAACGCCACAACGCTGTGCACCTTGGGTAATTCCCTGCAGAAATGTGGACTTGGAAAGGGCCGGGTTAGACCTAAACTGAGTCCGTCTTTGTATGGTTTTACATTTTAAAGCAAAAGTTCAACATTTTGGGGATTACGTGTATTCGCTTTCCACTGTCAAAGCTGTCCATTACATATGAAGCTACAGCAAGAAGCCTGCTGTGAACTGATTAGGAGGAAGGACGTGGTTCATGGGAGGAATGGATGGCTGGCTGCTGTTGGCAGTTGTGATATCAGCCTTCTGTGTGTATGAGTGTATTTCCCAGAATGAATATCATCACACACTGTATGTACACTAGGCTACTTGTGTCTCGCCATACGCACGACATTTACTGAACCTTTTTCTCGTATACAATCCTTAGAAGTTCTAAAGCTTGTGTCATTGCATTTGTTATCTTTACTGCTGTTATTACCACTGCTGATAAATCATGAGTTGTTTTCAAAAGATAACGAACTGCCATTGTATATACAGGAAAAAAAAGATGGGGAAACTGCGAAAGACACCTTTTACTTTTTGTTTTATGTCATGTCCCTGACCTTCATTGTGTATCAGTTTTATGTGTGTCTTTCAGATATGAGTCAGACACACTTAACTGACACCTGCAATTACTGTTTTGCTTTTCACTTCATTTTGTGTAAATATAATTTGATAGATGTTTCACCATAAAGGGCTATATACTGTCAATGAATAAATGTTGCTTTTCTGTGCGAATACTGCAGTCCTGCTCTTCCTGTGTACCTAGAGGGTTATTGCGCACATCCACAGCATGCGCAGCAGGTGGATGGATATTAGGACACACAGAATCTGCAGACCAACCTCCACTGTCCGTTGTCCGTGTCTCCTGCGTCAAGTAGTTGTTGGCACCTGCCCGGGCACCCTGCTGCTGGAAGCCTCGGGATGTGGAGCCACCCAGCTGCATCTCTTGGAATGTTTCAGCACTTGGTGGTTCATCAGAGGTTTGTTCGATAGATTTGATGTCTTCAAAGCGCTGATGGACCCTCGGAGGGATTTGCGGGGACACTCGTGGGATTAAAGGACTAATTGAGTGAATCTTCCGGTTGCATGACCCAGACTGTGGAAGACTTCCCAGAGTTCCCGATGCCAGGAGGCCAGTGAGACAGAGCAGTCCCCACACTGATGGAGTCATGTTGCCTGCGCACAGTTGTTTTCCGTCCGTCCTTCGGCCCACTACCACTGCTGACTATTTATACAGTCTGATCCACGGCCCACAAAGCGTGGGGGAGCAGGAGGCCCAATCCAGAGACATGTGGAGGAAGTGAGGGAAGGGGGGCACAAGTGAGGGTGGTCTCACTTCTCTATGAAGTGTAGTCTGAACTAGAATTGACTCCATTTGTCCTGGATTTATAGTTACATTCACAGTCATTTTTGTTATTATATTATATGTTGTATTATTTATTTAATAAAGAATACAATGTGCATTTCCATATAAGACTACATAGACTATCTAGACTACTCCTAAATCAAACATTGAAGGCAATAATCATTGGTGAAATAAAACTATTTTCTCAAGTACTGTACTGTTTAAAGATAAAGATTTTGACCTCATAAAATATAATCAGCTTATAAAAAATAAGATAACAGCAGCTCCACATCAACCAGATAAAACATTAAAGTTCTACTTACACCTTAATGCAGTGGTCCACTACCTTTTTCCCCAAGGGACCCCTTTTCATCATCATTTATTGAGTAAGTGATGACCCCTGACTAAATGATGTGTATTTTATGGCTATTCCAGATTATATTCAAAACTGTACAATGAACCAATACAGTGAACTACAAGAAGTTTGTGTACAAGGTGGGATTTGAATGGAATTTAAACAGATTATTTCCAATTCTCTGTCTGTTTCATGTTTTTCTGTTTTTTTACAGTCATTCGTACTTAATAAGCTTCTCTTTTTTTAAGAAAATTCAGTGTTGTTTTTCTCATTGTTCTATTGTTGTTTGAACTTCCAGCTACCAATGCAGGACGAGGCTGTTTATCAGAGAGTAAAGGCTCTGTGACTATAACTTGTGTTCAGTTTAAATCTTAAATAATAATCTAATCTTTGGAAATAACAATTTTGTTTAGATTTTTAAGAGATAAGATAGGTAAGATTGGTCCCACACTAGGGAAATTCACTCACTTTTTTTTTTATAAAACTGGAAAATACAAGATAAGAAAAATAGAGAAAACTAAATAAAAGTTGTATGTTTACTATTTACAGCTTTTTTATATACAGATGGGATTGATATAGAACACAACACAGGTCACAGCAGTAGGTAGTGGCGTGATGTAAAAATATATAATCGCACACTGACAAAAATAAATACAAATGTATAGATTAGTGGAAATATAGGCTATGAAAGCCTGAATCGATTTGCAAAAATATAATTATATAATATAATATATGCGCATATTACTCTAACTACATTAACTGAACAAATTACCATGATGGCATACGTGAGTTTTAACATAATCCTCTCTATTTCAAGGCACAAGATATTCAGTGAGCATGCTGCCCTCTCATGGGCTGTAGTGCAAACTGTGCCACAGACACAGCTTTAGGTCACTGACCTAACAGTTGCACGTTTCCAAAACAGATTCCTGCCCTGTCTAAAGATTAGAGATCATGAAGACTGATAATGAATTACATAACTGTGAATGAACCCTCCTGTATGAGCAATTCAAATCACCTCGCAGTTCTCGTGCCTAACAAGTATTTTAAAGATGGAATAGGAAGTGTTTTGCATCAAATAACAGGTTCTGTCTGCCAATGCAAACGATCCTTTGACTTCCCACATTATTTTTTTTTTATAAGAAGTATTCTTCAGGTATCAGTTCACACTCTAGCGAGAGGAACAAATGCATACATGTGTTCACCCCCGTGTATCCACAATGTTGTTATTGCTTTTTGTCAGTATCCTGAAGGCATTCTGCCCTTGTTCAGGAGAGAATGGTCTTCTGCATGCATACTCCCCTGGGGACATCATCATTGGAGGACTTTTCCCTGTTCACCGAGAAACTAATAGGAGCACAATGCCCGGACCACTTAAATGTAGCACGTAAGTATGACCTCATTGAAATGAATCAGTTAACCCATTAATAAGTAATGACTACATTTAGTATGTTAAGGAAAAGCCTAGCAGAATCTTTCCTGTCAGAGGTGGCAACACAAAATCGGCTGTGGAAGCTTTCAAGATGTGGCTACACATGACAAAATCGGCATTTTTGATTCCACATATTTATCATGCCTAATTGGTAGAAGCTGATTTTCTTTTAAAAATGCAAAAGAAACCCCACAAATATAAGCAGATGTCCCACGTTTTGTGGAAGACCTGTATATTTAGGGACTTGTTTGTGGAAACGCTTGGAAATTGATTAAAATGACCAGATATACTGGAAATAATCTATGTTCTCTGGAAAAAATGTACTGTATTATTGACACTCATTCAGTCAGACTGCCTTCATAAACCTGGGTTAGAGGAAACATTTTGTCAAATCACTGCAGAAAAACGCTGACCACCTACCTGTAATGAACCTGAGGCACTTCATCATGGACAAACTGGGGAAAATGTGTAAATACTAGGACTACTGTTAATTTATATGGCTGTTTGTGAGCAAGTGGAAAGAAAATTATTTCTTAGAGTGAAACCCAAAAGGTGGGAACCCTGAATAAGACACTTTCAACATTAATTTGTTAAGGTGACTATAATATATTCAATAATTTGATCTGTCCTCTGGCAATTTTAGGTATGATTTCAAGTCGTTCTTACGCACTCAAGTGATGATATACACCATCAGAGAAATAAACCAGCGCACACCAAGGGTTCTACCTGACTTCACCCTAGGATATGACATCTATGACACTTGTGGAGATGTCAACTTTGCCATCAGAGCAACGCTCCAGCTGCTGAAGAACCAATCAGACCCTGAGAGGTGTTTAGTACCTGCAAGCTTTCAATCTGCTTTACCTGAACCCCAAACAAAGGCAGTGATTGGTGAAGGGTATTCTGAAGTATCAATAGCTATTGCACGAGTTATTGCTCTGTCATCAGTGACCCAGGTTTGTTCTCCCTATTAATACTTTCCCAAATACTACAGTTAAAAATGAAAAAGATTTTGAATGCCTTTGTGTAGTTTGAGGCTAATGACAAGATTGTGACAGAATTCCTATTTTAATTTAAGATTCTGTAGCATTTAATGCAATAATGGTAACAAATATCATTCTTGTGTCTCTAGATACAAACATTGTTTCATGATTTGTTCCTGTTTGTTCCAGATTAGCTATGCATCAACAAGTGAACACCTCAGCAGGAAGAGGAAGTTTCCCACTTTTCTGCGAACAATATCTAGTGATGAGCATCAGACACGGGCCATTGCTAAGCTGGTGTACAAGTTTAATTGGAAATCCGTGGCCATTGTAGGAAGTGATGATGAGTACGGGAAGTATGGCAGTGATAACCTTGTGTACATCTTCCGTGAAATAAAGAAAATCTGCATTGAATTCATTGACATCCTACCTGGTGACTTTTACGAAGACCTTACGAAGGTGAACGCGCTGGTGAGCAAAATTAATAAATCCTCTGCCGAGGCCATCATCATGTTCACCAAAGACACCAATGTGGGTCCCATCATGCGAGAAGCCATTAATCAGAAACTCAACAGGACTTGGATTGCAAGTGACTCATGGTCCACCTCTTCAAAAGTCTACCAACTGAAAGGCATTGAGAAGGCCGGGGAGGTTTTTGGATTCATCTCTAAGATGAACGAGGTGCCTAGCTTCAAAGACTACGTCATGTCAATGTTCAATGGAACCACTAACGCCATTCTCGAACATTACCTGACCCATTATCCACTTTGTTCTTATCGGACTGATGACAACAGGCAATGTGACTGTTTTACCACAAACAGCCAACCCGGGTCCGGGAAATGTCAGGACATAAGATGTGTGGCCGATAACATTGACATGGATAAATTATACAATGTCTACTTAGCTGTTCAAGTCATTGTTGAGGGTCTCAGACACTTGCTGAAGTGTGACAACCAGCAGTGTAAACATAGCGGAAAATTTACAGCCCTGGAGGTACAGAGGAGTTATCTTTCTGACATATTTTTCATATTGATATTGCATGTGTCTTTAAACCAACAGGAAATACGCTTATTTGCACTCCTGCTGAGTCCATGCAAATTAGGGTATTTCCAAAAAAATCAAACTGAAAATGCCTTTTTTAGTATCCTGTTTTATGTCGGTAAAAGCAACAATAACAAAATGTACTGATTGTCTCCACAGCTTTTTAAGGAAATCAAGAAAGTCAACTTCACCGTGAACACCACACATATATTTTTTAATGACAATGGAGACCCCAGTTTAGGGTATGATATTGTGTATTGGAACACAACTAATTCCACACGCATAGAAAATGTTGGAGAATACTGGCCACATAGAGAAGAAATCATAATCCCATTTGATGTTGTTGGAAAGCGCAATGTGACGGTAAGGTCAGTTCATCACATATTTATTTCCAAAAATAATTCATGTGTATCATGTCGCACTGATTCTGTTTTGTCTTTCACAGGTGACTGCTTACAACTGCTCCAAAACATGTGCGCCAGGGCAGGAGTTGAAAATGCAAAGCAAAGAGTGCTGCAAAGATTGTGTTCCATGTGCAGATGGGGAGTTTTCTGCTGGAAATGGTAAGTGTTTTATTATTAATCTCTAGCAAGATGATCAACAGTCATCTCATCTCAACTCAACAGTTTCCTTCCTTTCCCATATGAAATATTCACCACCTGGGAAAATGGGCAGTGTGAGGATTTGAGCGACTTTGATAAGGGCCAGATTGTGATGGTTAGATGACTAGGGACTCTAGATGTATGGTTTATATTATTTATTTATCCTCGGTGTCTGCTGTGAGGGCTGTGTGAATATACAGCATCAAATCTATCTCTTTATCTTTATCTATTTATCCAAACAAACAGTACGCAAATGATTGGGCTCTGGATCACACCTTGACACAGAAAACATGTCTTGACTCCATGCTGATATAAGCTAATATGTTAATAGAACAATTATTTTTACATTGCCCAAATAACACATTAGGAGTTGAATTAGCAGTTGCCAAAGCTATGGTAAACATAACAAATGGCATGTCCTGTTTACCAAGCATTCCAGCTTCTTTCCGTTTTCAGTATCGGGCCTTGTGAAAATGGACTCACTTCTGTAGCCAGCCTCAAGTGGCCGTTAGAGGAACTGCAGGTTTTGTTACTTGGTGTTGGCTTTGTTTGCCAACCACAGAGTTGCTGCTTGTGCATGAGTAGCATACCAAACTACTATACTATTCAGTATAATTCTAACTGAGGACAGTCTTGTTTTCCCAAATGTCTGAGGAAGTTTTGCATTTATATGCAAATACTGCAGAACGTTACTGTCACACTACTGCTGTACTGTGAGGTTGAGTTGCTGCTGTGGCTTGGTACTTCCTTTTTTATGCAAAACAAAATGTTTTTTGTCTTTGTCTGTGTATCTCTCACACGATCCTTCTGATGAATATGCAAAAATATTAAATTCACATTTCTTTGTGTACTTCCACAGGTGAGGAGTGTCAACGCTGCAGTCAAGATGAGTTTTCATCTCCACAGAGGGATAAGTGTTTGAACAAAACTGTTGAATTCCTACATTGGGAAGATCCCTTTGTTATTATTTTGAGTTGCTTGGGAGTCTTTGGGATATTTGTTATATTTGTGTTTGCTATGTTGTTTACAATGTATCATAGCACTCCCATTGTGAAGGCTGTTGGAGGCTACTTGTGTTTCTTGGAGCTTTTTTCCTTGCTGGCCTGCTTCTGCGTTATGTTTACCTTCACAGGAGAGCCCACTAGGGTTAGCTGCATGGTAGGCCTGCCTGTTTTTGGCCTAGCCCTGTCCCTCTGCATGGCCTGCATTCTGGCCAACCTCTTCCAAATCTTAGTGGGCTTCAACTTTGATCTGAAGATAGGGTCCTGGAAGAAGAAGCTCAATCGGCCGCTGGCTGTGGTGACCATTGTCTTTGGGGTCCAGTTGGCCGTTTGTGTATCATGGCTGTACTTTAATCCCCCGTTTCCTGATAAAGAGACACTAAACAATGCCATCGTGTTGAAGTGTGACAAAGGCTCCGACAAGTTCTTTATAGCCATGTTAGGCTACAATGGTTTCTTGGCCGTTAGCTGTTTGCTGTTTGCATTCAAAGGTAAGCAGTTGCCAGATCTGTATAAAAATGCACGTTTAATCACCACCAGTATGATGCTGTTTTTAATCATTTGGATCCTTTTAATCCCAATTTATATCAGTTTGATTGGGAAGTACAAACGTGCCATTGAAGGTGCAGCCATTCTAATTTCTAGCTACAGCATCCTCTGCTGTCACTTGGCCCCAAAGTGTTACATCATGGTGTTCAGGAAAGAGATTAATAATCAGCACGCCATCACCGAGTACATCAGGAAGCATTATGAGCAGAACAACATGGCTGTGATCAAATCCTGACCTCGCATGTACATTTATAAATGCTGTGCGGGTGATGGGTTACAATTAGCCGCACAAAAATCTCTCTTCCTTTGCTGAATTCACAGCCACTGGTGTTTGGCCAGTTTCTCTCTGGCTCAACGGCACAGACTTAGATAAGTGCTTAAGTGTGAGAGGCTGTTTAAAGGACATATTTCGAAACATAATCTCAAAAAGAGATTTATTCATTCTAGCACACCGCTTTATTGCCAACATATCTGTCCTGCTTTATTGTTAGAATGTATCTTTACTGGTTGGGGTTTTACTTTATTTTATTTCTGTATGATCTTGATTTAGTTACCTCAGTGCTGAAATGTTCCAATGCTGGTTCAACCATGTAAAGCACTTAACTTTGTTTTTGAAAAGCGCTGTATAGATTAAGTTTATTATTACATTTATACATTATTTTATATTTTTATTATTACAAGAAGTGGTTCATGGGAGGAATGGATGGCTGGCTGCTGTTGGCAGTTGTGATATCAGCCTTCTGTGTGTATGAGTGTATTTCCCAGAATGAATATCATCACACACTGTATGTACACTAGGCTACTTGTGTCTCGCCATACGCACGACATTTACTGAACCTTTTTTCTCGTATACAATCCTTAGAAGTTCTAAAGCTTGTGTCATTGCATTTGTTATCTTTACTGCTGTTATTACCACTGCTGATAAATCATGAGTTGTTTTCAAAAGATGTTAATATAAGATCATCTTGAATTTTCGAACTGCCATTGTATATACAGGATAAAAGATGGGGAAACTGCGAAAGACACCTTTTACTTTTTGTTTTATGTCATGTCCCTGACCTTTATTGTGTATCAGTTTTATGTGCGTCTTTCAGATATGAGTCAGACACACTGCTTAACTGACACCTGCAATTACTGTTTTGCTTTTCACTTCATTTTGCGTAAATATAATTTGACAGATGTTTCACCATGAAGGGCTATATACTGTCAATGAATAAATGTTGCTTTTCTGTGTGAATACTGCAGTCCTGCTCTTCCTGTGTACCTTGAACATTTGGTCCATGGCATGTTCTCTGTATAAACAATTAATCTGCTCCACAGTGGAAAACAAACAGAGACAAACACATCAATTTAACCTGGGGTTTGAAGATAAATGTATACAGCGTGAACATTTCACTAAACATTACCAGACAAATACAACAGCAGAAGTAGGTGTAGTGAATACATCAGTAAACATATGATTACACTACATTTACTCTGAAGGTTAACTGATGGTAACAGTTTTAATAGAAACTTAGTCTCTGGAACAAAGTTTATCAGTTATCTTGAAGATTGAGCATGTTATATAATCCAGTAGTTGCGTCGTGTAGAATCTTTAAAGGTCAGGTAACACTAGAGGGATGATTTACATTGTGTGTAGCGACGTTATTTTAAACCACATTTGGTGCATGAGTGCTATTTGAGTAAAAGGGTGTATTTCAGGGTTGATTCTAAGCTGACATGCAAAATCAATTACATTGCGTGTGAAGCAGTTTTGAGTAGAAGGCAGATAACTGTGAAAAGAAAGAACATTTATTTATTTCAGCTATTTGATTAATCCAGAGATTAATTTTCACCATTAATCAATTAGTTTAGTCTATAAAATGTCAAAAAATGTGGAAAAAAACATCACAATTTCCCAAAACACAAAGACCCTTGATTTACAATTACTAAAAGCAGCAAACCCTTTCATTAAAGAAGCAGGAGCAAGCTAATGTTTGACATTTTTGGTTAAAAAATGACTAATAGAATTACTTGATTATCAAAATAGTTGGCAACTAATTTCTTTGGATCAACTAATCATTGCAGCTGTTATTGAAAACTCTGCAAATGCAAAGCTGAGAATGTCACACTGGTTTAAAACAGTTCCCTCTGCAACCACTAGATGGGACTCTTGCAACAACCTGTGAATAGCTTTCTGCGTACCAATACTGCCTATACAAGTCCTTCAAAGCTTTTTGTACATATGGGGTATTAAAAAACACACAACATCCATAATTCGGCTCTGCACCTAATGTTTTATTTATTAAAAAAATACAAAACTTCAAAAAGTTTCCATAGGAAAGCATTATGATTTTGCAGTCCCGTCTCTTTCGTATCCATTTCAAAGTATGGTTAAACACGGCTTCTTGTCACGAACAGACTTCTTGCCTTCTACAAGTTACAAAAAAAGATAAAATAAAATAAGGAGGAGAAGAGGAGAGGTGCAGTGTGCTTCTTGAGTCCCTGTGTTTTAAGTGTTAATCTTGAAGATGCGTTTCTGTAGTGTCTGGTGACCCAGACAAATACAAGGACGACATGCTTGACGTGGGTAGCTGAAATGTCTGTCTAGTGTATGTATCTATATTGGTGTCTGACAAGTGGGTTCATATGCTGCAGCCATATTAGCACTGTGTGGTGTTTTGATATGCAGGATTTGATGTATGTATTTCCTTTGAGGTTTTTTGAACCCAGGGTGCAAATGGATGGTGATTGTTGAGATGTTACCAGCCACTCAATAGATTACCATCGTTTTTTGGCTGGTGAGTGAAACCAACCTACCAGCCACTTGCACTTGCCTGGTGGTAATTGTGTGCCGTGTTTGTAGCCATGCATATTCCATTTAGGATGTGAAGACCAGCAGAGATGCATTTATGGAACACAAAGACACTGAATATAGCTAGATTATGAATGAAAAAAAAAACATAATCTTTAGGACTAACACTTGGCAGGTTCTGTATAGAAGTGGAGATCATGGAAAATATAAATACATAGCAGCCATTTTTGAGGAATTAAATCACCCTTCCAACCACCTCTTTGCGAGTTACTAGCTAGGGATGTGACTTCAGCTGTTAACAGGGCTTTAATGATCAGCAATTTAATAAACCAACCGTCTAGATTTTGCAGGTCAGTTAGCACTGGTGATTGCTTAAGATGGAAGCAATCTTCTACTATACTTTTATATTATAAAATGAATAGCACTGGAAACCCTTCACCTCCTGGGACTGCTGCTACAGTTTCAGATTCTGTGAATCCAGAGGTGATGGGAAACCTTCAATAAAAGCAGTTTTGTGATTTCTTTTTCAAGCAACAAGTTCCTCTCCCTACACTACTCCAGTTCAGTAAATAGGTTCATCATCAACTACAGTCAGTTCCCCCAAATTAGGACAGGAAGACTGCAGAAACAAGTTCAAGTACAGAGTTGCCCTGTCACACTGCCTGGAACACACAGAGACACTCAGAGTGTGATTCAGCCTCATTTCATTGAGGGTTGATCCCCAGCTTCCATACAGAACGCAGAAATTTGCACAAAATATCCCTCTCATTCTCCTGTCAAGTAACTGGCCTTGAAATTTCACCGGATCTGGGGAGAAGAAAAAAAACAAATACAAAGGATGCGAGAACACTGCTGTGATGTACAGTACAAGTTTAAACCACATTGGCCTGGCAGGCCTTCGTGGGCATCTCCAAGCTGCTCTCTCGGCCACAGCAGGCTGGCACTTCAAACAGGCAAGACTCCTCCACAGGAGCTGGCATGCCCTGGGAACAGATCTGCTGCACTTGTTGCCTGTAGAAAACAATGGCGATAAAAGTTAAGATTGTCTAGGAACACAAACTTTCATGATCATACACCAGAAAGTCCATCCATTACAGACGACCACCTTCAGATTCTGTGGCATCTACTCACCAGGCAGGGCGGGACATGACATAGTAGATGTCAGGTCTCTGGAATCCATTAAAGGTGGAGGAGGCGGCCACGGTGTAGGCACCCATGTTCTCAAAGACAAGCCAGTCGCCCACCTGCAGGTCAGGCAGGAAACACTGCTCAACAATGCGATCGAGGCCGTCACATGTTGGGCCCCAAATACTGCAGGGGTACATGACCTCATCTGGCTTTGGCTTCTATGAGTAATAAGAGGTGGAGAAACAAACACGCAGAAGAGTTAACCATTTGTTTCACCATTCACTGAACTGTTTATATGATGAGATACTGGTTGCCATTTCAACCCTTGAACTTGACTTACCTTGTGCAGTGTTGGCAAACAGTGAGCATGGTCATAGAGAATACAGTTGAAGGATCCGTACACTCCATCGTTGACATAGTACATCAGAGTCCTATCATTGGTCCCTTCGTCTTCCTCTGTGAAGGAAGCATAAATCATTTTACTACTGAGAAATGTTACAAATCTAATTGCAGAATAAATTCTTTTTCTGAATCAGTCTCTTTAAAATCAAGGCAGTTACCGTCAGAGGCTGACTCGTCATCCATGATGACCTTCTTGGCAATGACGTTGACAACCAGTGTGTAAGCAGACGCCACATAAAAGCGCCCTGGCTCAGCAATGACCCTAATACCAGTGTCTGCAGGGAAATACTTGTCCAGGGCTGGGGTGATTACTGCTGTGATCTAGCAAAGAAGCAAAGGAAGGAAGTATCCACAGGTAAATATCAGACTGTAATAAAACTGTTTTTCTAAAATAAAATAATATTTAGCCTATAAAATGCCACAAAAAAATAAAACATACCTCTTCAAACTGGAGTACAGAATCATCTGAACCAGGGAAACCACCTCCAATATCCAACAGGTCCATGTTGAAGCCCAGCTCATCCTAGAGGTCACAAAATTGTGTTAAGTAAGTTTTCTAGGTAAAAATCTACATATCAGTTGCATATGCAATTCTATAACAACTCACCCCCATATCAAAGACACAGCGGGCATCAGCGATAGCCTGGGCGTAGGTCTCGGGGTCAGTGCAGCCACTGCCAACATGGAAGCTGACACCGATTACATCCAGCCCCAGTTCTTTAGCCCGCTCCAGAAGTCCTCGACAAGCTTTGAGTGGAGCCCCAAACTTCACACTGAGGCGGCACACTGCCTTTGAGTCATCTGTGGCGATACGCAGCACCAGCCTGAGCACAGAGCAGAAAAAGAGTTAGTGAAGGGACATACATGGAGAGAAGGCAGATAAAGAAAATTCCACCACAGCTTTCATATTAAGGAATTTAATGTCTCACTTGGCATTGTCATGACAGCGGGCCACTTTCATGAGTTCCACCTCACTATCAAAGGTCATCATCTGGACCCCATGGGCAGATGCATACTTGATCTGAGAAACTTGCTTGCAGGGGTTGGCATAGATGATTCTGCTTGGATCCACTCCCAGAGACTGAACCAGCTGAATCTCCATCTAGAGGGGGACAAAGCCAACATTTAAAAACACGAGCTGCCAATGCAATTTCATCTAATCATCAAGAGAGCTTTGTATTGTGTCATTCTGAGACCATCTAGTGCCATGGAAATTCCCCAACACCCACCTTGCTTGCACAGTCAAAGCCAGTTCCCAGGGATGCCAGTGTCATAACTACAGCCCGGCTGTCATTGCATTTGACAGCATAGAAAGGAGTGACGCGAGGCAGGGCTCTTGCCCAGCGCAGCTGTTTCTTCAGCACATCCCCCAAGTCACAGACATAGAAGGCATCCCTGTCATCCTGTAATAATATGATGGAAAAAGGTTATATGTGTTTAACAAAAGCAGCTCTGTAACAAAGACTTTTGCAAATAACACTAATATGACTGACAACGCTGTAGTGTAGGATTTCAATTAAATAGCTTGCATCTCAGTTGCATCCTATTGACATTCATCACATAACAAATGGGGCCTTCTGTGTATTCCCTAAACAATGTCAGCACAGGATACTTACCGTCATGGATGACTCATTTATCTTCTGCTCAACAATGTCTCTGGCAGAGAAACCCTCCTCCAGGAAAGAGAATTCAAACTCAGTGGGAGTGGCAGTGTTCATGGTCACAAAACGTCCTTTTGATTGGTTGCTAGTAAACTGGAAGAGGGAGGGGAAGACATATTGAGATTGCATTCAGCTTTGAGAACACAGTGTCTTTTGTATCCTTGATTACTAAAGTCTATTTTATTCCCCAATCATGGGAAAGACTTGAACAGTGCAAGTGTGAGCAATTCTCAGAGCAGGATACTTGACTGAATTACAATTTTGTTACAGTATTATCTCTATAAGATGACAATGCAGAATTGAATCAAGCTGCAAACAGAAAGTGGGACACTTACTTGAATATGAAAGAGATGGAATTTAGTGTTGCTGTTACTCAGGTGCAGAGAAGCCAAGGTGGTTCACCAGTGAAATTGAATCCCTTCAAATAAGACTCAATGCCAGGGCCTGCTGAGTAGCCAGTGTGTCTTCTCCTAGAGTGAGTATTCTGTAAAGAGTAGTTAACAGTATTTAACAAAAACTGGATTCTCAAGGGGAAAGGATGAGTCAGGAAAGTCACAGAACTATCTAGGACTCAACTTTAGTGGGTTTAAAGCTCAAGAATAAATTCAATACAAATGTGTGTCTGAATTTCTATAAATTAATAGTATTTTTCTAAATTGAACAAAAACATTATTCTATTAAACCCATTATGATCGACTTGAAACTGACAAGACTGCGCAAGACATACGCATCTAGTCTCGTCTTAATAGCGCTCCATTTTATTACTATGGCATGACAACTTGACACCATTTGCACAAAAAAAGTCACTGAAACTACCAAGTGTTTAAGGCCCGCCCACACCACATTTAATCCAATTACAAAGAAGACCCGCCTTTGACGCAAATAACAGCATCAAAATGAACCAATCAGTGACTAACAAGTGACGCAAGCACGAAAATGCCGGTTCCGTTAGAGCTCTTCATGCCATGAGGCAATTTAACATGTACGTTAACGTGGTTTATTCTACTTTACACCGGCAATTCGAAAATTTGATTAGTGCAATACCACATCACCGAAGTCTATAGCCCGAAAAAAGTGGCCAATACCAGCAAACGTTATGCCGATTTAACGTTAGTAGTTTCAACAGAATGGTCGCTAGCGAACGTTAGATAACGTTAACACACCGGCCACGTAGCGTTAGTAACATTACTGTTAGTTACCGTTAGGTAATAACGCAGAACGATTCCATTTTGAATCAAATTGACGCTATGGTTACGGTAAAATAGGAAGAATACCCTGCCCTACTAAGTTCCTGGTTCATTGTCCGTTTTAAGCCGCCATAACCGAATAAGCCTGCTAGCTAACATTTGCTACCGTCAATTGACAAGCATTTAAGTTAAAGCGTTCTTCTTAGTAATACGAAATCGAAAAGTCTTACCTTAAAAAGCATTTACAAAGAGTTTGTCCATTAGACCCGATGCTAGGATTAAAAAAAACAGCAGTTCCCTTCACAATGAAGTCCGCTGCAGGAGTGCTGGAGTGCCGCCTCTCTTACTGGGCTACGACTGCTGTGGAAGCCGGTAAAGGAGCCCGAGAGTATTTATAGAGAGCGCGTTACTATGGCAACGCAGCCAGCTGAAACCGGCCTCCCATCCACGTATGAACCGGTTTATCCTTGTCACCTCATCCACATGGTGGGAAAGACAGACAGGGACCGCAAGACAACGACCACAGGGAAGATTACAAAAGGTAACACGGCCAGTTCAAACCGGCCTCTGCCAGTTAACGTTAACTAGTTAGCCTCATGCTGTAACATTAGCGTTACTTCTCACATTAAAGTTGTCTCTTTTATCAGGTTTCCTTACCTCACTGAAGAAAATAGATGTAGATTTGATTGGTAGGAACTATTAAACTAATCTTATAATTTATTACATGTTTCAGTCAAGTTTCAAGCCAAGATGCCAAACGATCTCTGGTCCTAAAGTTCTCCAATGTGTTGATGTTTTTCTTTGTCATAACGTTATATCAGTGATTCCCATCCTTTTTCCATCAGAGACCCCCTTTTCATCATCGCCTTATACGACTAACCCCTAACGAAGTGACATCATTTATGGAGTTTATGTAAAACAAGCGATTTGGATGGATTTTGAGCAGAGATTAGTTAATTTAGTCCGGATATTTTTGGGAACTTTTTTTTCCACAAATTGCAATGTGCAAATAGTACAATGGCCAAGTGTCATGGAGAAGAAAACATTGAATTTGTCCGAATTGAAGCCTATTAAAGATTGTATTTTAAGTTTTCTTACACCCCTTAAAAACAAGAAGGCTTTGCAACCCCCCCATAAAGCTTTGGTGACCCCTAGTGAGGGTCCGGACCCCCAGGTTGGGACCCACTGTCATATATGATAATAAATTGAATATATTGGGGGTTTGGACTGACTTCCAGATAAAATAAGCACCAAGTAATGGTATTGGGCATTTTCGTTTTATAGACAAAATGATAAATCTACCTGACGACACGATGATGCAGGACAGGTACAGGGGAACATCAGAACGGGTTCCCCTTGGCCAGCTGTGATGGAAGAAACCTGCACTGGATTTGTGTTAATCCCAGCGATGCCCAGTCACGCTGGCAGACTACAACAGTCTGCTCGCTCTGCCTGACCACACGGTCTCACTCATGTGACCGGTGTTAACCGCAGTCTGCTACTCGGAGTTCTTGACCTGTCTGAGGAGATTAAAGGAGATCACTTAGAGAAGGCAAGGTGTCAACACAAGCACGTATGTCACAACAGCTCTGTAAACATACTATGAATACAGTCGTAAGTTTTGTTGAGAAAGTGGTGCATTGTGCATTTTATAAGAACATACATATGCCACTGTAAGTCATTGGAAATGGTCTGCAGGATTTTTTAGAAAGTCTCTTATGGTGCTTGGAAAATGCCAAGCACCAAATGCCTTTTCACTCAGTCCCCTAAAATTCCTGTCCCCCAGACATTTCCCCCTTTACTGCACAGTCTAATTAGCCCAAAGGTTGCTTTCATAGACATTTGGTTTGCAAGCAGACATTACCAAATGGAAGAAAATGAAGAATTTGGTTAGTGTGACCCAACTGTACATGTGGAAATGTTGCAGGAAACTTTAGGGCTTCATGAAGACCACATATCTGTGGCCTTAACTTAATATCTTTTCCAGGTCTTGAGGCCACAATCAAGATGGCATTCTACTCTCTGCACAACAGGGTTTCCATTAACATTTTCTGCAGGGTTGGTGAATGAAGTCATATTTTCCGAGCAGTTTAATTATCAGAAAGTAAAAAGCACAGCCCTCTTGAAATGGTCAAAAAGGTAAAATGAGATTAAGTGGCAAATTTGTATGATGACATAATCTGCAATTATTTTCATACAGTACATTGCAGCTTCCCTTATAGTCCTGCCCTGTATCTGAACTTGTTCTTGCAGGCTTCACCTCCTCTTAGAACCATGCCTGTCAGGCAGGAAGTGGGCCCACACTCGGGGGCTAATTCATTTTCAACAGATGTTTATCAGCTTCCTCAAAATCACAAGATCACAACACACAGCGTATTACGTAGCGAACCCGGGTTAGATTGTTTCTCTTTGCTCCGGTCATTTCCTTTTGTTTCTGTTTTTGTCTCTCCTCCACCAAGTGTCTGTGCTTCTACCCTCTCCTTCACCCCTCTCCTTCTCCTCCTCTTGTAATGTCTATCTCTCGCTCTGTGTGGACTTTGTGTTATCATTACTGTGGACCATTGTGGCCTAACCCCCACATTTACAAGGCCTCACGAAAGACAAGGATGAGGATTGTTATTGGCCACCCACAAGATACAGTGCAGTGTACGGGCCTTGGTGACTTGTGTGTCACACTGCATCTGGCTTTGTATTTCTCTTCACTTCCCTACTTTTGCACAATGAAATGCCACAGTCAGTTTTTCATCAACTTATGTTCCTGTACTGTCCGGTTCGGTGTGCTGCATAATACGTCTTGTGACAATAAGCAGATGACACACAAGCTTCCCAGACATTTCTCAAGAGAATAAACTGTACTCTTCCTCATTTGTACCAAAATGAAGAAAGCTGGTGCACACTACTCAAGTGAGATCCTGCATACAATGTGTCCCAACACCAAAGATCAATGGTGATGTCATGAGGTGCAAATTTATAATCTCTTTTTTTTGCACAACAGTAGTTAGCTGCCTCAGTGTCTGCTCTGTATCTCTGTTGCATTGAGTTAGAGAATTAGTTAAAGTCCCCCTCCACTCAAAATCTCCCTACAGTGTGCTGTTTGAATGCTGTCTGCAGAGTTTGACACTAGAAGGAGGTTTTCACATTTATCTGCTGAAAGTGGAACTCAGTCCTGGTCCAGTATGCAACTTGTACAGTGTGATGTAGGAAAACTTTATGAACAACATTTGTATATGCAGAGATTCTGGAAGTGTTAATGAGCTGGAGGGGGTAGATGTGTTTTTAAGAACTTTCATGTGGAAATTATACTTTGTTTTGCAGAAAGAAACACATCAGGCACACATTATTGTTCTGACTATTTGCAGACTATTTGTATATTTGTCTGGAGGGGATCTGATGTTTAGTGTACCTAAGCTGAAAAGACTTACCGGGTCATGCCACCAGTGTAGGTATGTGTATTAAGTATTTGTATATACTGAAGATAATTTACTTTGTATGAAATTCTGTGAGCATGTATGTATAATATGTTATCTGTATGCCATTCAAATAGTTTGTCTGCGTGTTGCACCTGCACTAGAAAATGTGTGAATACACTCAATTCTGTTCCATACTGAATGAATTGGTATATATGATCAAGGAGAATTCATCCGGTCTACTTGAACAGCATAAAACATTCGCGTTGAGAAGGAAAAACTGTTTGGGAGATTCTGGGTGTTCACAAAAACGACATGGAACCCTCCAATGATACCTATGATAAATAGGCATGTCACAACTGTGTATTGTGTGTACGTGTATATCACAATACCACACGGCGCCTTAGCAATCATTTTTTAATTATACATATTTAATACATAAAATCTACCTGCAGTCCTTCCTCACAGGGTGCATGACTTTGAGTTCAGAGCTGTTGACTTTTCACTTCATTTGAATACTTTTTAGAACAAATTTGAAGAATTAAAATAATTCTATGTAGATGAATTAGATTTTCTTATTTTCCTATTCCATTACTGCTGGTCCCCCAGGTTGGGAACCGCCGGTTTAGATCACTAAATGTGACATTCTGAAGATTTCTTTTGTTCAAACATATTTTAAATGTTTCCATTTATTGAGCTATGACCATCGTTCCATAGGCTTCTATTAATTATCATATGACAGTAAATACTGCCAGTGAAAGGTGCCTTCTATCATAATAACTGTGGCTTCACATATATTCCTATTCATAAACCTGTTACTAACAGAAGCAGCTGATTCATTCATTTAAACTGACTCATTCATTCAAATTGCTACGTTGCTATGAGTCAGAGGTCAAGGATTGGCTGTGTTAACAGGCAGAACCTATGTAGGCTTAACCTCAATATACTTGAGTATCAAGTCCCAGACAGCGACTTATGAGACCGGAAGTCTTAATGTTTGTCTGCATGGCTCTGGTCTGAGCGGATGGTACGTGTGGTGGTTCTTTACTCTCCTGACTCTGATCCATTTGTCCTTTGAGATTAGACAGAGTGGCTTTGATGGGGCGAGCCCCCAACAGCATGTGACACACAGATAGCTTAATCAACTTAAAGCTCTGGTGACACACTCCACCCAAGACAGCTGGGTAGAGTTCAAAGCATTGCAACACACAGCCACTGAACCGTGACTAGCCAGCCACAGAAAGAAAGTGCATTGTTTTCAATTGTATCGCAATCCCTGAATTAAGATACAAACCTGATGTGGGTTTTGGCACACCATGGAAAGAGTGGAGGTAAATGTCAAGAACTGTATTTTCATAAAATACACAGACAATGGGAGGCTTGTAATTTAGGTCATGCGTAGTGTCTGGCATGTCACCGCAATACCTTAAAAAAAGTAAATTGAAGGTTTGGTCTCATGAGTCTCCGCTGAATGAGCTCATCCATAGTCATTTCATTCTCTAGGCGGACACAGCCGCTGCCTCCTTGACATCTTGTCCAGGTATTTGTAATTATACCATTTTTATTGCACAGTTCTGTAATCTTTAAACAGTTCACAGCCTTCCTTCAGTCGAGCCGAGGTATCTTTTACTGAACAGTGGCCACAATTGGTAATTATGGGATAATGATGCTAAATGCTAAAACATATTCTACAGTAGCTCGAGTTGAAAAGAAATGGCTAAATGGCTCAGTACCTTCATTTACACAGCAATACGTAGTTTACTGGCAGGGGAGTGTCCAGACTTTTTTGACTGGGCTGGCACTGGCTTATGCAGGGATGGCATAAAGTCTGTGTCTTCACTTTCCATCATTCCCAGTTTATGCAATTCCATACTGTAACAGGCACACAGAAATATTCAAATACACCAGGTGAAAACAACACATATATACCACATGTCTGCAGTGAGGAGACCCGTGGGTACCATAGAACCCATTCTATCTTGAGGTCAGAGGGGTCCCTTTTTTAAAATGGCCTTCCCAGTTTTCTATCGCCAAAATTCATCTTAACGCTGAAGCATTGTTTAGCCCCATTCCCAACATGCTAGCGTGACATGGTTGATAAGAATGTATGCGTTAGGTTAGGTCCTCTAGTTACATATGATACCAGTATCTTCATTCTGGCTTTAATACGAAGCCTGCTACAGCCTCTGAGTGGAAGAGGTAAAGGATAATGGGGACAAATGCTATTATATTAGTATGTTTGCATTTAGCTCCTCACAGAGTGTAAACCACAGATCCATGTAAAGCATCCCAGTGGCATGTTACCTGATGTTAGGGACATAATGTCCGTTATTGTCTGGAAGATCAAACTGTGTATGATCTCAATTGATTTAGCTGTGTAAACAGCGTTTCTGAAATGACTTTAACTCCATTGGGTGGTTTTAATATCACCCCATGAAGACAAATATGTGACATGCTTATTTTTAAAATGTCATGTTGATAATGTTGAGATACTGTGCAGCTCCAGTGTGCCTTGTATCATTGTGTGTATTGAATGTGAAGGTCAGAATAACACCAAACTTCCAACATCCTTGCAATGTTGAGGGTACAGGCCCTTGTTCTTATCAGGCTGCTTTAACAAAGTCAAAGAGCAGACTAATAGAATATTAACCCCAAAACCGATTTTCACTGTACATGCATGGCTGTTATACAGATACAGTGTCTGTCAACCTGTCTGCCCACTCGCTGTGTATCAGGAAGATCTAACATCTATTCGGTTTTGGTATCCTTCAGTTTTTTTATTTTCTGGTGGAGCGCCTGCTGACAAATCTGGGTCACATCTTCAGCAACCTGTGTGAGCTCCCTGTGACAGTGCCCTAAATGCATCATTCATTATTTCTCTTTATAGGTACGCCTGTGTGTCAGACAGACAGGAAGAGACTGTGAGAAAGAGTCAGTGTGAATACAAATCACTGCACACATCAAGGTAACTTCAAGAGGAATATTTCAGTGGTTAAACCTCAAAAATTATATCCCTGGATATAAAAAAAAAGTTCAAATGTAATGTCATTAGCATATCTAATTATCTGAATACTACATTTAATTTTTAAAAAATGATTTAAAGTAAGCCTAATTACAGTCTAAATGATATCAAAAGGTTGTTTTTAGCCTTTGACCGTGCAGCTGCCCCGTTCCCACTTCAGCTCTGTCCCTGGAGTGATGAGAGCAGAGTTGTTTAATCTGGCTCTCTGCTGACTCATCATTTCTTCTTCTTTCAAGGTTGAGTTGCCCAGAGTCGGTTCGCTCGGCAGTGTGGAGACCAAGGCAAAAAAAAAAAAAAAAGTGATCGTATTTTCACTGGAACATCTTTTATGCTTTCCTGGGTTGGCCTGGATCTCTGTGAACAGGCTGCATCAGCACATTTCACTCCTTTGATCCTTTTGGGGAAGAAAGGCACAGACTGAAGAGAGATTCACATTTGAGGTGTTGTGCTTCTACCATTATCACATTATATTGGCTCTGTGGAATTTAGGATGAAAGGAGTAGAAGCAAAAGAGCTAACCGTTGCACATCTTAGACCACCTACAGAGGCACCTGAAGCAAGCTGGCATGCATCTGTAATAAAATTAAAAGTGTAAGTGTAACCAGATAACCTAATCAAGGGCTTAATGACCTCTGAGTGGGTGCTGTTTTTAGAGATGAGCAGCTTTGTATTTGATGCTGCGAAGCCTCCCTGGTCAGTGTACTTTGTGGCCAGCAAACAGCTCGCTTCCCGACTTTAGTTTTCTCATTTCCAAACTAAATCCGTCTATAAATAGTAAATGTATTTGATCCCTACAAGAGAAAACATGCCTTGAAAATATCCACGAGACAGAAATCTCAAACCATGGTTAACACTGCAGATCTACGTAATGGTTTGGCTTACGAGGTACAGTATCAAATAGCACTGCCTCGCTGTGGAAATGCAGTTTCCTTGTGCTTCGTGCCAGCTTTGGTTGACCCACTTCCTGTGGCCTGATTGCCAGTTGTCATGGTGAAGTGAAAGCATTGTGAAAGGAAAAGGGGGCGATTTGCCTGGAACCCAGAATACAGAACCATACCAGATGACATTTTGCTAAATGATGTTTATTTGTTCTGCGGTGAGAGAGCGCCGCCGGTGTCCCAACACAAAGAAGAGAAGCAGGCTGGAGCTTTGTCTTCTGGCCTCAGTAACCTACTCTCAACTGATGGTAATCTCTCAACAGAAACCGGGATAAAAAGCTTCCTGCTCATCCTCGAAAGGCTTTGTATTGACAGATTTCTGTTATAAAGTATGATAAACCCTGACCCTGATCTATTTAACTGTATACTAAGTGAAAGGACAATAAAGGCCATGTGACTTTAAACTTAAAAGGTATTAGTTCCACATTTTTGGCGCTGTGGCTGGGAGTTGAGAAGACTGATACCACTCTAATGGCTGTACAGAAAATATAATAGCCTTTTACCTACACACTACACACACACAGGGTTTTGATGTTTTTGTATTTTTTAAAATAGTGATGAAATAATGAAATATTAATACAATTCCAAAAATAGCCTGGGAATCTTCATATCTAATGTCAAATTATGTGGAAAGTCTGTAACTGTTAATGATCATAAAACTACAGTTTATTTAATAACAAAAATCTAATAAAAGGACCCTTCTGTAAATTTAAGTCTGATTATTTGAGTTATCGCAGTGTTTGTCTGTATTTATAGGTCATTTCGTTGTTTTTACGCATGTAAATATCTTGAATATTAAAAAGCCCATTAATTAATAAGATTTTATACCTTTTTAACCTGAAAACACACATTTTCTTTTCGCCCCAACTGCCAGAATATTATATTATTATGACAATTTTTGACTTAGCATGAAGACAGAAACAGCTTGCCTGGCTCGGTCCAAATGTAAATTTGCCCAACAACACCTCTAAAGCTCATTAATAAAACACTGTATCTCCAGGAAGATACAGGTCCTGGTTAAGAAATACAGCAGCCTGGCACATAAAATGGCGTTTTGTCATTTTTACGTTCAAGTTTTTGAGGGCAGATGGGTCATGGTGAAAACACATGGTGACATCAGATGAGTTCAAATGAGCCTGGGGGCCAGTGTTGGCATGCTGAGAGCTTAAATGCACCTCCCTCGCATTTGAAATGGGCCAATGCTGGAGCAGAGGGGGTTCACACCATCGGCACGTTGGGGGATGGGAAGGACACCCAGGCAGTCCTTCCATTTCCAAGAACTGCTGTTGGCGGGGGAATGAAAAAAAAAAAAAACTTTCCTCATTCACCATTTTTCTCCTCCCCTCCTCTTACTTCTGACGTAAGTCATGAAAGAGGAAGCACGCTCGACTTGCACACTTTGAGCCATTAGGAGGAAATGGTATATTAAGATTTTCCGCAATAAAAACAATATAGACAAACAGGTGTTGTACCAAATATAATATATAGTACAAGTGTTGTTAATCCAGTGTTTGATTAACAATATATAGTAATAACAAGTAGCATTAAAAAATACTTTTTTTTTTTTTTTTTTACACACACCCCTTCATTATCTGAAATAGCAGGCTCCACCGAGGAGTGAGAAAAAGTATGCAGTCAAGGTATTTTTGGATAATGGCATAAACATTATATGCACACAGACAGCGACATAGGTAATCTTTTTTAATGTGCTCTGAATTTGCAGAGAGCAGCTAAACATGGCCCAGACCACCCAGGAATAGGGGGGCAGGCTTGTCTGTTCATCAAGTCAGTCTCTGCTGCTTGTGCAGAATGTCTCCAGAGCTTCACACGCGCATTCTTCAGCCCTCGCAGATATCTGCCAGAGATGAGTTCATGGAAGACGTTGCAAAATTTTGATGCGAGCCTGAGGACTGTGCCGGAAATGCCTCTGTTGTCCATCCAGGACAAAGACCCTGGGTGAGGATGCCCCCCCTCGCTCAGTACCGGCCTCTCCCTCCTCTCCCTCCTCTCCCTCCTCCTCCTCTCCCTCCTCCTCCTCCTCCTCCCTCCTCCTCCTCCTCTCCCTCTCCCTCCTCCTCCTCCTCCTCCTCCGCCCCTGCCCCTGCCGCGGCCCCAGCCTCTCCCGCGGCCGCTGCTCAGGTGTCCGGCCGAGCGCCTCAGCTTCTTCCTCTCCTCGTGGTGTTCCCACTCGGCCTGCTGCTGCTTCTTCTGCTGCTCCGACTGCAAATGATTACAGAATAACGTGTTAAACAGTGTTCAGCTGTGTGTTTCCACCTGTACATTCAGGGAGTAAAGTGAGTTTACATTTGGGGAAAAAGCAAGCAGTATCAACCCTTACTCACTTCAGCTTCTAAAGGTTTTTTCTTATATTTTCATGTTGAGTGTTTCAGGGTATTACCTGTCTGTAAATCTGTAAACACATCACTCAATAGAGACCGAAGACTTTCTCCAAGCTTTCGTTGCTAAAACTGGGTGCAATTAATTCGAGAAGGAAACCTGCACTCCAGACACTACAGGGCAGCCCGTAGGGTGATGACATGCAGAAGTCGTGTTGTTGCCCGGGACATTCATATTTAACGTGTTATAAAGCTTTCTCCATGTTACACAGTGACTTGCTATATTTCCAGTTTGTTTCACTACAGAGGAGTGTCCCTGAAGTGCCGTACGTTTGCTAGTGGCCATTTTTTTTCTCAAGTGTGAGACTGTATGAAGTTAAACCATCTTCAGACCACCTTGGTGCATCCTCACCAGCATGGACAATTGGCTGCACTTGGCTGTTAGTTTACAGTGTTTTGGGTTTTATATTTGTACTTCATTGCTGAGGCAGAGGATGGTGCCTCATGTGAACAGTTTACCTTTTTGAGAGTGAAGGTCAGCTGTTTGCTGCCCACTGCAGTGTCGGCCATGTTGCTGGTTCCACAGTGCTCCTCTAGCTTCAGACGGTCCTCCAAAGAAGCCCTGGAAGAACATTCACATTCCTCAGACACATTCAGAAAGTAGTTGGCTCTTAACTTGCACTGTGGTGTAGTTTTCTATTATTATTATAATTTTAATAAATATTCTTATCTATTTAAGTTTTTCAATCTGTTTGAAACAAAGTTTCTTCCATAACTGGAGAGGTCAGGTTATGCCTCCTCATGAACAGCTGCAAACCCTAAAGCAATCTTAATAATAATCTGGGTTTCAAAGACAGTTGCACACTATAAGCCAGCACTCCTCCAACACTTCTGTTAAATGTATTTCCAAAGACATACTTCTGCAGTCTCTGCTTGCGGGCCATGTCGTTAAAACTTCTGAACTCCTCCCCGGCCTTGATCTGATAAAACTGAGGCTGACTTGTCTTCTTGCTGTTTGAGGTTCTCTCTTCTCCGTTCTGTTCCCTCTCCAGCAGGACGGTGTTGCGGTCTGCTTCCTTCCTGTCATGCTTCCGGCGGTCTCGGCCCTCCTGCCACAGCAACCTCCGCTGCTCCCTCACCTCCTCCACCCAACTCTTGTCGTCGTCCGAGCTATCCTCCTCGGAGCTGGCTCGCCCCTCGGGTTCTTCCTCGTCTTCAGCCGCCTGGACAGAGATTTCACAAAGCTTATTGAGAGTTATTGTTGTGATATTCTTTCTTGGCACTTAGGACAGGCCTAATGAGTCATCCTAAATGATGTCTAGAAAATACAGTACGTGCGAACACAGCTCGTTCGCAGAATCCTGTGAACAAGATGAACAAAAGAAACAGATGACTGTCTGGAGGAATTTTGAAACGCTGCAAGCTGAAATCACACGTAATACAGTTTTTCCAATACAAGAACAGAATGTGGAAAGCCACTATTTAGTTATGCTACTCCCTTTGATTCAAACCAATGCCTCCCATTTGTTTTCCTTTTCAAATGGGAGCAGCTCAAGACCAATGTCCTTCACTCACATACTTACATTTCTAAACGCCTGGAGACTGTAAATGCTTCCGTACCTGAGGAGGAAATGGGACTAACAGATCTTTTGAGCATTACCTGTTGGGAAGCAGCGGCCTGCTGAGCCAGTAGACGCAACTTCTTCTTCCTCTTTTGTCCGACCTTGGAGACGATGGGGTTGAGGAGGCGGAACTCTTCGCTCTGCTCGTCCACCTGGTATTCTGGGTTTTCGAACATGACCTTGAAGCGGTCGTCTCCCAGGATGCTGGGGAGAGCCTGCCATTTCGAAAAGTTGAGAAAGGGGAAATGATCAGGGTGATGGTTTTGTAGAGCATACTGATTCTCAGTTTGGTTTTAGACTTTTTCTCTTGCTAACTGATGCTGGGATGGTGAATACATCCAGCTAAAGAGGTACAGAGAGAAACTTTAAACCTTTATTTCAATAATTTTCAACTGAGTACCATTTCATAATGTGCCCAATCTTATGAAGGTCCCAAACAGAACAGAATGCATAACTCATGGCAGATGATGAGTTCTGAGTATCTTCAAAATAAATGAATTCAGAGACCCAATAACAAATGACACACAGTAACCACATAGATTTTGTAATCTCTGTTGTCTTACCTTGCCCTTCTTTTTCCTAGAAGCCAGCTCTGCTTCGTCATCACCCTCCTCCATCAGCTTGAGAGCAAGCTCCTTGTTCACCTTAGGCAGTTTCTGTCTCAGAGCACATTGAACGTTTGGTTACACACACAAACAGGACATATTACTTAATCAGCTTCATTTGAGAAGCAACAAGCAAATTTTCCCTGGCAAGCTTAAAGATGATTTGTTTTAAACATTTGAGAGTGAGACAGGATGTGAAGAAACATTGCATTCAGGCATTGACTTTCTGGTCTTCACAGGCAGTAACCAGGGCAAACCAGTTTGAAATGCACATTTAAATGAAATTCTTGAGGGGAACTGGCCTATGTCAATGTGAGAGAATGTGAAAATTGTATAAGGAAGATAATGATGTGTGTTTTGAACACTGGGTAAGAATCTTGTGATCACTGATTTGCATGATGTTCTCCCTTGTACAAACATAAAAGACATCTCAGGGCCAGAGATTTTAATAGTTCTGCTTTGCAAACTCTGTGAATCCGTAACCACCAAAGATGAAACATTTTCTCAGGATCTCTCACCTTAACCTGCACCCTTTGGGTCCTGGACTCCTCAATCTTCTGCCGGATCTTATCCTTGCGATACTCCTCGTAAGCAAAAGGATTGGCCATGGTTTTGACCTGCGGCCGAACCAAAGAGCAAAACTGTCAAATCTAAACTCACCTCTTTGAGAACAACAACAACAACAACAACACAGCAGGTTTTGTCTGTTATATCATGATCCGTCTGATTTAACAACACAGCAAATTAATTATGCTTACAGGAACATGATATAGCAGTTAGACACCTCACCTTGTGATAAAGCCTGATGTCCATGAAGTAGCCGTGCATGTAGGCTCTCAGGAGAGAGGACCCCACCAGGTGAGACAAACCTGACACAAATAAGGAAAAGTCAGGAATGTGCTCAAGAAATGAACTGAAAAAAACAAATAATAAAATCCAGACATTCACGAGCAATAAAGTGAATTTATCTGAAATGATGGGCAGAAATATAGAGATTGTTGGCCATATTAGCATTGTGTCTATGTGTCAGTCTGTTGGTTCACCACTTTGGACCAGACTGAAATAGATCAACAACTATTGAATGGATGTAATTACATTTGGTACAGACATTTATGATCCCTTCATGATGAATTGTAATGACTTTGGTGACCCTGTAACTTTTTGTAGCACCACTGTCAGGTCAAAAATGTTGTTCTTTTGTTACTTTGATTTATGACCAAATACCTGCACAATAATAATTCCCATCAGGAATTAGAAAATATTGGCATGCTAACACACTAAACTAAATTGGTAAATTGTATTTACAACCTCACAGAGCCACTAGCACGTTGTTCTCAGGCTCTACCTGAGAACGCATTATTTTATAGTAGCTCTATTTGAGAGAATATCCACCCTGAGATTATTCACTCTAGGGTGTGAAAGGGAGCAGCAGCATGCATGGGTTCTGCTGATCTTTCGATAAATTATTTAAAAAATATTTGTTGCGTCAAAGCATGCCAGCAAGTGAGAGCGTGTAGACAGGAGGGCCTAAAGAATGTGGAGTAAGTGCTCTTCCCAGGATCTTCCGTCAGTGTGTGCCCAGGCTGCCTCGTGGTTACATAACAGGGCCACATTACACGGCTCCTGTAAATCAACACCGCTGTTCCCCTGCCTGCCCCCTCCTCTGCTTTTATTCCACAGCAGCCAACCACCTTTCTGCTTCTTGTCATTTGATCTCTTTACTGCTGAGCCTGCATTCCAATGTTCATTCAACCCTTCCAGTGTCCACTCCCCCGACCCTCCTTCCTCCCACCCCCACACACTACTTTTCTTACCCAAAGCCCCTCAATCGTTCCCTAGGCCTCTAGTTAGGTAGTCTAGCCACCCGTTCTAACCCCCAAGGCGGCAAAGTGGCTCAGATTGACTCATAGTTTTGGGTGTAACTTTCAGGGCTGAGATTAAATAACTCTCTGTGCTTTTTACTAAAATAATAAATGCACCAATTTCATGTTTAATTTGGGGAAATCTTTTCTGTATAACTGGTTGTTTAACTTTGAGATGTGTTTCCACAAGTCTCACCCAGATTTTCCAGGTCCTTCCGGGTGACAAACTTGTAGTCATCATACACCGTGCTCTCCGGGCTCTCCTCCAGCTCCTCTGTTAGGTTGTCCAGGAAGGAGCACCACCGGGGTGCAGGGCCCAGAGCCTAAACATACACACACAAAAAGCTAGTTCAGATTTAGACTGTTGAGTAAGTATGAAACCTGTCGTGTATTTGTTGAAACAAAAATAGACCAACTGTCCAAGGTCATGTTTCCATTCCAGTAAGAGAGTATTGAGTTCTTCCTTTTGCCAAGAAACCGTGGAATCTGCTGACATGCAAACCCAACACTGGTGTACATGCTCATATTTAAAAAAACATATAATACTAAATCATACGCTGGCTCTAGATAGGATGTTTCGTGTTTTTTGTGGCCACTGTAGTTTCTCCTGTACACTTGGAAGGCTAGCGGTACTCAGGTGGCTGTGATCTATATTTCCACTGCTACATGGCACTAAATCTGTCTTTCAGGTAAAAATGCCAAACAGTCCCTAGTCCCAGCTTCTCTAATGTGACAGTTTGCTCCTCTTCTTCGTTTTGTGATGGTAAATTGAATATCTTTAGGTTTTTGAATTTTATATGTATCAGGTGAAACAAGCGAGCAGACAAGAATACTTTGAGAGTTTATCTTCATCCCGGCAGCAAACATACACGTGATTGCCAGGAAGTGGCTCTTCTTCTTGAAGGAAAAACTTCCTGGGGAGAAACAGCTGAACTTTAAAATGTTTTTTACTCAGACAAGGACTGGGCATTTTGTCTCCCATCAGTTACATAGCCAGTATGGACAGGAGGAATGATCACAGCACCCCACAACTCTTTTAATGTACACATGGCATGTGACTGTGAATCTGATTCTATCCTTTAAGGTTACCAACCACTGACTTAGAGGTTGTTGTTTCATGGACAAAGTGTGTTATCTGGAAATTAAGGTTAAATTGGAATTTCTTCATGCCTTGTTTACTGGTGTTGTGTACCGTAATTATGTTCAAATCAGTATAACTTAACACTGCAGCATGGAGGACCGAAACACAACGTCTGCCAAAAGGTTCATTTGCTGAAGTAATATTAGTATGATAATTATGTAATATTAGTCAATTAGTTTTTTCTGTTACATCACTATCTAGTGCTGTTTCTCAAAGTTCAGCACTAGTGAGTACAGAACAGAGCGGCAACTTACAATGATTTCTACCATCGATTAATCTGTCAATCATTCTCTTGGTGATCAATAGGTTGTTTAGTCCATAAAATGTTTCACTGCTTCCCAAAGCAGCTCCTCAAGTGTGTGGTTTTGTCCACAGCCCAAATATATTCAGTTTACCCTCATAGAGGACTAAAGAAACCAGAAAATATTCACATTTGAGAAGCCGAAATCAGAGAATTTGTGACACGATGACTCTAAACGATTAATTGAAAATAGTTAGTGATTCATTTAATAGCTAACAACTAATGGTTGCCGCTCTAGTACAGAAGATACTGAACCAAAGACAGAGTAAGTAACTAGTTTAAAGATCAAAGAGCCACTCATGCTGTGACATCTCTGAGTTGGAATCAATGGATGGGTGAAAGTCTCACGCAATAGGCTAAACACAGCGTTTCTGCCTGTTCTGTGGAATTTGTTCGGTCCATGATGACAGAGTTGCACAGTGAGGTCAAAGTCGACAGAATCCAGCGTTCAGCACCCGGTCATTCTTTAGTTTCATCACTGCTGTGCTGATAAAGCTTCAAACCGTCCTAGAGATAATCAGAGCTGCCTGTGACGTTTTGTTTTGTGTGGCAGAAACATCGCAGAGGTGTAAATGGCAGGTTGCTCAAACAAGTCTGAACGCACATCCTGCTTTTCTAGGAAGTCTGCTTCCTAAAACCATAAACACTCGCGTGAAAAGCCTCACCCAGGACAGGAGGTACTTGGAAAAATCTAAACGTTCCGTCTGAACTCACCTCAGAAAATGAAACCTGTCCATTCCTCATGTTGCCAAAAACATTTTGTTTTATACTGCTTAGGCTGCATTATTACAGTAGGTCCAAACTGATTATCAGTCCAACACACAACTATTACCACGGTATTTTATGGAAAAGAGTCATACTGAATTTAACACCCAAAGCAGTAAAGCTTTTCTTTAGATCGAAATAACATGTTCATGCACACTTGCAACAATGGTGCTGATGCTCTTGTCCAACTTGGGCTACGATTAAGGACTTTCATCATTATTGATTTTAGACAGACAAAGAATCAACACAGCCTTACAACTGACAGGCTGAAACTGGACAATGTTGATATTTTAAATGGTGTAAACAGTTAGCCAAATGTTTGTTTCAGCTGTAGACCCAACATGTATTTCAACTGCAAAGTGATGTATTAACCTAAAGCAGGGCAGAATGGCCTTCAGCATGTCCACCATGTGGGGATTTTACAGATTTACACAAAGCAAGATGAAGTTTACTGTACACACACACACACACACACACACACACACACACACACACACACACACACACACACACACACACACACAAAACACAAACACTAAAACACACAAACACTAAAACACACAAACACCTTCTCTAGAATAACACACGCTGTCAGATAATATCAGAGTCAGAGGACAGACTGTTCATAACAGACTGTTGATGACAAGCTTTCACCAGCTTTACTCATTATACAGCGGCCTTGTGTGAACCAGATTAATGAAAGAGGACATAAATGGCTCATATACCCTTAAAATAGGGCTGCAACTAATGATTATTTTCATTATCAATTAATATTCTGATCATTTTGTCAATAAATTGATTAGTTGTTTGGTCCATAACATGTCAGAAAACATTTCCCTCAAGGCCCTCAACTGTCTCAAAAATCCAGAGATATTGAGTTTACTGTTTTAGAGGACTGAATAAGCCAGAATATATTTACATTTGAGAAGGTGAAATCAGAGAATTTAGACCTTTTTTCTATATAAAATAGTCAGCGATTGATCTTAGAGTAAACAACTAATCTTTGCAGCTCTCTGTTAAACAGGCAACTGGAGCACTGAGCCCTGTACACTCAACTGTCCTGTAACATCAAATAAAAACACCTTTATTGCAACATCAGATATGTGCTATCGGATCAGCATGTGATGAACAAGGTGTGAATGTGACCCGTCTGCTGCAACCTGCTCGTACCAGCATACCAAATCATCAGTGAGGAATCCAAATGGCTCTGCACTCACCGGGATGTAGAATGTGTTCATCTTGGGATCTTCATTGGCAGTGAAGAGCATACCTGTTAATGAGACACAGGGTTGCGGGCAAAACAATGTCAGGATGGAAGCAGAGCAGATAGTAATAGAGCTCATCTGTTATGTAAACGCTGACTTTAGTTCCAGTCACATATATATGAAGGTCCTATTACACTTCAAAAACTAAACTGGTATGTGAAATAGGGAACGTGGTTAAGATCTGAATTTGCATATCCTGAGGGAAGAATACATTCCTATTCAAATAATGAGAGGGGAATAAAAGCTTTTCTTAAAGGTACCAAAGTAAAAAAACATTAGAATCTATGAGCTGAATAATAATGTGAAAACATCTAATAACTTTAAGGATGGAACCTTAACACATTTTAAAAAAGCTTAAAAGCAAAATCTCAAAAAATCTTATTAATTCAGCACCAAATATGGATTTTAATTATGCCTTTGATGTCAAAATTCACCTTCAGTTTTGTGCCTTGTGTAAACAGAGAGACAGGCAATGACAGTCAGAACAAACCTACAAAGTCAAACAGTGTTTGAACTCTGCTGTAAGATGGCGCCACCCGCAAAAGACAGCTGCATGAATGGTATAGGTTGTGAAGAAGGTTCGTATTTAGCTGCTAACACTGCTATCAGCAGACACAGCACTTTACCCAACTGCCACTTTCAGTCCTCCGAACTGCTGAATTGAAGAAAAGTATTTTCCATTTTTCTTTTGATGCTACTGATCATAAGGAAACTGAAAGAGATACTTGTCTTCAATTCAGCTATTAATCATTCTCCAGCATTAAAAAGAAGTCTACTGTACAGTCAGCTGCTAAGGGTTAGACGCATTTGTGATTCTGATTAAATTTGAAGGTGATTAATTAATAGACAACCACATTAACAGGGTAAAGCCAGGTTCAGCTTTCTGACTTACTTAAACCTAGTTATAGAGAAACATTTTCTCAGGGGCTTACATTTGTGTCCACCTACAGTCCTGTATCTAGATCAGTCCAACAAGTAGTGAGTAGACACTGGCACCCTCAGATTGCTATCCATCTACCATAATAAGAGGTCTTCCAACGTACATGATTACCCAGTAAAGTCAGATTTACTTTTCCTTCTCATAACCGTATACATTGTTATTCTATGATGTCTGGACTTCAATGTCCGCTGTTGACATTAAGGTCAGGGGCAGACTCAGGTAACACTAAATATGTGGTTAATTTGTTAAAATGTGTTACTTATATTATATTGGGGAAAGTAAACAAGAGTTAAAAACCATAACAGTCATGACCACAGATTGAGTGAACTGCATTACATGGGCTGGTGGGAATGGGGACAGAATCCTTCTCCAAAGGGAGACATGTTGGATACACTTCCTTGATACCCTCAACCCAATGGCACAAATGAGGAGATTTCATTTGCATTTCTTGAGTTGTCCGTGCCATTTGATGTGTGTTTTCCATGTATTTTGTATCATGTCACTCTGTGCCTGTAGCTCCCCCTGTTGGAATGCACTTGTTGTGCCGGTTGTGAAAAAGTTCAATGGGAGTGCTGTCCTAGTCCTTTGCTTAATGATTTTACACATTCAGCATTCAGCACCCACTTTTTACAGTCCTAATGGAGGTTGAGCACCTTATTTCATATGACTATGGTTCTCCCAATACACTTTAAAGTTACTATTTATGTTGGTGTATATAGTTTTTTATGCTCCTTTGTATATGGTAGGTTTTCTTTTTTATGTTTTTAGTGCTCTAGTTTTGCTCTCTAAAGTAATCTTGTACCTTTGCTGCTGTGACACTTCCATTTCCCTGCATGGCATCAATAAAGCTTATCTCAAGATCATGATGGAGACGTTGTTCTCACCTGAATTAGGGTAGATGCAAATATCATTGATGTTGGTCTGAGGCTGTATAGAGGAGAACACCTTCCCCTGGGGTGAGCAGAGAGAATACAGAAAAGATAAATGGCATCAGAAAGAGTCTAGGCAGATCTAGACAGTCTAGTGCTGTCTTTGTTGTACTTAAGCAAACACTTACTTACTTACTAAGTACTTAACATGCACAGATTTCTGACCAATTTAACATGATATGGCGGCTAATATATAAATACGAACAACCCTTAATACATCATCATGTACATGTATGTGAATGGCAATAGGTGAGTTAGGTCTTACAGTGTCTTTGTTCCAGATTTTTATAATCTTGGAGTCGGCAGACACAACCAGGTCCAGTTGATCGTGGAAGTTGAGTGACTTGATTGGCAGGTTGTAGAAGTGGTCTTTAACCAGCAGTGGCTGGCTGGAGCGCAGGTCATAGAGCAGCACCTTCAAGACAAAGCAAAGGGTGGATAACACCACTAAAATCCAGTCTGACCGTGTGTGTATGTTAATGCATATGAGTGAACTGAAATTTATGTTTTTCTAATCTATATCTGTGAATTAAGGATTTATCTTGACGAAACCAGAGTTGCTACAATGTTACAATGTTACATGAGGCAAAATTACCATTTTTGTCTATGAAGTCTGGTGCCGAGTGATAGCGATATTACTGTTTCTGGTTTAACAAAAGCTCTATGTCTGAAGGGACCCTTTCATAATGCAGTCAGATACTTAAAATATCAATCCAAGCCTGCCAGTGGCAGAAACAAGCACTGTTAGTGGATGTGCTCTAACCAGCGCATTTGTCGCCAAAGATTAGCTAACATTACATGGCAGCCATAGCAGCCCATTTCACGGCTATTTTCCAATTTAACTCTGTGAATTAGGGGTTTATTATCAACCAAACCAGTATTGGTGATTGCTGGAAAGACTGTGGAAAGACTAACACAGATGTCCAGTTTTAAGTGTGTTTTATGATGATCTGCTAGGTAAAATTACTGGTTTTGTCACTGGAGTCTGGTCTGCCTAGTGTCACTGTTTGCGTATGAGATACTGGTGCTCTAGTGTGACATCTAGTGGCAACTGAATTTCATACCAACCTATTCTGAAAGAAGTAGGCTTTCAAATGCTACAACGATACTAAAAAATGTTAAAATTCTAAAAACGCTACATTAAACCAGAAGAGGCTATGTCACAGCGGCGCCAGCTACACAAGACTTCTTCACTCAAAACAGAGCTTGTTTTGAGAACAGTGGAACCCTTTAGAATAGACATCATGACATCAGCCACTTCTTTGTGAGTCAACTAATGTCAGGAAGAAGAAGCAGAATGTCACACCATGTGGGCAGCTGAGAGTTTACAACAACAACAAAGAGAGCGGAAGTGAATAACGAGAGACGTAGACCAGTGTTATAGAGAGCCATCAGGACCGATTGTCCAGCGGCTGCAGATAGCCATCATGACAATATAATGTGTCACACTTGATTGAGTTATTAGTCCAAAACACGACTCAGTGTTTTTTTTACCTGTCCTGTGCTGGTGCCTACTGCCATGGAGAGGGAGCCATTAAACTTCAGCGCACTAATTGAGGGCAAACCTTGAACTCTGTCAACAAAAACACAAATAAGAATAATATTAATAACAGCCGAATATTAAGCAGATAATAGGCCAAGTGAGACACAAAGACAAAGATCTGAAATAAAGACACTGTTGCTGCTTTGTGACAGAATAATAAACTGTGAATCAGTTGAAAGCTGGATATTTCTAAGTGTACCATAATGATGCACAGCTTGCAGCTTGTTTTTCATGCAGCAGAGTTACAGGCAGTGAAGAAAAGTCAGTGCCATGTGCCTACATATGCATCGTCAGGCTGACATCAGCTGAAATCATTTGTTATCTCGGTGCGACAGCTTGGTACGTACTCTGTTCCTTCAGTGAGGCTGCTCAGGGCGCAGTCCAGCATGCCCACTCGGTTCCGGACACGAGGGTCCCAGCATTCGACCCTGCCCTGGTAATCCAATGGAGGAGATGTCAAAGAGTCAGACAAATTCAGGGGAACTGAAGATTCGAGGAAGCTTACAACTCATGACTTTTAAAAGATTTTTTAAATTAAGTGGGACTTTTTAAAAGACTAATAAAAAGCTGCAATGGGCAACCTCTCATGTTGGCAGCTCCTAATGTAAGTGAGAGCAGTAACGGTTTGAAAAACTTGAACTTTAACACTCACAATTCATGCAACAGACGTATTTCTATCAGCCCAGCTGGTGTGTGATTCTTACACCGAACAATATCAAAGAAATGAGAGAAGACAAAGATCTACAATTTTGGTAATAAGAACAGTCTGAGAAAAACCTTTTTCTTATAAAAAAAATAGAAACATATATATTACATATGTAAAAATATAAAAATACCTGGTTAAACACCAGTGAAAATCAACCAATTTCTTATTGCACACATCCAATGGCAGTGAAACTCTACATGGCAGTATAAGTGAACTATAAAGTCTAACTGTGTAAGTGTGTTATATTCTAAGCACAGGCAGCACAAAGAAACCAGATACTGGAAGGAGCAAAAATAAGTCTTTTAATACTCATCATGGACATTTTTATCCTTATTAGGGGTTTTTATTTGTATAAACATATTTAAGAAGTACTATAATGTAAGTCTTCCAATATTTTATTTTTATACTAAAATGCACGTAGCAATGACCACACACACACACACACACACACACACACACACACACACACACACACACAGAGAGTGATGATTTCACTTGTGTCTGCTCATAACTGGTGCCTCATTTCACACACAGCCTGCTATGGCACTTACCTCAGAGGTTCCTGTGGCAAACAAATGATGGACGGGATTGATGTCACACACATTGTTCTCTCTGGTCGAGAAGTCAAGAAAAAAAAGCATCATGAACATCAGCTGAGAGCAACGAGAGCAAAGAAGTCATCAGTTAATGGTTAGTGGTAGAATCATTTTAATATTTTCACCTGGCTGAATCTAACATTAACCACTTACTATTACACTTTCTGTACTTACACAGCATCAGTTTGGAGTGAGTTGAGGAAGCGTCCTTGTTCCAGATTCAGCCTGAACACCTCTGAACTGAAAACCAAAACCAAAACATCAACAGTGTTGCCCAGCCAGCTTATTTCTACATCACACATAGGACAAATCAGAAATGTGCCAGAGTCTGTCAGGCAATTAACTCTCACCTTGAGCCTACAAAATACAGGTCACAGGAGGAGTAATGGTAAGAAAAGTCCCGTCCAAACTTTGGAATGCGTGTCTTGTAGTAGTGTCCGTGCTGGGAGTGGAACTCTACGTAGCGGTTAGAGTGCAAAAACACCAACTGCAGCAACACACAGAAGAAGAAACAGTGAGTTCAAAAGTGAAAACCAAGCCTTTTACCACCTCCAGATGTGGCAGTTTGTATAAAACTGCACTAACTGTCATAAAATGTGGTAAATTAGTAATTACTCATGCAGTTTTAACCTAGTAAAGACTGCTTTCACTGTGGAACTTAATATGATTCCTTGCCAGGATTAATATATTAAATTAACTCCCAGATGTACATTCTGGTAACAGCTTTTTACACTTGTGTTATGAATCCTCCCTGACAGTCATGGCAGTGACTTTGAGGGCTGATATCAGGTGTGATCAAATGAAATGAAGCAGATCCTTTTTGAGTTCTCCATGATTACCCTGCGATGTCGAGAGAAAACAAAAGTAATTTTCTCACGATAAATGATCTTGGTATCTCTGCAAATTGGCCTTTTGTTTTCTTTCTGAGATAATGAGATAAATTAACTCGGGATCTCGAACAGCATAAAAAAAAATTGCAAGCAAGGCCGTTCTTGCGGTCGGTATATTACACCATGTTGATACATATACATAACAACATAAAAACAAACACTTCCAACAGCAGTGGATGAAGCGTTGGGGCAAGAGGGCCAGCAGTTTCTTACCTTAGAGTAGTCATCAGACAGGATGTCAAAAGCCACAACTTTGAGGGAGAGAAAAGAAATAAATCAAATTTAGTCGTACATGACAGGGTGCCGTACAATGAGTGGGTGCGCCTGCTGAGTTACCATCTGAATCCAGACAGCGCTCAAACTTCAGGGACAGCTGGTAGGTGTCATAGCAGCGAATCCTGGGTTTGTAAGTGCCTGAAATGAATGGAAAATAAAAAAAACATACACAAAAAATGAAGTGACTGCCTTCTTGGAAATCTGTTCTGAGCGACAACTGATGTCACTCTCACTTTTAAAGAAAGTCTGGTGAAACACTATCAACAGCTTGTCCTACCTGCTGCCAGGATGAACTGACCATCCCTTGACACTTTGATAGAGGTGCACACTGTGGGCATCTCAAAGTCCTGGATGAGCTCAATCCTGCGCTGGATGTCTGAAAAAGAAAATGATGATATAGAAATAGAAATGTCAGAATAAGACAAAGATTAAGCAGTCTGTGATGCTGAATATGTTGCGGTCAACTCACCAACATCTTTCTTTTGCAGCTGTCTCTTCTTCCGATCTGACAGCCACTGCATTAAAGAGGTAGGGGTGATTAGGATTTGGCCAATAAAGAATTATTTTCAAATCTTACAACTGTGCTTCATTCAACCTCTGTGTGGTTTATTTTAGCTTAGGTCAATTAATATAACTGGTACAGCATTTACTGCTACAAGTGGTGCATAATGAGGTATGGCTGAATAGAGGAGTCTCGAATAATGTTCTACTCTGTAGCTATGTGTGTTCCTTTATTTATATGCCAGGTTACAATAAGGTAGTGTGTTATTTATTGTTTATTTATTGTCAGGACTACTCACGGCTAGCTGTGTTAGCCAGCTAGCCAAGCTCCAGCTAAGCAGTAACTTTATAGCTTATGAAATGTAAGTGCGCGTTAGCAACGAGCCGCGCTCCTTACCTCTGGAAGAGACTTTCCATGGCTTAAGTTGTAAATCTTCACATCATTCACGCTAGATATCTGCATTGTAGGAGGTGAACAGGACTCTGGTCACACATTACACTGTTACTACACACCGGCGAGCTCCACTCAATCCACGTTGTTGCTGCGGGGCCAAAACAGGAAGTGAAGATGAGCGTTCCGAAATTGGTCCGACTAGAAACCGCACTGTGAGCAGAAGTTCCCCTCCTCTCCACAAAGCTCCTGCGTTCAGACAACCAAAGAGAAAATATAACCGATAAAAGTGACAAAGCAGTGAAAAAGTTCATCCTTATGTTACACACTTTCGTTAAATATCCGAATAGTTTTATCCATTATGTCAGTATCAGTCGTAGGATGTTAGCTGGTTAAGTTATAGCTTAATTAATTAACTAGCTAACGTTAGAGAGTTAGGCTAATTGACAGTAGACTGTACTGTAAACTAGGTTAGCAAGCTAGGCATGTTTATGTCGACGTTTATAATTTTGAACAAAATATCAATTTATTGGATGGAACAAATGACTGTTGAGGAGAATGATATTAAGACTTTTTAATGGTCACAACTGCATTACAAACTATAAATAAATACAGCTAAAGGGAACCTAATCTATGTTAATCTGATTGCTAATAAACTACATATTGTAAATTGTCAGCCCAGTGATTTATTAAGACTTTTTAAGGTGTTTCCATATCAATGCACACAAAAGTACAGAAAAATCTGAAGTAACGCGTACAATGACGTTGTAGTTAACTTTGAGGAGCATGCTGAGTGACAGAGTAGTTGCAAATTGAGAGTCAACCATTTTCAGTAATGTGCTTGCTCACATCATCCTATGAAATCACCTGGAGTGATGTAACAGCTGCAGTGTGTGATCTGAGAGCACAGTGGGCTGTCTGTCCGTCTGTCAGTCAGTCAGTCAGTCTCAGGTGGAGCTGCTGCTACTTCACAACACTCACAGTGGGGCTGACACAGGACGGCCATGAAGATAACCTGAGGGTAAGCATTCCCGCCTTGAAAAGCTATTTCTTTTCATTTCATAGTGTCTGTTTTATTTGACTTTATGTAGCCTTAACCAAGGAAATATGTTAATATAGTCATAGGACGCTCAAGGACTTTGTGTAAACTGAAATAGAATAACACAAAGGTGTAAAATCATTAACCTAAATGTCATTTTACAAAATAAAATGACATGTATTTTTTCAAGTTCATCTTACTGTATGTTTCTTTGCTCTGGGTCACAGTCTATTTGGTGCCAAAGCCTTGTTCTTGTGGGGAGGATTTTGACTGGAGGTCTCCATGTGAAGCACTGGGAGTCATGACCGACTTGTGGTTGATATCTGTCCCTCTGGACAAGACCAGTTTAACCAGTGTAGAAAAACTCAAGCGCACCATTGCCAAAACCAACCAGGCCTCCTGCTGCAAGTTCTCTATTCCAGATCTCAAGGTGAGGTTGTTTATGCCCCAGCAAAGAGCCAGAGGGAGGCAAATAAAGTATAAAGAGTAATAATACACATAAGGACCAGATATTGAAGACTCAGCATTGTCAAAAACAAATAGCAAGAAGAGTTGTATGTTAGGTGTGTGTTTATACCAGTACAGTAGAGTGTAGTTGAGGAGGGTGATGGTGTTTGGTGTCCTTCTCTGGTGAAGGGATAAAGGCTCAGGTTGCTCTCTACAGTTTGAGGCAAAATTTCCATCTGACCCATTTCACTCAACGTGATCAATGTTCACCTTGGCTGCCAGGAGTCACATTTTAACAGCAGTGTTTCAATTCTGTCAAGAGTTCAAACCTGAAAACCCTTTAAATGGGGTACTGAATGTGATATGTGGACACCTCCGTAAGTTAATAAATCAAAATATGTGACGAACCGTTGGCCTGTGTTTAATGATTTGATACAACAGCTACAGTAACTAACTGTGCTGTCTATGCTGTGACCTCAGGTGGGAATACTGGACAGTCTGCTCAGCGTGTCAGATGATCTCTCCAAGCTGGACACACTGACTGAAAGGTGAAAAATATGATGAAACAAACTTCAATTTTTGTCCATGCTCTGTCGTATGCAAACAAAACCTGTCTGCCTCAGTGGTCATTGCACATTTGTAGCTTAATCTGCAGCTTTGTCCTTAATTAGGACTTGTAAGTCTGAGCTTGTGTGCGGTCAGTGCCATGATTAATTGATGGTCAGGAGCAGTTGACGGTTAGTTTACCCTCCTGATTTTAAATTCATTGTTGGTATATCGGAGCTGACTCGTTGTAAGCCTATTTGTGACATCAAAATGTGGTCTTGTAATTTTATTCCCTTTGAGCCACTGTTTCCCTCCAGCTAGATGTCTTTGCTTTGATAAATTAACTCCTTGCTCCACAATGATACAGTAGTTCATTGTGGGCCTCAGTGTCAATAATGAAAGAATGTGGAGAAAGGAGATTTCCAGGAAAGGAGCCAATAAATAATTAAAATTATAACAAAATAAATAACATGTAAAATGCATGAATAAAGAAAATTGAGGCGCCTCTGTGATAATTATATTTTTCCTGTTGCCTGGTCAGTGTGATTAAAAAAACACACCAGTGTATGAGGGAAGTGATGGAGCAGTCCACTGACAAAGTGATGGAAAACGCCTTAGCCAATGGAGGTGAGTCACAAACACACACACACACACACACACACACACACAATGCTGAGGGTGTTAATTACATTGTATAGAAACTCATTAAGTAAGTGCATAGAAGCCACAGGCTGCATGCACATTGGAAATGAGACTAATAGCTACTTAAACCGAGCTCAGTATGCATGTATACATACAAACATCCACTCCCACACACACAATCAGAGATAATACAGCCTACTATGATCCCTTTACCTTGTATTAGCCTCCTGCTATAGAGGCAGTATAGCAGCTACACAACACAAACCAGGCTAACCACTGTCTATGATCACTTTCCACCATCAGACCACGGCAGGAATCAGAAAGCCGTCCTGTCATCCCTGAAAGCTTACCTGAAGTCTCTGAGGGGTATTTTACCTGCTGGCTATTTGCTCTTTAAGCTGGAGTGCGATGCTGTGTGCCTGCCTGTGTAAAGTGTGCATTTTTACTCTGCTTTTGCCCTTTTCTGAATGACACACCTATTGCACTGTGTGGTGTTGTTATATATGTATATATGTTGTATATAATATGTGCTTTTTAGTTTAGTTTAGGTTATGACCTCTGGTGTGTGTTTCTCAGTGGACCTGATGAGCTACGTGACCAAGTTTCAGTGGGACAAAGCCAAGTATCCCACCGCTCTGCCTCTCTCCAGCCTCGTGGACATCCTCAACAAGGTACAGACGAAAAGTAGGATAATTATATGTGACGTGTAAGTATAGTTATTACCGCCATAATTATCTTAAAGAGGTACTCCGAGAAAGTCAGTAAATTGGAAATTAGAGCTTCAGTATTGTGACCACTGACTGTGCATAAAGATGGGCTATGCACTTCCTCCCACTGTGCAAAAATGAAGCCAAAATATCCTGGATAAAGGGTGATGCCACTTTGCGCTGGTGATGTCAATTGGAGCCAGTAGTGATCAGGGTTGGAGCCACAGTGTCGAGGTCCCGCCCATACAGCTGGCTGACTAAATGGCGAGCAAGTCTCAGCTGTAAAGCATGATGTGAAACCCACTTTTGTATAGCATCAAATAAGAAATTAAAACCAAACTAAAGAAAAACTAGCAAAATGAACACTTGAACATACATCAGTGCGATAAGAACTACCTAAAATCTTAAGTCTTAAATAAAAAGAAACTGAACTTTGCATCACATATTCCAAGGTTTTCCTTAAATCCAGATTAAATTAATTTGCAAATAAAATAAGTGTTGTCTCTGTATGTGCATGTATTCAATTAAAGTGTAGTTTTTGAGATTATCACATGTACTGCTGATACTGGTGTGTGCTGTTAACACCTGCATGTCTTTCAGGACGTTTCCCAGATGGAGACAGAGTTAAAATCCCGAGCTGCGGCGTACAACAGTGTGAAAACAAGCTTGCAAAGCCTTGAGCACAAGCAAAAGTGAGTGACCTCAGTTACATATTTAGAAAAAAACATTATGTTAACTATGACATGTTTACTGGATTGTCTGTCGTTCCAGTGGGCCTTTGCAAACTCGCAGTCTGAATGACATAGTGAAGAAGGAAGACCTGGTGGTCTCAGAGTACCTCACCACACTACTGGTATTAGTGAACAGGTCAGTGACACATGCACACTAAACAAACTAAGTTATTCTACCTTTTATGTGGTATAACATATACCCCATAAGAGTGTATCTATATTCATGTGTTATTCATGTATTTCTGCACATATGTTTGGTCACAGAGGGAGCTACTTGCAGTGGGAGAGGACCTATGAATCCTTGTCAGAGTTTGTGGTTCCACGGTCCAGCAGGTGAGCTGTCTTTATCCACTCCTGCCTGTAAGACAAGCCATTCCACTTGATCCAAGTACAAGTGCACAGGCAAAGCACCGAGTACCTGTTCTCAGCATCCAAAAGGTCAGGCTAAGTAACCACAGGTGTTCCATTACCGGGAGAAAGTAAGAGTCCATGTGGTTTGGATCGGTAGCACGGAAGGAAATGTTTTTTTCAGAGGGAAAAAAAGTATTTGGTTGAAGTTTTTAATGCTTTAGGACATCATGCCAGAACTTGAAACATGGGTTAAGTATACCTTATAAGGAAAAATAAAGTGCTTTGTAGACTAACATCTAAAGCAGACCAATAACTAGAAAAGTGCTGTCAAACCCACAATTGTCAAGGATGAAAAAATGATGTAAAAGGGTTATTTTACCTTCAAACTGACAAAAAAAAGTCTCTTGAAAGTAAGAAAAGACTCCAGAGTTGAAAGAGTCCTGAAGGTAGACCATAAGCTTTTAGCAACAGATCAAGTCCTGGCCGTTCATCTGCATAACCTCAGTTTAGAGTCCGGTTGAGTGACTTAGAGACTGAATAAACGAGGGAGCGGCGTTAGTGAGACCAAAGCAGTGAATCAGAGAACTATAATGTTATTTTCTGAGACGGAGACACAGATGTAAGAAGACCGTCCTCGCTGCCCAAAAGTTGACATCCAGAAACTTCCAGAACACAGCAAAATAGTAAGAAAAAAGGGGCAGAGGGCAGGGTCCCTGCAGATATACCGCCACACACTCTAGTGGGTCTTAAGTGACAGCTTTTGCTCTGATAATTGTTGACTTTATTTTCTCTTTGTTGTCTTCGACTTCAACCTGATGCTTCACGCTTTCGTGTGTCACTCTAATTCTCTGTCGTCATTTTGTGTGATCATCAGGAAGCTGTACGAGGATGGAGAGGGAGGCGTTTTCTCAGTTACACTTTTCAAAAGAGCTGTGTGTGAATTTAAAGCCAAAGCCCAGGAGAGCAAGTAAGCAGGATGGATTGCCAGAAAATACCCCATCAAGTCAAAGCTGTGTTGTCTGTGTCAATTACCATAGTGTAGCCTATGATCCACACAGGTTCACCGTGCGCGAGTACAGCTTTGATCTGGAGGAGAAGAGGCAGCAGGAGATGAAGCAGCTTAGTGTTCACAAGAAGGAGCAATATGTGAGTCAAACATCATGTATGCTCTCTAAAGTTTTTAGGATGTGTGTTATGGTACATTATAAATGCCTCCTCTACAGGGAACCTTTGTGCGCTGGCTGAAGGTGAATTTCAGTGAGGTGTTTGTTGCCTGGATTCACTTGAAAGCATTGAGGGTGTTTGTGGAATCAGTTGTCAGGTCAGTGCTGATAACACTGGTGATTTACTCTCATTTTCTGTCGACATGAATGAAAAATGGCATGTGATTTATTTCCCTGTGATATCTATGTGTCAGTAGACTCACAGTTATGTCTCCTGCTAGGTATGGGTTACCGGTGAACTATCAGGCTCTTCTGCTGCAGACGGACAGGAAGCGTTCAAAGAAACTGAGAGAAGAACTCTCCTCACTGTTCATGCATCTGGACCCCACTGCCACTGCCAGCAAGACAGATGTGAGAGGCCAAATCCACTTTCACTGCTTCAAATGTTATGTCATATTTCATCTAAAGCACGGGAGAAAATGCATGAAGACACAAACATGCAAATTCTCGAGCTTGGATGTTCACTCATGACCTTGGGATAAGTATGTGTTAATTTAAATAATCTGACAACAGTGAATCAGCCCATAGCCAGTATGGATAAACAACTGACCCCAGTAACACAAGCACTGCACTTAAGTGAGTTACTTGTAGTTTAGTCATATTGCCTTTTTGTGCTACTTTATACTTCTGCTTGACTTCGGCACATTCGAGAGGCACTAAGTTTATTCTGCTTAAGTGGCTGGTCCAATATTAGCCTATTGCAGATACAGTATCTTGGTAACAGTTCCCAAGTAACCCAATTTAAAGTATGCTTATCAGAGATATTTATTGTTAAATGTTGTTTATGTTCATAAATAATAGTATAACGATGATGGGGGCCATTCTGCTGGATAATGAGTACTTTTACCTTTTCGTCTAATAATCTAATAATACTTAAGTACTTTTACTCAAAAGGTACCCTATGAAGTTTTTGACCACTAGTAGCACTATGGAGAAGTTTTTTATGATGCACTTTCACATACACACGGATGATGCTATACACAGTCCAATCGATGGTTTCGAACTATTCCAGTGATCTACAGGTGGCGATAATGCGTAAAAAAAAAACAGCAATGCGCTATCAAAGTCTGCCTTTCACATCACATTTAGCAATTGCAACCATAGTTAATATAAAAATAGTCATTAGAGCAGCTTTAGGTAACATTCTGAATGCAGGACTTTTAATATAATGGAGCATATTTAAATTTGGGTATTGCTACTTTTTATTAGAATTGAATACTGATTCCTTTATATGACCTACACACACAAACAAGACCATCTATAAGAAGATTGGCCATTTCTGTTTTCTTAATTCCTGCCACTGGGTCGGATTCGTTCGGATTGTCCTTTAAATCAATCAAATGAGGCAGTAGAAACACTACCGCTTTTGTCCACAGGGGCCACCAGAATGAAAGTTCCTTGTTGCTTTAAAGGATCTGAATACGTCTTCCACAGCGAGTTCTTTAAAGCTTTTATTTTCATTTAGCCTGTTGCCTATATTCAGTGTTGTGTGAAAGAGAATTTGACAATGCTTTCTTGTTCGGACCAAAAAAAGGACCAATTACAGCCAGTAAGTGGAGTGTTTGTCCAGTCAGATTTCATGTTGATGTCTACGTAACTGTCAACCATCTGCTGTTCAGCCTACTTGAAATGACATCTGTCTCATGCAAATCCATCCATGGCCTTGCCAGACTGCAGTGAGAAAAGTGAAACTGTGGGCTACTGTGCCAGTGCCAAGATAACTACAACACAGAGCTGCCTGGGAAAACAACTTGATTTGAACGCTGCACAAACACTCCTGCAGTACATTGGTTGGTCTTAACTGGTTCACTGTGTGTGTGACACACAGTTTTGTTTGTTTTTCTGTCTCCCTCTGCCAAACAGGTAAGCAGTGACATCCCAGGGCTCTGTCAGCAAGAGTACTTCTCCTACATCTGCTTCCATATCAACACCAATGTGCTGGAGGTCAGCTAGCAGTCTGCAAACAGAGGACCCACACAATGACCAAGCAATAAGGGCCCTGTCACTCATGAAGTGGATGGCTCCAAACCAGTCAGAACAGGAACATAAAGACCCTCAACTCTAAACTAAAACACATCTAGTGAAGAATATATCCTTGAATATCTTGGTTTTCAGCATGTTGAGCCAGAAATTAATGTCTAGCTTCCATTGGACAGCAGTGTAAATAATCTTGTCAGGTGAACAGTGGATGGAATACACCACAATATCAGCTGCACATGGACTACATTGTGTGATGTGCTGCGCATGGACCTGCAGAACCATTTAAATGTGTTTAATTGCTAAAAAAAAAAGTTGTTTAGTGTTTTCTTTCAGAAGAACATGTGCTGTAAACGTTAATGTTATTCCTCCTAGAAATCTTAAAGCCATCACAATTAAAAAAAGCATATTTCTTCATGCACGATGTCGTTGTTCTACAGTCCAGTACATGTTCAGATTGCATTATACGGTATATTCTGTAGGGAAAGCATATCGTGAGTCTGTATGCACCACTTTTCTTTTTAAGGGCCAGTGTGTAGGATTTAGCGGCATCTAGCAGTTAAATTGCTATAACTGAATACCGCTCGCCTCGTAAGTCAGAGCTTCCCAATCTCTGGAGGCTTGAGGCCACCTAAAAATCTAGCAAAACCTTTAAGACCCCCCCCCATTTCATTTTCTCATGGATGTTTGCATACAAAATCAACACTGACAGATTTGTTTTAAGGGCAAGGGTTTCAGCCAACCTGCAACCTGGAGAAACTGTGGTGGTCGTGAAACGTCTAACAATTTGTGAAAGGCCCTTTTGAGAGCCTGTTGAAACATTGTGGCCTCCTCGGAAGAAGGCCTGCTCCCGCTGTAGATGAAAATGGCTCATTCTAAGGTAACGAAAGCACAACAATACATTTTTAACACTAATAAAAACAAACCACACCAATCAGAACTCATGTCTGTAAGAATGTCAGACTCTACAGTGTACATCTCTTTCTGGGCCAGTAGATCATCCCAAATGATACACACTGGACCTTTAACTCATATTTATTCATATCAGAATGTTTTTAAATGTAATGGGTGGTGCACTGTCCCTGCACTCACTGTTACCACCAGTAACTAGGTGTGCCACCAAATCAACCAGTACTGGAATCTTAAGGATTAAAACTGTAAGTTAAAGTACAGAAGTATTATCAGCTAAATGTACTATTATAGAAAAATGCCCCCCTGTGATATATTATTTATATATTACATTATTTAATGTTGTAGCTGGTCAGGTGGAGCTACTTTTAAACCAATTTTACAAATCAGAGTGCTCCTTACACTTTATATGTGAAAATAAGTTGTATGAAGCCTTTTGTGGCTCCAGTGGAAACTGTGAAATCTGATAAATTGCCTCAAGCGATGTCACCTGGGTCAGCACCTGTTGGGTCTGAAGACAAAACTTTGAAAATGAAAGAATCTGGAGCTCACCAGACATCTGTGAACCGCTCCTCAACTCTGTTTAAGGCTAGAGGTTACTAACACACCTGAATCTCCGACCAGACCGTCAGCAGTCAAGTTTTGGTTTCGACATAAAAATGATGGTTTCTCTGGTTCTGCTGCATCATTTTATTAAAACCGGGGTGTGACAATAATGTAGGAATCAGTGAACTATTTTACCTTCTCTCCTACTACTGGAGTAAAATGCTTCCTGACATGGGCGTCAGGCCCCCTCCAATAAATCTGAGGGGTTGTGACAGGATTAATGATGTATGATAGAAGAAAGTCCCATTTGTTTTCATGTTTTAACTGTCTTTGGGAAATATTGGAGCGTTTTACCGTGTGGTCCTCAAAACATATCTCTCTTTGGTGTAACTTCTAACAACTCATAAAAATCTGGGTCCCAACTACCCAACTACTTGTAAGAGGTCACAAGATTTAACAAAGGTTTCTGTAAAACTAACTAACCAGTACTTACAGCTGTCGGATACAGTAAAAAGTAAGTTATTCCCCTGTGAAGTATTCAGTTGAATAAAATATAAATACTTAAAATAGTCCTTAAGAAGTACTTGAGCAAAGGTACATCCACCACTAAATGCTATACAGTACATGATCACCAGAGAGTGCACTATCTCTGTTCTGTGCTGCATCCAGTTTCCCAGCATTGATCTCTGCCATCACCAATGGTATTTGATCAATCAATATGTTTGACGTTTGGAGAGCAACACTGTAAATAACAGTAACGAAGTGACTTTTACCTTCTACATGTGAAATGGACAACTGCGGTCTTATAGGGCGCAGTGCGGATTAATTAAGGGTGCTCTTTTAATTATTGACTCAGTTGTGTTTTCACTTGCAACCGGACAAGCTACACATTGCACTAAAATAACGAGAGAAGAAAGACCTGCAAATGGAGGTCGTGTGTGTGTGTGTGTGTGTGTGTGTGTGTGTGAGTGAGTGACAGAGAGAGAGAGAGAGAGAGAGGAGAGAGAGAGAGAGAGAGAGAGAGAAGGTGGGAAGTGTTAGGGAAAGCTGGCCGCTAAAGCGGTGCCATTCAGTGCATGGAACAGTGTTGAGAGGAAACATTTACGCGCCGAAGTAATGGACATGAATTCTGGCTAGTACGCTTTACTTTGACATTATTGGATACACAGATATTCAGTCAAACATTTAGTAAAATGTGGACACTACCGAAGCCAAAATACAGAACTGGTTTGTGCGCCGAGGGGGAGATTGCTGTGAACATTGGCGGAGTCCGAGTGGTGCTTTTCGGGGATGTTTTGAACCGCTATCCGGAGAGCAGACTGGCGGAGTTGTTGAATTGCTCAACTCAGAATTACGAAGTTATCACGTCGCTTTGTGATGACTTCGATCCGGGCAGGAAAGAGTTTTACTTTGACCGAGATCCCGATGCCTTCAAGTGCATCATCGACGTTTACTATTTTGATGAAATCCACATCAAACGCGGCATCTGCCCCATCTGTTTCATCAAGGAGATGGAGTTCTGGAAAATAGACCAAAGTGTTTTAGATGAGTGCTGCAGAAGTTACCTAAGTGAGAAGGAGGATGAGCTGAAGGAGATTGCAAACAAAGTCAAAGTCATTCTGGAGGATCTGGAGGTGGATCAGTGTTTTACGCGCAGCCAGCGGTGCCAGAGGTTCTTGTGGAAACTGATGGAAAAGCCGGGTTCCTCCTTGCCGGCGCGCATTATTGCCATCGCATCCTTCCTCTCCGTCCTGGTTTCGGCGGTGGTGATGTGCATGGGGACCATCCCGGAGCTCCAGGTGGCGGACACCGAGGGAAAACTAGTGGAGCACCCGGCCCTGGAGGCGATCGAGACCGTCTGCATGTCGTGGTTCACCGCAGAGTACCTTCTGCGTCTCGCCTCCTCTCCGAACAAGCTGCACTTCGCGCTCTCCTTCATGAACATCATAGACTTTATGGCCATCATGCCTTTCTACGTGGTCCTGTCACTCACCTACCTCGGCACCACATCCATGATGGAGCTGGGTAACGTCCAGCAGGCTGTCCAGGCGCTCCGCATCATGCGCATCGCGCGTATTTTCAAGCTGGCGCGCCACTCCTCCGGCCTGCAGACTCTGACCTACGCGCTCAAGAAGAGCCTCAAAGAGCTCGGACTGCTCCTCATGTACATGGGTGTGGGGATCTTTGTGTTTTCTGCGTTGGCCTACACCATGGAGCAAAGCCACCCGGAGACCCTTTTCAGGAGCATCCCGCAGTCTTTCTGGTGGGCCATCATCACCATGACCACGGTGGGCTACGGAGACATCTACCCCAAAACCACGCTCGGCAAGTGCAACGCGGCCGTGAGCTTTCTGTGCGGGGTGATAGCCATCGCCTTGCCCATCCACCCCATCATTAATAACTTTGTGGTCTTCTACAATAAACAGAAAGTCCTGGAGACTGCGGCGAAGCACGAGGTGGAACTGATGGAGCTGAAGTCTGGCAGGGAGGCGCGCAGAAAAAGCAGGAATTAAGATGAGTGAAGACTGAAAGGGCAATTTCATTCCTGAAGTCAATGTGAAAATTAAAAAGTCCAAATCTAATGCACCAAAAACAAACATCTAAAGCGAACGTTATTTGACTAAATGTGGTAGATCATGACCTTGACATTAAGACAGTGGGACTTTCTCTGGATCTGCAGACACACTGGGACAGCTCCATGCAGTGACCCCTGTACATAGCGCCTTTACACAGCTGTGTTGTTTTTGTTGCTGCTTATTCCATGGTGCATTTATTTCGTCCACAACTCTTGTTATTGTGAAGGTTGCTGTTATTATAGAATTAAAAGTTGTGCATGAAAAAAACGTGTGCACAGAGAATCATTAAAGCATGTGATATAAGCATCATATCACCTTTGTTCAATTAGATAATTACAAACCCACATTCCCAGCCTTATATAATAATGATAATAATAATAACAAAAACAACAAAAAATTATTTTGGATGACAGCACAAATTAACTTTAAGCAAGTTAAATATACTATAATCAGGGTTCAATGTTTTTGTGGCGAATGTATCAGATCAGCACCAATGTGGTGGATTTATAGATTCTATCATTTTAAGAAATGTCTTAAATTGGAAAATTATTTATATCAGCTAAATTATGACTAAAACTGAGTCATAAATAACAGCCCCCAGATGGAGGCCCGTTGGGTGTGATTAATCTCTTTAATAATGATTGCAGCTGATTGCAGAGGAATATATTTTGTCTAAAGGCAGCTATCAAAATTGTGTGTCCTTCCCGTTATTAATTCTTATTGGACAGACTGAAATAAACTTTCAGACAATCAAAGGCCTTGAGAACAAATGTGCTTTCTCAAATTATTATTTTCTCGATTATTAATCTGCAGTCCGGGACACATATAACCCAACCAGACAAAGAGGTGACTGCTGACAATGACACCCACTCCTCCAGGGATGTGTACAATTATCACGTCCATATTTGTTATATACATGCATCCATGTGACCACACATGTTAAACTTTCATAAATTGCATTTTTAAATCTTTTAATGCAAAGACCATCAGTTGTTGGGGTCATTCAAAGCTGAATGCAGAAGAGCTTGAAAACTTGTGTTGATAAGGTGTTCCCTTGCCAAAAGATACAAGTAAATAATTGTAAAGAATAAATAAATAATATTAATAATAATAAATAGGAGACGTCCTGCATTTAAAATGCAAGTAAAAGTAATTTGCAAAATGTACTTGATTATTTACGGATGCATAGCCAACATGTGGAAGCATTTTACTGTCGTAGCTGATCCAGCTTAAATTATATTGTTGGGTAATGTTTTCTATACCAGTGCATCATAACCTCATCATATGGTTTGTGTATGAAATCATAATTGGCAAAGTAGACTACCTAAAACTATCAAATAAATGCAGCAAAGTAAAAAGTAGGAATAGAAATACAAAGTAAGCCCAGAATGTAATAAAACACTGGCTATAGGGCCCTTTCGCGTTTGTTCCACCATAGCCACCGTAGTGTCTCCTACTTAGTTTGAAAGGGAGGCTGAAGTGAGAAAGTTGCAATCTGCATTACACTGCTAGGTGCCACTAAATCTTACGCACAGGACCTTTAAGAGTACTTGAATAAATGTAGCCAGCTATATTCCACCAACAAATCTCCAGTTAAACTACATTTGCAAGACAAAAAGCCCCACCTGTGATTTACGTGAGTTTACAGAGTCTGCCTGTGTGTAGTCCTGCACAGTGCGCTGCCTCTCCACCATGCCACAGTCAGTGTTTTATTGTTTCTTCCTGCAGCCATCTTGTATAGAAACGACTCAGGGTTGATGACAGGAAATGCTATGCCACTGAGACAGAGTTGTATTATAGACCAGGCATGGGTCAGTGTTTGCTGTATACTGTAGGTGAGGTGAATACAGCTGCTGGGCAGATTTGTGGTGTGTGTGTGTGTGTGTGTGTGTGTGTGTGTGTGTGTGTGTGTGTGTGTGTGTGTGTGTGTGTGTGTGTGTATGGATACACATTCATCTGTGTCTTCACTTGCATGTCAGCGTGTAAGTTCCTGTGTTTATCCGTGCTTGTGCATTGCTGTGTGACACGATCCAAGGCAGCGGCCTGTGAGAAAGTGCCGTCCCCAACGGGAAAACACTTCAAAGTAAGGCTATACACACCCACACGCTGAACACTCAAAAAACACTCCCCCTCCCTCTCTTCTCCACCACCACCCCACCCGCTGTTTCTGTCTCTTTTCACTCCCTCGTCTTGCCTCCACCTCCTCGTCCTCCGTCTCAGATGAGGATCTGTCAGCTTTGGTGGCAGAGAGCAGCGCTGTGATATGTCGAGCGTCAGGGCTGTCATATTTCGAGGGTGTGTAGTGATGCAAAACTTTAGTCTTATAGCATCACATTTTTAAAGAAAGTGTGTTGCAGTCTGAAGGTGAAAATCAAAGCTGTAGCCATAAAGTCAACATTGTGGGGCAACAACCCTCCTTACACTTTTACATACACTTTTTAGCAAAATATATTTCTACAATCACAGAACAGTGCCAAATGACTTATTGCTACTGATGGGATCATTAGATAACTTTATACTTTATCCAAAGGAAGCCATTATACTAAACCATATCATTTCCAGAATGAAATCATTTTACACTATGCTTATGTTGAATAATATAAAAACATCAAAAAATATTACACACGTGTATTGAATGTTTTAATTGTATTGAACTATATTGTGTATGTTCACCATGCTTGGGTCTTACTCTTAATATCGATGTGAGGCGTTTGTGGGTTGTATTTAACAGATACTGTACAATATCATCCAATTATTTTGGTTGGTATTCATTTATTTAAAAAAAAAAAAAAAAAAAAAAAGAAAATAGAGCTCTGGCTCACCTGAGGGCCAGCTCCCATTGTTCACTTCAAGGTCCAGTGTGTAGGATTTAGTTGGAGCTTGCGGTGTAAATGTAGATCCTCGTATCACCCTGCCCTTCCAAGCGGAAAGGAAAAACTGATGGCAGCAAAATGTGCAAAAAGCACTAATGCCCCTATCTAGAGACAGTGTTTGGTTTGTCCCTTCTGGGCTACTGTAGAAACATGGTGGACTGGTGGATGGAAGGTGGATGGAAGGTGACCCACAGCATCTGTAGATAAAAAAAGGTTCATTCTACGGTAACAGAAACAGTTCTTATTTTCAGGTGAATATACTAATGAAAACATACCTATCAATATTATATTTCATTTCTGTCAATAGATCCTCCTGAATGTTACACACTGGACCTTTAAAAGAGCTGACTCATTCATGAACAACACATTATTAAGAGACAGGATAGTGATTGTGATTGGCTTGTACTGGTTGCCTTTATTGGTTTATGCATGAGGAGTGAGATTGGTTAGGGTCACGGGTCATAACTTTGGGAAAACAAAATAACATATACCTACCCAGAGGTGTCATGCCACGGTTTCTGCTGGGGTACGGCAACACCACTTGGACAAACCACATGCAGAACTATAGGTTACACCTAGCAGTTATGATTGTGATTACATTTTATAATGCTTATTTTAGACAGCAGCGTGTGTTTGCCTGTCAAAGTATGGATTTTTAAAATATGAATATCTTGGAGGGTAATTTTGAGCATATTTGAATACGGGGGTGTAATTACTGCATTGAATAAAATAAAAATGGGAGGAATAAAGGATTGTTCACAGGATGAAGGATCTGTGTGGGGATGAAGGGAAATTGAGAGGAATTAACTGACACTGACTTTAACCAAATATAGCACTTCATATGTTATGCATCAGCAGCCATTACAGATGACTCACTCCTACTGTACGGCACGGACACACACACACACACACAAGGTTGAAATGATATGTTGCTGACCACAGCCAGTAAGGACCTTCAAATGCAGAGCAACTGATCTTCACTCAAAATGTGCAGCTGCCGTATGAACATCCATGTTCTCTGCTACATCGTCTGCTCCACGGCAACCTGTAAACAAACACATCAAAGATGTTAGAACCTCCTAGTCAATACCTGGCCTCCCCCCAGTGTGCCTTGATGCTTCGCAGGAGAGGTCTCCCACGATCCTTATAGTCCCAGGGTGCACGTGTGTCTGGAGGAGGATTGAATGGTAAATAGCTTTTTCTTGAAGAATGGTTTAATACTGATAATTAGTCAGGTTTAATTAGCTCCCATTGGTCATAATAAAGTAGTAGTGTAGGCGGCTGCATAGGTAGGTTAGTGCTGGGTAGCTGAAGAGAAAGTGGCCCTTCTCAAGTTCCAACAACATGTTATCTCAGTGGAGAGACAAAACCAGGAATAAAAAATTGTTTAATTCCTTTAAATTGGCTAGAATTTTCAAATCTGATTATGAAACATATACTGTGGTGGTTTTGGTTTCAGGACAGGTGGTCAGGGTTTACAGGGGATCTAACAAAGCTGCTCCAATAATCTATTAAAGGAAACCATAGTTGGATGGACACATGAAAATGATAAAGAAAATGTTACAAATTGCAACACCAATTGTAGTATAGGACTGATCATTTATCAGGTCATCATTATTCTCACTGACATCCCCAATCTTGGCATTCAGTAAATCTATTATACAAGTTAATATAAATACAATATAAAACTGTCCATTAAAACTCTACACTAACTAAATGAAATATTATATAAGGGTTTAAAAAGGCATATTTTAGCTCACATATTGTCTCTCTGTTCAGTCTTAGTCAATGTTTGGTGGGAATTGACTGACAGGCTTAAAAGGAAGAATTTGTTATTTATTTTGTTACTCCCTGGGAGTGAAGCCAGTAGTGACAGTCTATGCGAACATTTGGGTGCGTGATAATTAAAGGCAAAATCAAGCTGTTTAGCTGTTTAACACATTATGTTTAATAAACTATTGTGGGATTTTTATAAATTGCAATATATAGCAATATTGAATCATAACCCCGTATCGTGATGCATCTTCTATCTCCAGATTCTTGGCAACACATCGCCATAGACCGCACCCTCTTCAGAGAATGGTCAGATTCACTCCTTTAATTTAAAATGGCCACCTGTGATGAGTAGCTTGCAGGTGCACTTGTATCAATTGATTAAAAAAACAACAGTTGATAGATAACTTTATTGATCTAAAACTAAACCGTTTGGTCACACGTGCACAATACAAAGCGAACAAAACACGGCACAAAGAAACACACATTCCCAGAGGACATAAGTATTAACTGACCCACTTATAAAAGGCCAAATACAAAGTGATGCATCTTAAACCAGACCAATAAAATACACCAAAAACAAATTCAGTACAGCAATATGTACACGTATACATGCATACATCACAGATTACATACACATATCATGTTCAAAAGCACGGCCACTTAACAAGCCACTCAATACACCAGACTGCAAGGGGGGGGACTTTCTACTGACTGGGACAGCGGTATGTGAGTGGTTAGGTGATTATGTCAAAATGTCACTCTTCAAACATGGTTTCTGTTTAATTTATTGCAATTCAGGCACCAAGAGCCACTTCTTCCAGTGACTCTGTCTTGTTGCAAGATACTGACTCATTACTAGAAAATTCAAGGGACAAGGGAAATGGCACGGAGGACAAGTGGATCTTTTTAAAACTGACTTGTTAATACTCAAGTGGGTGGAATTTAGAAGCAATAAAAAAATAGTAACAAGATAAATGCTATTACATCTTATAATTTTGGTGGCCTGATCTAGTGTATTGATTGTAAGGCAGGCAAAGTTTGTTAAAGTTTGTTTGGTAATAGTTGTCTAAGGCCAGGCCTGCGACAAACTTATGAAACCCCTTATGCTAGTGGCAACTTAGTGCTAGTATTAAAGGACCATTGTAAAGTTGCAGATTGCAACCAACTGAAATCCTTGACTCCACAAAGCACAAGCGAGAAACGAAAGGTTCTATCTAGAGCCACTGTTCGGTAAATGGTGTGGGTAAATAACACTCCAAAGTTAGGTGATGGAAAAACTGCCATGGCCATTTTCAGAGGGATCCCTTTAACACTGCCCTCAAGATGTCTGAATGAAAATGGGCTCTACCCACAAGTCTCCCCTTTGCAGACATGCCCACTTTATGCCTATGCAATACATTTTGGGCATAAACCACGCAGGTTTTTGCATGTGGTATAAATGTGTTATTTTTGACTATAGTGTATTTGAATATTTCACCATACTGGGGTCCCTAAACAGCATTGGAATTGCAACGATTGGAAAGCTGAGACACATACTTCATGCTTCTTGCATAAGCCAGTGCCCCACATGAGCCATCCCAGTTAAAAAAAAGTCTGGACACACCCCTGCTCGGTAGATAAAAACATCTCATTCTAAGGCAACAAAAACACAGCAATTCTTATTTTCCGGTGATTAAAGACTAATGAAAACATACCTATAAATATTGTATTCCATTTCTGCCGGTCGATCCTCCTAGTTGTAAAACACTGGACCTTTAAATGCTCATGTAACTTTAATCACACTGTTGCAATTGGCTAGAGAACCCATCAGAACTGATGTCTGTAAGATCTTAAATATGAAAATTTCATGTCAGGCTGTGCAGTGTCCATGTTTTTCTGGGTTTGATTTTCTGAAAGCACATGAACACTGCTTGGCAACGGACTCTTACATCCCAGATGTCAGACCTTCTCACCAGTATGTGAATATGCAATATTTCTGCCAGCAGAGTGTCTGCCATCTTCGGGCGAATAAAACTCCAAACTGTCAGAGCTATATTATTACGTGATTTGAACATGCAGAGCCCTCTGCATTTTGTGTATTCGCAAACAAATGTCAGTCAAATATTGCACTCAACACAGAACTAAACCTTATACGCTTTATTTGATGCCATGCATAGCATTATAGCTATCCCCCTCAGCTTTTCTTTCTCTCTCAAAAAAGCACAACTAATTTTCCTTACCAGCAGTGGTCCTCTGTTGTCATGGCTCCAGTCTTTAAATAACAGTCTCGCTCTCATTATTCTGCCTCAACGAAGCCTTTTGCTTTTAGACTGGACTCCCACATTGAATGCACTTGTGCTTCATTCTAATAGATTTAATAAAGCAACACAGTTATTTTTTCAAATCTTATGCACATCAGATTATGAATCATTACGGATATTCTGAGGTGTTGCTGAGTTGGACATGAAAATAGGGAAGGAGTTGTATTAGTTGAAATCTGATCAAGTCCTTATGTAATAAGATTGCATCCACTTGGACATACATCAGCTTTGCACTGGGGATAGATTACAACAAGTACAAGACCTTTTGCACGCTATTCAAATTAACACCAGTAATATTAATTAGTGATTCAGGGCAATGAGTGACATTTAGAATATTGTGGTTAAACAAGCTAAACATGTATGTTGTATATTTTATAAAGCTTTTACAGACATGGGTTTTACTGGCTTTATTGGTCTGTTAAATTGATGTCATTCAGACGTGTCTTTTATGTTAATGTTCCTCACAGCTTCAGGACATTTAATTGAATTGACACAAAATGAAAAGAACCACTTCCTCACAAGATATTTGTTAATGTTGAGTTAATTCATCAAACTATTGTTAAAACTGATTACATGGAAAATTTGGAAAATAAAACTAGCTTAATTTTCTAAGTTAAAAAAAAAACATTCTTGATCAAGTAGCTTTAAAAATTTAACTTGGTCATTTTTATTTGTATTGTGAAATCAAAATACCCCAAAATTCCCTAATTAGAAATGTTTCTTTGACTAAAATTTATAATCACTAGTAAAAGCTGCTTAATCAAGAATCTTTTTAACTCGCAAAACTGAGTTAGTGTTACTCAAAATGTAATCCGTTTCAACAATTTTTTTAAAATAACTTATTGCATTACAATGTAAGATGGGAGAGGGTCCTCAGTTGCATCACAGGTTGCGTCACTGATGGTTTTGAAACTTATTTTGCTGTAACCTATTAATGACTAACAACTATATTTATAAGGAAAAGCTTCCAAATGTATTTTTTCGAGGCTGTGGAAGTATTTATTTCATAAATTTATCATGCCTTAATTGGTAGACAAAGTTGATTCTTTTAAAAACAAGAACAAAAACTAAAAATGTAACATTCCATAACCAGTCGAAAATCAGATTTAAACTGGATCAATGCACACATTTTTGAAACTAAAGTTGTTCTGAATCCAGTGGTACCGAGCCTTAGATAAAAGATGTTTGTAAATGTTACATAATGTTACATAAATGTTAAGGTGTTTGTTATTCAAGCTCCTGGCTTTTATTTGTGTCAGTCAAACTTAACAAGTTATGTATCTGGTGCCAAAAACAGCTATCACACTGGTGTCACCAGGGACGACAGCTATAGATGTGATTTCAAGGCAACAGAGGGAGACTCACGAACGCTGGATCACTTGTGGAGAGACTCAAGCCGTTAATGTATTTCTGACAGTGTTTTACCGGCAAACATAAACAGTCCAAGTATGGTATTTTTGTGGTTTATATTTTAGTTGTTGTGTCCTGAAATGCATATTTTCACAGAAATGTCTCATTAATGTATGGACCCTGATGCAGGGGACTTGCGCAGCTTCAGCGGTTCAGCTCTCAACTTAACTGGGAAGTGGGAGACAGAAACAGTTTATGAATGGAGCGCGAAAGACTCCTTACTTTAGATTCAACAGTTCATCTGACGGCTAAATTATTGATTTTGAGAATTAATCTCTAAAAGCAGCAGGATGTTGACCTTTTAGACATCTGGGGGGTTTTTTTCAGTCTGCTGGTCTGATGTGGAGCGAGCACTCAGCCTTTCCCGCTCAATGATTGCTTTGCACTCCTCCCCAGCCCCTTCTCGCTCACAGCTGGTCACTCCGTCTAGTTTTTAGGGCAGCTCGCCTCTTTCAGAGAATGTGTTTTCAAGTGCCGACGCTGGAGACTCTTTATGTCTCACTTTTTTAGTTTTGCAAAGCACTTCTTGGTCAATAATGCATGTTCTTCCCACAAAGGCCACTTCTGGCAGGGGGTGAAAAGGGTTGTCGTTTGGTGTGTTGTGTTAACATGTGCTGCTTTATGGCACACACAGCAGAAGGTGAGACAGGCTTTAGACAATATGAGCTTAGTAGCAGTACTCTGACCAGACCTTGAGGGTGATTGAGTAACGGATGGATGGCTTGTTTTTGTTTTGGATTTCTTGTGGGGGTAAAAAAAATTATGCATTAAATTGCAGCAATTCAAAGTTCTTCCTATTGGCTACTGTTAACACAACTAAAAAAGTGGAAATGAGCTGTTCTGCAGGGCTAAATAGGAGAAATTAGTGAAGAGTGAAGTTGCTGAAAATATCACACAGATACACTGAGCTGCTGGTGTTAAAGGCAATGAAATGTCAAACTAAATGTCATACAATTCTTTTAGCAAATGAAATGATGGATAAAATATAAAGAGAACTACATTCTTACTTTCGCATCACCAGGAGGTCAAAGTTTTCACATATGCCCTGGAATATCTTAGCATAGCACAGACATTCATGACATCTCAAACTGTGTATCCTAATCATTTTCAGCCAGCCAGTTGGTTGGTCCACCACTTTGGTCCAGACTGAAATATCTTGGATTGTCATGAAATGTTTTGTGGTCCCCTGAGGATGACTCCTTCAGACCTTTGGTGATCTTGTGACTTTTCATGTAACGTGACATGAAGTTGACAGTCAGATGTTTCTAGAACTATTGGATGGATTCATTTTTGGTACTGACATTCATGTTTCCCTTGGGATGAATTGTACTGACCTTGGTGATCCCCTGACCTTTCCTGCAGTAGCACCCACAGCTCAAACATCTCACTCATCCAGTTAAGTTTCTTTACTGGACTGGCACATCCTTTTTGTACGGACATTCATGGCACTATGGATCCTTATGACTTACAGTCGCTTGGTTGGTCCACCACTTTGCTCCAGACTGAAATATCTCATTAAATGACACATGGCGGCATCTGTAGAGGTCATGTTGGCTGACATAGCTCAACAACCACTGGATGGCTTGTCATGGTATTTTTGACATTCAAGTTGACTCCTAATAACTATGGTGAGCCCTAAACTCTTAAATGATACGCCTATTACACCTATAAGTTGTGTACTTATATTATCCATTCAAACCCAGAGAAATATGTACATTTATTAAATGTAAGTGTGCCTTTTCTTACTTACCTCTAGTTGCTACTTCCAGGTAAACACAGGATACGATGAAGACAATTTGACCCTTGATTCTATACTACTTCCCAATATCATCAGTCTGAGTGAAAAGTTTAGTTCTTAGTAGTAAATGTTAGCATTCTAACATGGTAAACATTACTACTACAGGGCGCCTGATTAGCTTAGTGGGTAGAGCTGGCGACACATGCTGAGTCCTTGCTGCAGCGGCCCAGGGTTTAAATCCGACCTGTGGCCCTTTGCTGCGTGTCATCCCCTCTCTCTGCCCCCTTTCTTGTCTGTCTTCAGCTGTCACTATCATAAAGGCAATAACCCCCCCCAACATTACATCTATCTATCGTCATTGTGAGCATGTTTTCTCTTTTATTAGATAGCATTCAGTTTAAGGAAATTGGAGGAGAGAAATGGGGATGACCTGCAACTGACTGGACTGGAACTGGGGACATTGTGATTAAGTGGAATACACCTTAGATCACCATGACACCCCCTCAGAAATTCAGACATCCTCTCCTCCACCCATTTTATATTATATTATATAATTATAATATTGAGGTTGAGGCACCAATATCTCAAAACCTGGAAAAAAGCTTAAAAAATTACGCAAGACAGCCCTAAAGGTAAAACTCAATACTTTTTCTGCGTTAATATTGCAGCGCAATCATTTCTTTATTTGTACTTCCCATACACCATGCATTTGTTGCATGGTATGATCATTTCTTTGACTGATAGTCCTCAGATCGATGTATGTTACAGCAGTTTAGAAGCTGGGGAGCTATCATCACTTTTTCCATTTTGTTGAACATAGCAAACAAAATAAGACTGTTTATTATTCCCTAAGAAATGAGTGGCTCCTCAGCCATAACCAACACGTAACTGTGATTCTTGAGAAAACCCAACTGAGGATAATGTGTTCATAGCTCAACTGTTCTGGGCTGTGTGCCTTTCTAAATATCGTTGAGGACATGAGGCAAACTCAATCATATGGTTGAGCTAGCTTCCTATTCACATCCTTTTCTTGCAAATTGCTCTTTAAAATGTCACCGGCTGCAGAGCTGCTGCAAGCATGCAAAATCATTCCTTGAGGAAAGGATGGGAATATTTTATGGTCCACAGTGTGCTTTTGGCTGTATGTTTCGTACATAGCTACAGTTCCTTCAGTCTGAATGCCTGGGGACAAACAACTGAAAGTAAAACAGATTGGGGAGGAAGCTTGTTCTTTGCTTGAAGGCAGATGATGGGTTTGGGTTGTTTTTTTCAAACTGAGACTGGCTATTTCACATTAACATGTTATTATTCCTTTTCTGGAAAAGGGAAGAGAAAAGAGATACTGCATGTAAAGGTGAAAGTCACATCAGGTTTTCTTCAGCCCTGTTCTTTCATTAATTACTATGTTTTTTTATTATTATAAAAATTACTAGTTTTTTTATCATCATTTTTTATAAATGTCAAATTTGAAACCGTGGCCTGTTTTACATTTAATGTGTGCAGTGCTTCCGCCTGGGCCCGCTGCTGTGAAGATGTTCTTGTTTGTCCTTCATGACTGCATCTGGGTTCCCTGGTCTGGGTTTGACTAACCCGCAGCTGCACCAACACGATGCAGCATGGATACAGGGCCACCAGGCAAGTTCCAATTTGTTCACCTTTGTGACATTGTCTTGCAACAATGAGGAAATCTTGACATGTCACTGTAGAAAAAGCACAGGTTTCCGGCCCTGTTTACACTTTATTATCGCTATTGACATTCATCTTGGGTGAGCCAATCACAAGTGGACAGCTCTAAGCGTAGTGGTGAATGCACCGAAGATGCACTGAGGATGTATTGAGATCCTTTTTCGTCAGACCACATTCAGGGGTGATCTGTGACACATATAGTCTCATTGTTTAAGCTGTGTGTACATGAATGTGTCCTGAGCCACAATGATGAACCGCCTACACAACTGACACACGAAACACGCTGTCTGATTTCCATTTGGTTCGCTGTAATGCAAAGATAAGCTGTCAACATGAGCAGCAGATGTTTGAGAACAAGCAGAACAAACTGATTTCACCGCTGAACTAGTAACCACAGTATCATGTAATTTGGAGAGCTGTTGAGCGAGGAGAAACTTGGTGCCTTATTGTAAATTCAGAATCAAATGAAATACACTGGGTTGTTTCACACAAAACAAACAAACTATTTATGTGTTTACAAGCTATAGGAATGCCCTAATCCAGAGATCCAGAGAGAAAGATTAAGAGAAGCTCAAACAAACTAATTCACATCAACAGAAACTCAGTATAATTGAAGGAGCTGTCGTCTCCATCAAGCACCTTCTCGTGGTTTCTTTGTCTGGGTCGGGAGCGCCAGAACCTGGTGCACAGGGAAGGATTACGGTCCTGAGGAACTGTCATGGGTTTCTGCCAGCAACTGTTGCTGTCGGGTGTGACTGTCACATCTCGTAGTATCTTAGTTTGATCAGTCATGTTTCCTGTTTTTATTAAGTTACTTTTACCTCTCGTCTCACTTCAGACCACTTTACTTCCTGTTTATGTGTTTCCCTCTGGTTTGATTGACCTTTTTTTTTTTTTTTTTTTTTTTCTTTTTTTTTTTTTTTTTATTTTTTTTTTTTTTTCCTTTTTCCCTTAATTATTTTTTTTTTATTTTTTTTCATTTTTTTAATTTTTTTATTTTTTTTTTTTTGTTTGGGTTTTCTTCCTGTTTCCTGACTTTGCCTCTTCCTCATTTGGTTTGTATGCTGAGCTCTGATTACCTTTGTACTGAACCCTTTTTTGGCAAGCAAAGACTTAAACCAAATGGACTTTCTGAGTCGTGCATTTGAGTCCTGTTGCTTGTGGTTTCCAGTTCTAACAAGATCCACTTTTCAGTACTGAAATGCATAGGAGATGTTACTGTACATCCCACCTGAACTGTGATTAAGGCCATCATGCTGGTTACCTGTAAAATATTTAGAATTTTAGTTAAAATACTGAGGTTGCCACAAATTTAAGAGCATATATTCTAAACAGAATTATATCTCAGGATACCAGATTTTTCACTCTCCCTGTTTTTGGAGCAGATTTCACAGTAATGGTGACATTGTTGAACTTCTAAGATTGCCAAGAAAACTTAAAATGCTTCAGCTATTTAAAACCTAGCCCATGCAGTCATTGTTATAACATATAAAGCCATTTTCCTTTTTTCATGACTAAATGCCTGAACTATTCCAGTCTGCTGTATTGGTACTGACACTGTATGCTTGATGTTGTCATAGAGATGGAAAATGAGACCAAGGTAGTGGCTCAAATTGCTACTGAGGCACAGATGTCAGGTTGTGATTTTAACACATTTCTGTCGCAGTTCTGCCGTGGTTAGAGTTAATACCAGTCTCATTGCCATTTGCGAGGATGCAGGCAGACTTGCTGTAACAGGTCACAGTGGGAAGACTCTGTGGGAACTGATGACTGCACTGTAAACTTTCTGACAAGCTATGCTAAAGTTAACTTCCAGTGCACTGCAGCATTTGAATGAACCCACTGCACTGGGTCCTGGTGAAATATGTCTTTAAAGAAATAGCTTGCTTTACAAATATTTCCATACTTGCATTCTAAGCAGTTGGTTTGTAGAAGGAATTTGGCAGGCAAATGTCAAATAATGTTTCCTCAACAACTATAATCATTGCTGAACTGCTCAGGCTTGGCTATTTGAAATTCCTGTCTTTTGCAGCATTTCCATTCCCCTCACATTATCATGGATTTCTGTTTTTACTCATAAGTTATTCATATCTTCATAGTAATAACCAACACTCAGCTCGCGTCCTGAAAGTCTCACCGTTGCAATCAGATCCCTGCAAAGGTTTCAGTGGGGAGGAGAAACTGTAGGGTTAAGTAGGTATCTGTCCAAATTGAGTTCAGCAATGAATGAAGAGGACAAACGTAAATTATTCATATGCTGACTACCTTTTCATTAATCTCTGAGAACTAGAAAGTGCTTCACCTCGACAGGAGTTAATAATAGCTCCTTTAAAGAAGCAAAAGGATGGGAGAGAGTCTAAACTGCTGAGGCTCGGAGTAATATAAGTCAGTGAGTATACCCTTAACCTTAAGGCACTGGACATGCTGGTGTGTTTGAACATGGTGAAAACAAGCTCTCTGCATGTGGGCACTTTTTAAGGTAAACAATTCATCAACTAAAATATACCACTCAGAATAGTCATGGTTAATGCAATAAAAGTAATTGCATTGAAGGTAAAGTTCAAGCTCAAGATACTTTCACATACCCTTTTGTTGTTGTCTGGAGGTAAAATGAAAAATGTCACATCATTGAATTAAGCATTACTGGAAGGATGTTTTATGGTCAGCTTTTCCCCTTGTGCCTCTCATCTTTATTTAATCTCTGATGTTTAATACATCATATATGGATAAACTTGTATCTTCGAGTTCAATCTTGACGCCCCATCATCCACCTCATCATCTGCCCCCATATTCGCTGTCACTCCTCAGCCTCCACTGTTAGACATCTATTAAACACCAAAAAACAACATTTAAAAAAAATATGTTTAAAATCAGTTTATGGGTATAAATTACAAGACATTTTCCTTTGAAGAATCTCTAGAAATGCATGAATTTGCAATTCATGTTGTGGGACTGCATTTCCCTGATCTTTACAGCACACAAGATGCAAGTGTAAAAGTCAGGAAAAGCTCAAGGAATGTATGTTTTGCAGGAAAAAACAATCCTGCAAGTTTAATGACCGCAGTGCTCACGTTAACCTCTCTCCTGCCTGGGAAAGCGTATACTGTGATTATAGAATCAATGGTTATAATCGATGTGCATTTGCAGCACTGCATCATTAAGAAAATCCTTTGTCCCAAACCACTGAGGTTCCTCTTATCATTTGATGTTCAAAGTTATTTTGCAGCTGTCCTCCTCTCCATTCTGAACATCTTTTTGTCCCTGTGTTTTTTTGAGCTGCCTCTGGCGGCTAACACCCACTCTGGCAGGGAATTGATAACGACTTGAGGATTAACTTCAGAGACGCACCGCATGAGCTGGGAGTCCCCATGTCCCTCAGCTGGAGCATGGAGTCAACAAAGGACAATGTCTTGTCCTCACATAGTGCTGGATGTCAAAGAACCACAGCTCTGGAGGATATTGATTATTGTTAAGTGTTTATCTCTGGTGGATTGAAAGATATGGCAATCCTGCCAGCAGTCATCAAGCTATTAATCCTAAAGAGAGATTCATTTTGCAACTCGATGATGCCCAGTATAAAGGTTATAAGAATCAGCTGCAAAGACTGACTATTAGTAAGCCAAATGGCTACACATAAAGCTGCGCTCAGCAGCTCAAAAAACTTGCAATCGTTGACTAACCATTTGAAATATCTGGATAACTGAAAGGCAGACGTGTGGACTCGAGTCATACCTTGGACAGACTTCAGTCACAAATCTGATGACATTCAACCTTGATAAAATCTAAAATACTTGCAAATCGACTCGGATTTTAAAATGACCTGTGACTTTTCTTGGACTTGAGCCTTTTGACCTGAAAAACCTTGATCCCTTTCCCCAAGTCCAAAAGAACAAAGAAAAAAAAGAAATTTAAATAATTTTCCTAATTTCCTTAATTTCGAAAAACAACATTAATGCTATTGATTCCCAGAAAGCTGACACTTTCCTAGATCAACTTGTTACAACCAATCCGACAGCATCCACAATCAAGTTTCAGGAGAGAACCATGAACAACCTTGTTTGTATTGCTACTTTTTAAGTAGCCAAATCAACTGAATTACAGTAAATTTTGTTTTGTTTTTGGAATGCAACAGCATGTAATGCTAGCTGTGCAGCCATTTGACCACAAGTTATTGCCTCCTATAGTTCTTTTCACCAAATGGGACATATAGACAGAAAATCCTTAAATTTGAACATTTTGTTTATTTCCCACTTGGCTGCTTGTAATTATACTATAAATGTTTGATGTTAGCATGGGAGTAGCTAGCTACAGTATGTGTAATTTCTCAATTCTCCCAAAAGCACAGGACTACCGTATAGAACGTTGCCGGTCTCCAATCTGTAGCAGTGCAGAAACGATCCTGTTAATGTGTTTTATCTCAGAGCAGCCATTGTTCCTGAGACATTACTGGCAAAGTGGCTCAGAGGTATAGACATGAAAGTCACCCTCCAACCATTCTGTGGCAATAAATCTCTAAACAGGCATCCATGTAATTACACACATGATTATAGTTGCAGTATCTCTCCTAACATAGCCTGTTTTAGTAGAGGATGTGTCCCCTTCAGTCTAAGTGACCTTGGCATGTACAGATCAGACGGTTGCTCCTTTGGTCATAGAACATTGGCACACTCTTTTGTTCTCCTTGTCTCTTAAATACATGGTAAGAAAAGACATGCAGGTTGAATGTAGTAGTCTTTTCAAAATGATAAATAACTCTTTTTACCTGATGTTACTGGCAAATGGCAAATGGCCTCTGTTATTGTTCTCAGTGCTAAAAAACAACACACTCAATACTGTTCTGTACTTAAAAGACAGATCATATGAAACAGGGAAAGTAGAGACTGTAATGATGAATTCTTCCTCCTTGTTTTTTATTCTGTGAGCAAAGTGGCAGATGTCAATCAAAGGAATCCATGTTGTTTCTCAATTGTTGGTGCAGAGTTAACTTCAGCTCTACTTTGGACACCTGAATAATTTAAAAGCTTGGCTTCCTGCAATCTTCCACAAAAAACTTTTCTCATTAAAATGACTGAGATTATTTCAGTCAGTGAATTGGCTGTGTGTGTGAACTAGCTTGTAGGAATTCCTCGGATAAAGTTCACTAATGTTGAATGCAAAGGAAAAACTGGTAAGGATACTTTTTGATCTGAGGAGAGAGGAATATGAAAGTATGAGCTTGCTTTGAGGATCTAAAAGCACCCGACGGTGCATGATTTGACTAGACTGAACGAAAGAGCTCTGTACTTTAACCAAAAGGGCTTAAAACACAACGTCTGTCATTGTCGTGTATTTTAAACAGCTTGAATGAATATGAATATCATCATCATTCATTATTATTTGCTGCTTTCACTGTTAGATTCAGTGTGATGAATGCATCAAAACTATAGTTTAGATCCGTGGGGGACAGGAAGGTGCCCAACTTCCTCCACCATATAAAAAACGTGGAGGCTCAATGCATCCCAAACGGCATGACAAATGCTGATGACTAATGATTAGATAGCCTCATAGACCCGCACCACCTGCTTACCGAGCGAGGCTCACTGATTCCAACACCACAGTGAGTTCCGGCTTGATGGCAGAAATGATTTTAACTGGCACTGTAGCTAGTCAGTGGAAATCCCCCTCATCTGTAGAAGATGAATGTCATGGATAATTTTCAGCCTGGCACTGCCCAAAGAACAAATCCACAAAAATAAGTTTCATCTGTAATAAGAGAAGAAGAATTCAGTTATTAGTCCATTTTTCTATTTTTTTCAGGAGATTTGATTTTCAGTTTATAGGTCACTTTTCCCCGCTGATTCCAGGTGGAAGTATAAGCATCTTCAGGTTAAAGCTGCTCTAATCAATATGTTTATTCTGACAGTTCAAAGGAGTATGTGTAATATGAAGGGGGATGCTTGTAGTGACAAACCCACAAATAATTATTACCTGACTCTGAAACACACCAGTGTTTTATGCTGAATTCATGTTTCAATTCAATTCAATTCATTTCAATTTTATTTGTATAGGGCCAATTCATAACAGAAGTTATCTCAGGACACTTTCAAATGGAGCAGGTCTAGACCGAACTCCTTATAACATTTACAGAGACCCAACAGTACCACCATGAGCAAGCACTTGGTGACTCGGACAGACCCCGGCTCTAGTGGGAGGTCGTCTGCCTCGACCAGTTGGGGTGAGAGAGAGAGAGAGAGAGAGAGAGAGAGAGAGAGAGAGAGAGAGAGAGAGAGAGAGAGGTGCCCTGCAACAACAGTAGCAACAACTACACTAATAGTAGTGACTGATGATGATGAACATGAAGGAGATGATGACAAAAATGACAACAACAATGGGGGACAATGAGCAGTGACAATAGTAATAACAGTCACTGTAGTAATAATAATAATAATAATAATAATAATAATAATAATGCGTTTAATGTGTTAAAATGCACTAGAATACAGGAAATGGCTTCTACTTAATTGAAAATGTTCTTGGGGAAGACCCCCAGACCCCCTGGGGATTTATGTCCTTCATACATCCATGTCACTGTGTGTTCTTCACAGTCCAACGTTGGAATCCACACAGTTCTTGTGGATGCTGATCCTAACAGCAAACTAACCTGAGTAGTCTGTCTAGTTAGTCTGTTTTAAGGCTATATAATGTGACATATAAAACGTGTCTAAAGTGCCCTCTACAGTGGTGAGGACGCGCTATATGTGCCATTTTTTTTCTTTCCGCCCCTACCCTTCAAAAAGTCTGTGCACGCCACTGGTCGTATATGATATCTGTAAGTCAGAAAGTGGGCATGTTGATAGAGGAGGAGATATGTATAAATGATACATGATGCATTTCAAGAGCAAATTGAATTAAAAGGTCCCTTTTCACTCAGCTCACCATTAAATTGAAGGACGAGATGAATATATTTAATCGTTCCATTACGCAGCGCTCAGAAAAACAACTCCAGAGATTAGCTGTTACAGTGTGACACCACTTGGTGTTAGCCATATGCAAATTCATGTTCCCTCTATTTTCAATAGTAAATCACACCCACACAGAAAAGGAGAGAATACTGCTGGACAAGAGTGGGAAGTGAGCCTATCATTTGAGGAATCTCTTTCACAATCGGCGCTGGCTCTAAATACCTCTGTTTAATTGCTGTGTCATGACAGGATAATTACCACTGTCATTCCAACCATTCAAGGGGACTAACAGGCCTGCAGACTACCTAACACTTTTTGCCTGTTGGCATGGTTCTGCAGGGAACTGTGGAAGAGTCAGGGTGGCATTTAAAGATAAGTGGCTGTGAACATTAAAAGAAGGAGTGATGTGCTGCCTCAAAGCTTACACTGACACTTGTTCATTTGTGCTAATGTACTCCTCACACCTTGCAAGACCACAGCAACACCATCAATGAGTCAGATGTGATATAGTTTTAACAAAGTTCAAATCCAGACTGGATTGCATTCAGATTACAACACGACTGTGCATTCCATAGCTTTTGTGTGATAGTTGCCATACTGTAAATGTGTGTCAATAATTGTTTGTAGAAAGTTATTCTAACTATATTCTCTTCTTTTGTTCTTTTTTTTGATCTCTAATAAATACACTGATGCACTTGTCATGGGACTTTGTCAAAAACCCCTGCACACATTATAAATGCAGTGTGTAAAACCTGCATTTTAAATGTGATTGCTAAGACATGGTGACATTCTGCATGAGCTTATATCAACATCAGCTGTCCTGAGAGCTGCTCTCACATTGCTGACAACTCCTACAATGCATGAAGACATTAGTCGCACGCAGGGTGCCCAGTTTAATTTAGAAAGAGTTAGAAAAAAAGGAAGAAAAGCGAAAGAAAGGTGCATTGTTGTGAGTTTCACATGGACTGAAGAAATCAGCATGTTTCACAGCATTATTGGCAGGCTACGCATGCATGCTCGTTTGCACAGGCAAAGTGGTCCCTGGAGCTGGATGCATTTCAGGTGCTAAAAGGAGAAGCATAAGCCATCATTGATAGAGAGGGCTTTAGGAAATGCAGCATGGAAACAAAAGCTGATCGATAACTATGTGGTCAATAACCTTAATGATCAATAACCTGTCCACCTACACAAAGGACATAAATATTTCACACTATTGGATTCTTTTTTTCTTCACAAAGCAGCGTTGACAATGAGAAATGTTTGGCCATGTATTGTTCGCACAAGTGAATTGTTTTATCATTGACACAGAGTTGATGGTGTTACTTTATAGGCCCATTATTGAACTGACCTCCTCACTGATTTATTGATGTGGGATTTAAATGTGCAACCGAAGAGAAATCAACTCGGCAACAATGTCAATACTCGCCATGAGTAAATGTATCAGTGAGCACCTTTGTACGACGTTTTTAGACTGCAAATCACACGGAAAGCTTAATTTATCGCGGCAAGTCTTCTCCTTAAGGAATTTGATATCTTGCCCTCGGGTCAGAGATACATGTGCAACAGATTTAAATTCATCATACGTTTACTTCCACATAACATTCTTAACAGACATTTTTCACAGCAGCCTTTTTTAAAGGAATAACACAGGTGTTACCAATGATTCTGGTTAAGGTTCTGTTCCATTTAGTGTAGCAGAGCCTTTCCATTGAGCCAACATGCACAATAGCTGTACCCGACTCGGTTTGACCTGAATGGAACGGAACCTTAATTAGTATCATTGGTAACACCTGTGTTTACCCTACTGTTTCATGTCAAAATGGCTGCAACTTAGCAGTTTCTCTTATTTTACCTTACCCATATTTTTGCTTTGGTCATTTTTAAAGTTCTGCATTGTTTCAATGGTATCAGCACTTTTAATGTCTTTAATGTAACTTATTTTAGCTGTATGATGTCTTCTTGAATTCAAACTGAGGTGTGATGTTTGCTGTGGCAAAACATCTATTTAACTTAGAAAAACTGTAGTAATGTGATGATGCATGGAATAACAAGCTGGACCTTCTGACACTCACTGCTGGACCTTTTTGGGCCTGTGTGCTGACCCAAGACATTAACTTCTGAATGATTCCTCAACAAAAGCACCTCTGTGGGTTCATTGCCATGTGCACTAAGTCAGTTAGAATACGGCTCGCGTCACTGTTGAGAGAAAGGAAAATCATTCACTCATGAGCACATCTCATCTCGGCTACGCATGACTTCAATAAAACGTGACTCTGCACATGATCTATTTGTGTTACACACTTTTGATTTTGCAGATTATCTTGTAGCATGGTTCAGACAAACACTGTATAACTGGATTTTATGAGCTCAGAGCATTGAACACTCATATTTTCACACTTATCTGTGGTTGAGGTGTAAATAAGGCTGATTTATATAAGCTACATATTGTAGAAGTGGAGATATTTACTGGCAGGGCTGAGCTCAGCAGGGCTACCGCAAAAACATATACTACAGACAAACAGCTTTTTGGTCTAAATGAGGTGTTGATTATAATACAATACCCCTCATCAGGAAACAGAAACACTCTGCAGATCCAACAGTTGGTTCTCCTATTTATAGCGTTGGGAGAGAGTTGTTACTTTTCACAAATGTGGACTGGATTGTGTAGGAACATAGAATTATCCAAAATGAAATTACTGCAGTTGTGTTTGCCAAACAGAGATTTTACAGCCAGAACATTCACCTTGATATCATCTTCCATTTAATGTTTGTTTCACACAGTGGCATCATTTTCTATCATCATGTATATAAGATATGTTGATTATGCTGGGAGTTCTTCCAAAAGATCACACCAATAACAAAATGTTCTTTATGATTATATTTATCTGATGAGCCTTTTGGTATATTTATCTTCTGTTTAAATTCATACGTCCAGTGAATTTACCAAAAAGACAAAATAATAAGATTGTAATGCCATCTAGTGGATACATCACACATTGAAAACAGTATCCTCCAAAAACATAGAGGTGATGAGTATAGCAGGGTACAGTACAGGTATATACAGGCCTATTCACTAAAACATATTGCTATGAGAGGCTTTTCTTCTGCTAGACTAGATTTCTCCTCTGTTTGAACTGTAGTTTGAACAAGAGAGCTTGGATACTTACTTAAACTTGGATTTAAATTATAAACAGGGATACATTTAATGTTTGCTTGAACAACTTCCAGTCATATCTTTAGTCCTGATACTTAATTGTACCTGTGATTCCATGTCTGATATTGGTTGGAGTATGTTATTATGGTATGAAGGAGGGGAGACATTTTACATGCCTGTACCCAGAGGCACATAGTCTCATAATCCATCCATTCTACTCATTTTTTGTTGATTGCTTCTATAAAATTAAAATAACTTTAATCGTCTGTACTGTGAAAATATGACTTTCTTGTCCGTGTCAGTTACATGCTTTAAAAACATGCAATTGTTGCTGAATGTTTGAGCATACATGCACACACTGTAGTGTTCATGTGGTACTTTTCATTATTGATCTTGGGCAGTTTGACCAAAAAATCTCAGTACAAATTTCCACATTCTGGAAATTTTCCACAGCTCTCAACCACATCTCTTGGCCTCCATCAGCGAGTGGAGTTTGCTCAGTTGCCAAGGAGATGGTTCCGTTGTAATCACGTGAACTAAGTATGAAATTTCAGCCACATGATCAGATCAGGATCACATCATCACATGACACAACTAGAGAGAGAATATCTCTGTGCTCTGTGACCACCCTTAAACAATGCCTTTGTATTTTAATGATCCCTGCATTCTGATCTGTATCTGTGATAAAGTGCACTGTGAATATTAAACACTGTAACTGTATGATATATATTTTTTTACATTTGATTCTGATGGGCATTATCTTTGAGGGATTTCTTCACAGATTTTTGTCCAGAAGTGTTGTGCCTGTGTTTTGACTGGCATCCCAGACGTTGACCATGGACATTCATTCTTGACCTTGGAAACAGTGTATGTGACACAGTAATCTCAGCTCCACTTACTAGCTTTTTGGGAGATTTCAGTTGTCTCTCATCAGCGAATAGATCTCACTCAGGTAAGATCAAGGAAGGAACTTCTGTCATAGGTACTTGTATATGGGGGTTGATGGTCATGTTATTCAATTCAATTTTTCAATTCAATTTCAATTCAATTTTATTTGTATAGCGCCAATTCATAACAGAAGTTATCTCAGGACACTTTTCAAATAGAGCAGGTCTAGACCGAACTCTTTAAAACATTAATTACAGAGACCCAACAGTACCACCATGAGTAAGCACTTGGCGACAAGGGCAAGGAAAAACTGCCTGTTAAAAGGCAGGAACCTAGGACAGACCCTTCGGCTCTAGGTGGGTGGTCGTCTGTCTCGACCAGTTGGGGTGAGAGAGAGAGAGGGAGAGAGAGAGAGAGAGAGAGAGAGCGAGAGACAGACAGACAGACAGACAGACAGGTGCACAGCAACGTGTTCAGAGACAATAAGGCCAGAGCTTAACCTGTCATGGCAGAGCCCCAGTCAGGTCAACTATGGTGCATGGTAACTGCAAAAACTACACAGACTCACAGAAACTATTTAGCAGATTTTGGTTGCATGCACTCTGAAAGTTGTTCCATATCATTTTACTGACTCCAGAGTCTCTCACCGAGTCTTTGAAGAAATAATATGGCTTTGGCTCTTAAAGTTCTTGATGTGAAAACAGAAACAAAGTGAAAATTGTGCCAGCACACACACCTGCACGTTGTGTAGAGGCCATGCAACCACACACAGAAATTCCATTTTTGTGCAAGACTGGATTACCCCACACTCCAGGGGCATGGATGACCATAGATTCAAGGTTATCCCTTTTTGCTACTTTAAAAAAGGAATCTATTATTTAGGCCTAAATGCATATCAGTATGCAATATAAACAGTTTAAGTATAACTTGAATAAAAGAAACATGAATTTACAGAGGGTTTCTGTGATACAAATCCTCCCGGACTACACTACCCAGCGTGCACCAGGACTGGCGTACATCGGCGCGATTGGCTGACGTAACCCCGCCCCTGATACTCCCCTCCTAGTCCTCTGGTAAACTGACACATTTTACTGCAGTGGAGCTCACCGAGAGCTCCGTAAACAACCACAGAAGAGCCGGAGCTGTCAGAAAATAAAACTATGGCGACTCACGCTAGCACGTGCTGCCGCTTGTTTAATAGACATAACAGTTTAACACATTTCAGGACACTGGTACAGTGCGTGAATGGGGACATTCAGCGACTGTACTCCAGTGCTACGCACAAGGAAAATAAACTTGAACTTGGAGACTCGACTTTATCTGCTCCCAACTTAGCCGCATCTCCGAAAACCAGGTCAACACAGGTAATGCTGACTCAAACACACTTCTTACAAGTCATTCTTGGTGCTGAGGTTTTCACTGTGAATGTGTAACCACAGGCTGCTTACTGGAGTCATGAGCTAACGTTAGTTTATGAGTGAAGGCATGGTGGGTGAAAGTGGGGTCAGTTTGAAACAGAGCCACAAGCTCTGCCCTGCTAAGGCTAAACTAGCAAACACTATTAGGCATTAAACATTAAACTAGCAACAACAACTGTGTTGCTAAAGGGGTTTGTTGGAGGACACCAGAGATTGTACAGTACGGCAGGTGCTTGTACCCCTCACATAAACACTGTGGTAGTTGGAACACACTAAAAACCTACCTTTGAGTTGGCTGTGGTTAATCTTATAGTGAAGTTATAGTTAGCCTATAGTATTGCTACAGTCATTCCTATAGTATTTCTATGGTTTTTCACGAAATTAATATAGTTGTACTGTATTTTTATATAGTATTACTATAGTATGTTCTACAGTTAATGCTATAGTTAATACTATACATTTACTAAAACATAATCATAGTATTACAATAGGAATGTAATATTGTGTGCTCAAGAAACAACTACAGAAACACTATATAATATAATATAAAATAGTACATGGTCTAGGAATACTACAAAGCTATAGATACATAGTGTTACTAATGAAATATTGTAGGGCTACTATAGCTGATAAGCACTACAGAAAAAAACTATAGTAATACTGTAGCTGGTAAACAAATACTATAGAACACTACAAACCTACTACAGGACATAATACAATTCCTATAGTAATACTGTAGTTTGAGAAGATCAGTGACAGGGGGAATTATAAAGGAAGGTATCTTATTGAAGGGTGTTTCTGAGAAGTAAAGATGGCTGTTGTTGGAGGTATTTTCAATTTTTGAATCAGCCTCAGTTACTGTGTCTTCTACTCAGAAACAAACAGAGAGGCATACATATTCAGTATTAAGTTTGGTACTGTGATTAATTACAGTGTGTGTAATCTACTCTTGACTCAAGTGTTTGCCTATGTGCTTATAGCTTCTGACATAACAGCAGCCCACTGTTGACAGTCAAAGGTCATCAGCCATTTACAAAGCCATGTGCAACACCCTCAGTGTGCCTGACTTTGTCAAGTCTTTAGATGACTTGATCCTTTTATGTAAATGTAACTAATTCAGGTTTATCACAGCCCCTAGTGTGTCATATCTTGCAAAGACTAATCAAACCATTTTCTCATTTAGGGACACAGATTCAGCCTCAGACTAATATTCTTTCACATAATACGAATAAGAAAAAAATAAATGCACAGAGAACAGAAGTCTTGTGTTTGATGAAAATTTTGATAGCAAAACAAGACAGCAGTGTTACTGTATCCTCATTATGAGCCATTTCTATGTCAGTGCCATTGTCCTGTTGTCTTTATTCCCAGGAGAGGCTAAGAGACGACAGAATACTACCCTTTTCAGCATTCTTGACTGACAGCTTTGGCCGGAGGCACAGCTACCTACGCATCTCTCTGACGGAGAAATGCAACCTCCGCTGTGAGTAGATGTTCCCACTGTGACATCTACTGCTAGTGCTAACACCACCACCACCACCACAACTTTTACTGATAATGTTAGATTGCACTGATCATCACAGGAATGCAGTTTTCTCTCCCTGTAGAGGTCAGGTTCAGCTGTAAAAAAAACCCAAACATCTCAAGCTGGTGATGCTTCAGCAGATGTCTCTAGAGATGGGTGCAGAACTTTCATCTGATTAAAGAACTTATTCTGAACATCACCTTAACAGTAGAGTATGTAAAGCGATGTTTTGAACATAGATTTTGTAAATAGAATGGCCTTTAACCTTTTGGATTTATACATTTAAATGGAAATACATGGTATGTAAAATTATATAAAAAGTAGTAGTAGTTTTAGTAGGATACATCAATGTTTACATTAGTTTTCCACATATTACTTAGAGTCACGTCTGTGGCACATTGGCCTTGGTTTCAGTTCCCAACATAACCTCACTTATCTGAAAGAAGGGAAATTTGTGATAATGTAGGTTAAAAGCATCTCTTGAGTGGAAAATTACATCTTTGGTGTCTTATTCTCATTTTACCTTCCACCTTACTATCCACCTCCATTTCCAGGTCAGTACTGTATGCCAGAGGAGGGAGTGAAGCTGACACCACGGAGCCAGCTGTTGTCCACCTCGGAGGTATTGACCCTGGCTCGCCTCTTCGTCCAGGAGGGGGTGGAAAAAATCCGCCTCACTGGAGGAGAGCCCCTCATCAGACCTGATGTACTGGATATCATCTGTAAGCAACTTGTGAAAGATTGAGTTGATAGGGGTTGTTAATTGAGTTGGTGTTAAGGTATGTTGTCCTTTGTGATTCCGGTGTGCCATCATTTATGTAGAAACACGGTTGTGTCCACTTCTACGTAAGATTGCAGTTTCTTTTTTTGAGACATAAAGCGAGGACATTAACAGCTGTTTTGAGTTGTTTCAACACTTGTTACCAACTTGTGACAAGCACAAACTGCTGCATGCGCTTTACCATATGACTAAGTGGATGCAGTGACAGTCTTTTCAGAGGAATGATTCAGCATTCAGTATCCAAGGCTATCAGTGATTTATGTGCTTATCCTGTTGGCGAGACTAGAACTTCCCAAAGTGACACAAGGAGAGGAGCAGGTCTAATCTTCCAGGCATGCCTCGAGGTTAAGGCATACTACATGTGGAAGGGGGAATGATTTGTTACACCACACATGTGCCTAGTCTAATGACATATTATCACACCATTTTGATTTTACAGCCTAATTTATAGATGAACCATTGCATCCTCGGCCACAGAGGATGATGTTATCGGAACATTAAAGCATGATGTGAATGAACAAAGCAATGTGGTGTGACTGATTGGTAATGCCTTTGGAGAAAGATGGCCATAGGCTGCCAACAGCCCCATAAAGATCAGCAATTATCACTGTGGTATGTGACAGGCCACCACTGTGACCTCACATGACCCTCAATAAAGTTTAGTGGAGTGAATCATTTGCAAATGAAACAGTAACCATTGTGGTTGTTTTTTAAATTTGATTGTATGTGCTTTCAGGGATGACAGTTATATATGCATACATGTCTTTCAGTGTTTTTAGTATTCATGCAAGGAGTGCAATTCTAGTCCAAAAGACATCACCAATGACATCATTATTAGACATTTTCATATTACCACTGCAGTTTTACTCTTCAGTCTAAAGGTGTCATGTATTAGCAAGCTAGCTTGAGTTTTGTCAGTTAGCTCAGTTAGCCGTGCAACTGTTACACTTGGCAGATACTGGTGTAAATATTTAGCACCACAGTTTTCTCTCTGTTTCTCACTGTTTCCCTTCTTTTTTCCTCTTCCTTGTTCCCATGTTTGCTCTCACACTTTGCAGCAGAACTGAGGAAGCTGGAGGGTCTGAAAACCATTGCAGTGACAACCAATGGCATGAACTTGGCCAGGCTTCTGCCAAAGCTCAAAGAGACTGGCCTTGACCTGATTAACATAAGCCTGGATTCACTGGTCCCTGCCAAATTTGAGTTCATTGTCAGGCGGAAAGGTAGGGAAAAGTATTTGACCCATAATGTCAGCTGCAAGACTGAAAGGAATGGTATGGTATGAAAAAGGGAGAGATTAGTAAAAGGATGTTAAAGGATGAAAGTGTTAGAGAAAAGCAGTTTTTGATGCCCTGCTACATATAATCTTAGAATAAAGCATTTCAGTATGTTTAACTGCAGCGTGTCTATCCCTAGAACATGGTGTAACAGTGTCAGCTTAGTTCCACGGTTGCAGCTCTCTTTGTCTGTCTAAAACCACAAGTTGTTGATAGCCTAAATCAATACTGTGTATATATGTGCCTATTGTTGTGGGCCAGTGCCTCTTTGTTACTGAAGGAACCTGCAAGCTGTAAATACAGGTGTAGCGGAGGTGACAGCAGGGCAGAGCTCTGGGTGGTTGGCGTATAGAAGGTAGACACAGATGGACTGACTGAGGTCAGGAAATGAAGGAGAGGAAACGAAGCAATGGCAGTACTGGCTCATCATTTTTTTTCTTCACAATTAATTTTTCAGTGAAAGGTTTAGCTGACACTAGATCGCTAGGTATAGCCTGAAAGAAATCTTGTCTCTCTGTAAGCTTATTTCAGATTTTGAGTGCAGCATATTTGACATTTAATTGCAATTATTAGAATTGTAGATCATTAAACAGAAGCCTCAGCCAGTGTAATCCTACCTGGATTTGTGGGTTTTATTCAGATGAAAACAAATGATGAGTCTGACCTTGGCAGTTTGCTGTGAAAGAGCTCTGGCTGCTGCTGAGGGATTACTTGGAGATGTTTACATACCACTGGTTTGTGGCAAGTCGTGAGCTTAGTCAGATCTTTAAAGACAGTGAACAGAGAAAGCACAACTTCTGTTTTAAAGGCCTGTAAAGCTGAGGCAGTGTGTGATCTCAGATTGTCTTGTGCCTGTCGTATGGTTCAATACATTTCAATCTAAAAACTTCCAACAGATCACACACCATCTCCACCTTAGATTTGAATTGATAGCCCAAAATTCAAAGATATCAAAGTATGATTAATGCGTTATTGCAAAACGTTGATAAGTTTAAACATTTCATCATCAATTTCTATCTCTGTTTTTTCCAGGGTTCCACAAGGTCATGGAGGGCATTGATAAGGCCATTGAAATGGGCTACAACCCTGTCAAGGTACAAGTTCAAACTTGCTTTTGCCGAGAAATATTTACTGTATTTTAGTTAATTTTATTCATTATTAAATCTCCTTTTTATTTATCATTTTTTCTTCATATGAAATTAGGACTTTTTGCTGACCTTTCTACAATATAAACATGAATATTTACTTTATGACTATTTTGACTGGAAAACAAAGTGATGTGATTAGTGAATAGGGATGTTACGATACACTCAACTCAAGATTCCTTTATTTCTCAGACAAAAATATACAAAATATATTTTCTCTTACATTTTCTTTATCAAATCATACGATCCTTTTTTATTTCTGAGGTAGGGTATAAACTGTGCAAAAATGTCGTGAGCAAGCAAGGTCAAAGTAGATAGTGCCATCTGCTATTTAAAGAGTGTCATGATTTATTTTTTATCTCACCAATTTAAATCTTCACGTGTGTATTGCAATTGAACTGTCTTGCAATATACCGCTATATACCTTTACATTCCTATTACTGAAGCAATTTTCAGTGAAGTTTGCTTCATCTTGTATTTATGACCATTTTTAGACTTTGTGAATACTCTGAAACCTTTATGGATACGTGTGTTCATTATTGGAGTGAGGTAAAACATTGGCCAACAGAACTGCTGAATATAATATATCATCCATATCCTATGACTCTTTGCCCAAAAAAAGTTACATAATCACCAACCTGCTTCCTGATGTAATGTATGTGACTAGTATTGCATACCAGAGTTCCCCATTGCACTGTGCATGGGGAGAATGTTAAGAAAAACAAATATCTGAAGTGGCTGACCTCTTTAGACCTAATCATTCTGTGAGGTGTTAGCTACTGCTGTGGGAGTTTTGGAATGCAAAGAAAGCGTAAAAAGTTCTTACTGTTAAGGGGTGACTGCGTGTTTGCTAAGATGTTAAGATGGTTAGCTTGACACCACTGACTGCAGAAAGCTCTACTTCCTCCTTTTCCAGAGAGGTTCTTGGCACATTTGACAAGAAGAAGCTAGCTGTAGATGAGATAGAGTGAGTCTGCAGTCTGAGTGAAGAGCCTATGTTTCAGATTGTATGTGCAGCAAATGTGTCACCAGAATGTAAACAAGAAAGAAAGATGGAGGAACATTATTCCCTGGAGTGACCACCAGTCATCGACCAGTAATGGATTAATAATCTGTCAGGAGTATTTCAAGTCTTGTAAAAACTACAGGCTGTGTTATTAAATATTGATGCATGCATCTCCAGTAATTCATTCTATCTGTGCAGATGCCTGTGTGGGTACTTCTAGCTACTGTGTGGTTTGGGCCTTGAACTTGGCATCCTTACAGTTGAGACGCAACAGGCTGCAGAGGAGATGAATGTACAGTTTAGTCATCAGTGCCTGTTGGTGTGTGCTGCCCTCTGTAGGTTAACTGTGTGATCATGCGAGGCCTCAACGAGGACGAGCTGCTGGATTTTGTGGCACTGACAGAGAAGAAGCCACTGGAGGTGCGCTTCATCGAATACATGCCCTTTGATGGTGAGTGCTCACTTCCCACAATGTCTTATCACACAGGTCTGAACAGCAGTTCTTAAATCATCCAATTGAATATTTACTGTATTCATATAAACCTTTCAAGAGTAAAGTAACACCAATGAAATGGTATTACCAAAATAACTGCAGTGTTAAATCAGGGTATAGTATGTTTTTAGCCACTCAGCTAAAGAAGAAAATTGTGTTCACTGTTCAGTTTTGCTTGCAGAAACATTACTGATGTACTATCACACACACACACAAGTCACTGGTTGTTGAATTGTCAGTAAGCTGAAAGATGCTGTAGCTTGTGATATGGTATAGCCTTCTCTGAGCCGCACTGCTTCTTCTCCTCTCTGCAGGAAACAAGTGGAACTTTAAGAAGATGGTGAGTTACCAGGAAATGCTGGACCGGATTAGGCAGCAGTGGCCCAACCTGGAAAAGCTTCAGACTGGACAGACAGACACTGCCAAGGTCAGTGTGTCTGACTGTACCGTATTCATTCATCCTGTCAGTAGCTGGAACACTGGCCAACAACATTTATTCTTCATTAGCTTAGTGTGCATTATTTCTCTCCGGTACTTAATCCTCCTGATCACCTGAAACTCTGTCAGACTCAGACCTTTCAGAGCACACTGTGGTATCTTGTCAGCAGACACATGTTTGTAGTGCTGCTGGTCGATTCATTAGTTAGCCAACACAAAACTGAAATCAACATTCACAATCTTCCGACAAATCTTATTCAAGACCAGATCTCAAGATATCAAGTGTCTGATGTAAGAGCGAGATCAGCCAGATCAGCCAACACTTCGGCTTGAATGCTTTGAACCATTTGTAAAGAAATTGTTCACATGATCATTGTTTAACACTTTTTTTAACAGACATTTCAAGTTCCAGGCTTCAAGGGTCAGGTGGGCTTCATCACCTCCATGTCTGAACATTTCTGTGGCTCCTGCAACCGCTTACGCATCACTGCAGACGGCAACCTCAAGGTAAAGCTACAGTTGTTAATTGTTAGGCTGTTAATGAGGTCTGTGACTGTGTTAATGTAGCTCACTTATAGATTTACATACTACCAGTACCTATGAATAATCTCATCCATGATTCTGTTTTCAATCTTTGACTGCTTCCTGTCTGTCAGGTGTGTTTGTTTGGGAACTCTGAGGTGTCCCTAAGAGATGTCTTGCGCTCTGGGGCACCAGATGAGGAGCTACTGCAAATCATTGGAGCTGCTGTGGGCAGGAAGAAGAAACAACACGCAGGTAAATTTGTGCACTTAGTTTATATGCAACACATCACTTGTGGAATATACTCTGAGATTATTCAGGCATTAATATCTTCTTGTTTGTGTCTTCAGGCATGTTCAGTATCTCCCAGATGAAGAACAGGCCTATGATCCTCATTGGTGGGTGACATGGCTGTACGTACAAATCACTGACACTCAGTTTGTTCTGTCACAATTAATTAATGATGTTGAGGTCATTTGTTTTCTACATTTACAGCCTGTTCAGCTCCAAGTTACATTTACATTTGAACTGATAACAATTACTAACTTTTATCTAGAAGGTGAATAATGTATCTTCATCTAAATATGAATGTTGTTTTATTGTCTTTATCCAACAGGCACTGCAACCCAAAGGCCGTTGTCTCTGCCAAAGCCACAAGACAACCAGAGAGCTTTCCCCATTGTCTGCCAACTTACAAACAACACATTCCTCTCTCCAACAGCAGCTCCTCACACGGGCCATTCAGGCAGCAGGAGAGTCCTGAACAGTGACGGTTCTTTGTGCCTTCCAGACTGCGCTGCTTCAACACAGGCAGCCAATGATTGCTGCTCTGGAACCTTAATGAGAGGGGATACCCAAGTCAGGTCACGTATCAACAAAGAAAACTCTAATGCGACGGACAACCTCCACCACGTAACACCCCATCACTCCTCTGAGTTTGATAATGGTCTCACTTTCACCAGTTGTCACACTAAGACTGCAAGTTTTACTACACGCACAAATGTCACGAGCTACACTAATGAAGACTGTCTCAGGTACGCACAAGCCAGGGGTCCTAATGCTTTGAAAAGCCACTTACTGAGGACCCCGGGAACACCTATTCTTTGCACACTACTAATCAATGCCAAAACAAATCTTAAACACTACAATGTTAGACTGTGCCATCAATCAAGTTCCAGCGAAGACCACACTGTCAAACTCAGACAGTTTGTGAGTGATCAGACCACATCAGACATCAACAGTAACCTGAATGAAGCCAGTGAAGCCCAGCTGACGCATACAGACGCCCAGGGCCGAGCCACAATGGTGGACGTTGGGGGGAAAGTTCCCACGCGTCGCACTGCCACAGCCCGCGCCACCGTCATCCTGGGCCCCACTGCCTTCCGGCTGCTTCGGGACAACCAGCTGGCTAAGGGCAACGCCTTGGCTGTGGCGCAGTTGGCCGGCATCATGGCTACCAAACAGACCTCAACCCTCATCCCGCTCTGCCACACGCTCCCCTTGGACCACGCCTCTGTCACCTTTGACCTGGATGAGGTGCAGAACGCCGCCATCATCACGGCAACCTGTCACACTACAGGCCGGACAGGAGTTGAGATGGAGGCTTTAACAGCTGTCTCTGTCGCTGCGCTGACTGTCTATGACATGTGCAAGGCGGTAAGCCATGACATCACCATCACAGATGTAAAGCTGGTCAGTAAGACGGGCGGGAAGAGGGACTTTCATCGTCACGCTTGACTTCCTCCCCCACCAATGAATCCAACACAGGAAAACTGAGAACGGACTTAAGTCATATTTATCTGCAAACTAAAGTTTATGCCATCGGAATAATGTGAATTATATATTTGTTATAATTACTCGATCTGTCACTGATCTTCACAGTCACTCTCATTTAGCTGTGCTTTTCAAACCATTTCAGTGTCATATATGAAATCATTTATTTGCTGTAATACATAACAGATGAAGGACTGCAGTGTTTCTGTTTATCTCTAGAGGGCACTCATGTATTACATTCACAAGCAAAGAACAAAGCCAGGACGTCCTCAGCGTTATTGACATGTTGAATGTATTTGTCTTTTATTAGCTCATGTGAACTTTGAAGATAATTCCATTCAGGATGAAGCCCAGGTGCCTGACCTGAAAGCTGAGCAGAGGAGTATGTTTCCGTGTCTTTCCCAGGTCTGCTGGTAGACATCATGTCTAATTGAAATGTCACATGCTCTGTATGCCCCTTTACTTACCTGCACTGATTTGCTGTAATTAACAGCACTTTGAATGTTTTTACAGTTGGAGTTTATTCAGTTGTATGAAGGGTAACTCGTTTTAGTTCTCTGTACTTCACTGGAAACAGTAGATATGTGTACTTACACCACCGGACAGTAGAGGATCACAGTAAGATGACTGTTTTTTAACTCTTGCTTTAAAATATCCACCATTCATATAATGGCTGATAACACAAATAATCCATTACACGACTAATGCTTTTCTTGTTTATTTGTTTTCCCCTCTCTTTACCCCCAGAAGGAACTTGATTGATTGTTGATTCGATGTCAGTTCAAAGTTTATAGTTGTATGTGAATGTGTCATTCTGACTGTGTGGTGATGCAGCCTCTATGTATTGCATGTCACATTTATGTTGTTAGTATTACTGTAGGTACCATGCTCTCCGGTCTGCACCAGCATCTCTCACCTGTTGTCTCTGGAGAACTGATTATTGATATTTTTGTGTCATAGCATATAGTTGATTGTATTCACTGCCTCCAGCTCTCCTCATTCACTGCTCATTTTCTGAAAGAAGTACATGCAAACTGCGAGTTGCTGGAGCATGTGTGGCATTTATTTTCCCTTATAAAAATGATAATATTCTACAGTCTTTCTCCTGTGATGTCTTAATGTGCTGAAAGTTGAGTATTTTGTTAGTCCACAAGGAGGTTTCTGTCAGTTACAGCACCCAGTGTGTCCCATGGTGTTTTATCTAAATAAACAGTAAAACCATATATGTATAGGGCTTTATCCCCGAGGACATTCATAATACGTATTTCAGTTGAACTGCTTTCTGATTTTATCAGTATAGGTAGCTTGAAGTCCAAAGTGCAGCAGTTGTTTTCTATGTTTTACCAGACTGAAAAGAAAAACAGGCCCACACATTTTTTTATACTCAGACTTTGTTCTGTCACTGGTAATCATGGGCTGATGATAGTGTTAGCAAGTCCAACAAATGTTGAGCAAAACAATATTAATATTACTAATTGCTCTGATTAGCCATTGCTATTGTTGGATACCAATATTGTTACTTTTCCACTGGCAGATGGAGCTGGAGGAGCTCCTATAAACCTTTGGTTTTAGTGACAGTGCTTTCATGTACTGCCAGAAAAAAATGCAGTTATGAGTCAATAAAATGGGAAATGGAAAAGAGTTATTAGTAAATAATTGAATATTGGAGGACATGAATGTAAAAAAAAAAAAGTACCGTTGTGAAATACAAATATGGCTAATTCACTGTTATTAACAATGTATAAAACAGTGTTCATTATTTCTTAATATATTTGATAGTTTTCAAAATGAAGACAATTGTGAGAGGTTTTACTCTACTTCGTTCTGTCAAAGTAAAACGTTGGTGTTACAAGGAACGTTGAAGGCTATGGAATGCCATTTTTTCAACCTTAAATGAATAACCACAAAAACAACAGAAAAACAAAAAAAAAAAAAACATAAATACAACAAAAAAAACAAAAAAAATAAACCCAAAACAACATCAAAAAAAAAACAAATACAAAAACAATAAAAGTACACACACAAGGCCACGGGTTTAAACCGGTTTAAAAAAGGCCTTAACAATCATCAAATACAACCACAAACACCCCCACATAAAAAAATAATAACACTTAAATAAATATGTCTCTGAAATAAAACCGGAAATAAATAAATGAGGAATGAATATATACATTTAAATATAAATATATAAATTAGTCAGTAGGTTTTTGTTCAAAAAAAGACATCTTTCATGTCAAATTCATAATTTTTTTTACTTTTATTTATTTAATAAATACCTATTTAACTATTTTGATATATTTATTTTTACATTTTATTTTATATATATATATATATATATATTGTCTCATTTATTTATTTAATTTTGAATAAAATTGCACTCCAAAGCAGCAGCAGTTACCATGGCAACAGTTGACAAACAGCAGCTAACAGGAAAACAGAATAAAGTCCAGTTGAAAAACAGTGGAAAAGTGACAGAAAGGAAACTTGGCTACAGAAAGAGAGAGAGAGAGAGAGAGAGTGTACAGCAGTAGTGACAGTAAAGGAGAGAGGACACTGAATAGAGGTTGGTGTTTAAGCATAATGTACTAATGATAACTGTGCTACCTCCACTGCGTAGTGTTCCACATTGTCTGCACATAGTGATGTTTGAGATTGTACTGCTGTTCTCCAGGAGCTGTGTAAACAGGAGAAGAATCCTCAACAGATTAAGAATAACACAACTCTGCTTAAACAAACACAAGACAGCCCTGACCGGAAGATGTCTGGGAGCAAAAAAGGTGGGTAGAGACAGAGCAGCAGGTCAAAGTATGTCGAATGTGGTAAAGGTCCTTCTTATGGTATTATATAACTAACGTTATATATAGTGTTAAAAACAACCTGTCCTCTGTCCCTAGATACCTTTAAGAATATCAGAGGCCTGGATGAGAATGAACAGCAGAGAATACAGCTGGAGGTAAATCATATAATGGTTCCAATGTCTTTTTAGTCTAATTTAGCAGTCACATATGTTAATATTTGCCCACAAATAAAAAGATATTTAACCTCAAAAACATAATAGACATTATTGTGGCACATTAGTAAAGCACTGAACAGAAATATCTAAAGGTTGCATTAGAAATCAATAATCCGGCATTGTTACCTGAAGTATAAACCAGCTGTGGATAACAGATAGTGTGAGAATATTGATTTATAGATTTACTTTACTGATGTTCCTGGTTTAATCACATTCAAATTTTTCTTGTGCTGGTTTAAAAACGTCTTTCTTAAAATTGTTCATCCACATTTGTAAGCAACATTTTGTTTTTTTCTGTACATTTACACAAAGTATTTAGTTTGCTCTTGCATCGCTGAGAGTCTGTAGCTAGATATACAGCCACAGCCAGGAGAGCGCAGCTTAGCATAAAGACTGGAAGCAGCGGGAAACAACGAACGGTGAATCATCTGCAATACTCCCTTTACCTTCATCCTTCTGTCCACAGGCATCTCTGCTGATGAGCAGGTCAGAAATTAAGAAGTTGAACAAGACTATTGCAGCAGAGCAGCTACGTATTCAAAACCTTGAACAAATCCTTGAGCAAAACAAGGACAAATTTCAAAAGGTTTTCAAGACGACTGAGAAGAAATGTTCGGATGCCAGAACGCTGTAAGCAGTAGTGGATTCCCTGACGTTGTGACATAAGATTTAAGTCAGTATTTCTTTCCCAATATTGTAATAATTGCAATGATGTTGTGTGTTGCCAGGTTAGAAAATGAGCACAAGTCCAAAGCAGAGACGATTGCTGAGGTAGAGAAGTTAACTGATGAAATAGGGAATGTGAAAAGGTAACGCTGTTCTCCATGTTTAATGTGCATAAAGTGATTGACCAGTAGGTGCTAGGAGAATAACCATAAATAATTCCAAAGCCATTCTAAAGGTATTAATCTGCCATGAGTATGTTTCAGTGGGATGCAGTGGAATCTTATATGGATATAAACATAGTCTTTCTTCTTCACAGTGACCTCTCTCAGACTGAGGACATCCTGAATAGATATAAGAGATACAAGAAAATCTTGTTCAAGCTGTCGCCTCCGGAGTGGCAGGAGGCCCAGGAGGCCGAGGCTTTTAAAGCTACAGTCCCGTCTAACAGAGACCCTCAGGATGAGCAGGATGAGGGGCCTCAGGAGTCAGCAGATAGGCAGGGTAAAAGTTAAAACCATCAACATATAAAGAAAGGACAACATGACAGCTCCCCAATGGTGAAGCCAAAACCTCTTGATCGCCCCCTGGTAGGGTTATATGTAGATGGTTAAAAGCCCAGAGAAGCAACAGGAAATAGAGGATAACTGCCAGGGGGAAGTTTGTTATTCCAGTACATGAGATATGAGATGACTATTGGAAGGCTGAGCTGTATTCAGTTGTTTCTACACCTTAAGTGCTAGATGCTGCTGGATCCTCACAAGAGACAGATTTTGATGTTTGGTGTGAATTGATGCAGCAGAGGCTCACATGTGCTGACCTTTAAGTAGTACTAGCAGTGTGATGGGAATGATAATGTGCACACAGGTTCGGAGAGAGGTGTGGAGTCCAGTCCAGGTCGAGTCCTGCCTTCTACTGGAGAGTCTACGCTGTCCTCGGTCCACAGTGACACACTGTAAGGAGACACCAACGCACCACAGCCATGATGAGATCAGTTTGTCCTGAAAAATCCCGTACTCTGATGCAGTGGATTTGGTGTTAGGTATTAGGCAAAATAATCACCAAAGAAAAACATACTCTCTGACCAACATCCCTTTATTTATTTATCACATGTTCTATTATTATTCTTGTTGCTGCTGTTTCATAAAGCCGTACAGAAAAACCTCTACCAAATGACTCTCCCCACACATATCATTACATCTCAATCTCTCCTGAGCCTAAACTCTTTCTTTCACATTTCAGGGTCACAAATTATAAAGAGGAAACGGACAGCTCTAAATATGAGGTCAGTTTTCCTGAAGCACTGCCATGTTTTATCTTGAGTGTGCTCATGCAGTTCTCACAGAGTGCCGTTACCTTCCCCCCTCCCGCAGGACAAACTGGAGCTCTACTTCTCCGATCCCCAGCAGCTACTGGTTCTGATGACGGACCTGACGGATCAGAACCTTTCCCTGATTCAAAACTCCACCAGGATGGATGAGACGCTGGAAGAGCTGCAGCAGACCTTCGAGACGGCCTCAAAGGAAATGTAAGCATCATATTTATTCAAAATGCTCATTGTAACCTGCAGTCCCTGCCTGGACATAATGATGTTAGACAAGACTGAATTATGTGCAGCATAAGAGGACACAACATGTACAAAAACAAGCTTATAACAATTATATGCATTATACTAAATATTGTAACTTCAAAGAGCGATGTAACATACATAAACATGTAAAGCGGGCACAAAGAATCCCATCAATCCTAACTCCTCTCTGTCTGAAGGAAAGAGGATGAAGAGAGGCTCACATTGCAGGTAACTGACATGCAGGAGAAGATCGACAGAGAGTCGGAGAGAGCTGCTGAACTCCAAAAGAAGGTTCAGCTCCATGACTCATTAAAAACCGAGGACCAGGTAAACAAGCAGAATGGACTGTAATGATAATAATGATCATTTTAAATTTGCACTTGGAAACAACACCCAGAAATCATCTGAAGTGGTGTCAGTAAACTGCACACAGAATGTTAATCCTTGCTCCATCTCCTTTCCTCCTCCTTCGCTCCTCCTTCCCTCCTCCCCTCTCATCTCCCTCGCTTCCTCTCCTCGCTCGCAGGATGTTTTGCTGGATGCTCTGGGCAAGAAGGTGACAGAGGTGCATCGCTGCTGCTTGGATAGCCGGTTGTCCCACCTCAGCACGTTGGAGAAGCTGTCCAGTGTTGAGTACCGCATGTCTTTGCTGCTCCAGCTCATTGAGAACATCCCTGAAGAAAGCTTGGAGGCACTGAGACAGATCAAGGACAGTGAGAGGATGAGCAGGTTTGCTTTGTTCATGCAGTATACTGTATATACATACTTTAGACAACATGACACATTAGCAAGTAGATGCTGTAATTCATCCAATAGTATCAAGTATTCATAGATTCTGTAAGTTTTTATGAGCTAGAAAGAGTAGATGATTGTTTATGGATTTAAATGTAGAAGTATGTTTTTTTGCAGACACACATTATTGTTCCTAGCAGACTATTTGTATATATGTCTTAATGTATGTCTGGGGGGAATCTTGGTTTAGTAACATCATGTTTGGACTCCAAATGGCTCCAACATTCACTCAAACTTTTGAATTATTGATTTTTTAATCATATAATTTTCAAATTTTAATTATATGTGTAAATGGCTGTGTTTCACGTATGAGTGTAATAATAGTGTGGGGGCAGTAATGAACAGTAACACACAGCACAGCAGTTTGTGGGAGTCCTGGCATGGACAGATGTCTCATTCTGGCTTTTCTGTCTTCAGTGGGAAAATACGATGTACAGAGTAAACTAATGGTAATGTGAGGAACTGAATTGTGCTGTTTCCCCAAACAGCATGTTACATGAGAACCCCTTCTTGTCGTACATGCTATATCACGTTCCAGGCTGCGTGAAGAACAGCTGAGACTGGAGAGGGAGAAACAGAGAGAACGGATGAAGAAGTGCATGCAAAGATCCCTGGGTGACTCCAAGAAAAAAGTAAATCATTCACTTTAAAATGGATACATGTACATTTTACGTTATACATTATATCACACATCAACCGGATTTATGGGAAATGTAGTTGTAATTTGGAGAAACATTAATAATAACTACCTATCTCAGCACAAAAAGATGTATGTTGAGAAATTGAGATTTTTTTGTGGGAAAAGTTTCTTTTCTGCTCTAATGTAGTCAGATCAATCCTTCTCGGTAATTACACAAACCTAAAACATTCTCTTTCTCTTTTAGAGGGGAAGAAAGCTCATGTCCAGATGCTTCCCTGTAGAGCAGAAGACCAAAGTCAGTGATGAGGAGGACAGCATTCCTGCTGAAGATGAACTCCAGGCCTACCTCTTCACCAATGAGGGCGCGGAGTAAAAAAAGGAATTAGCACATACTGTATAATGTTTGAAAGAAAGAAGTAGAATATAAAGGATAATACTGCAGTTTACTCTCTCTGAGGGTGTGTGAATCTTCAACTGCTTTCCAGAAATACATTTAGTTGTTTTGATTAGCTTCAAAATTGAGAGAGCTACTGGATCTGATAAGATTATACTTTATTGAGAGGAATTTAGATATTACAGCAGCACAAGGACACAAATAAGTACCCATTAATAGAGAAATTAAAAATATATAAGTATGAGTATATAAGATAAAGACAAATATAAAATAGAAACTTTAAAAGAGATATTCAACTCAAATTCAATTTACAGGCTATAACAGTACACATTCATACTATTCGTGTTGTACTTCAGCTAATAGTGCAACACTGTCTCAAGCTAAGTGACACAGTGGTGAGATTGGTTGCAAGTCAGGAATGTATGGTACATGTAAGAGTAATGTGATAGATCTCACCAGAATATTATATACAGTGGTATGACGATTCATTTTGCAATAGACAGTATAACATATACTGTATGAGTGTGTGTGTATATACATGTGGGTATATATATACACATACATGGTATTACAACATAATATAGCATAACAGTATAATATAGTGCAAAATAATATGAGGCGTGGTGCATAAGGTGAAATATACAGTATACCAATCTCAAGTACAGCAATGTATCACAGAATAAGATATATGATAAGTGGTGGAGAACTTTTATTTTCTGTGCAAGTGTTTTTACTCACTCAGAGTGAATAGGTTATTAGGAAGTCATTGATACTGAAGACTCCTGAGGCAGTTGCAGGGTACCGGCAGGCCCGAAGGACTGCAGCCACAGCGGTGAGGGAAGCAAAACAGCGGGTGTGGGAGGAGTTCGGTGAAGTCATGGAGAAGGACTTTCAGACGGCACCCAGGCACTTCTGGAAAACCGTCCGACACCTCAGGAGGGGGAAGCGGGGAAACATTCAAGCTGTGTACAGCGGGGATGGGACACTGCTGACCTCAACTGAGGAGGTAATTGGGTGGTGGAAGGAACACTGGGGAACTCCTGAACCCGACTAGACCAACAAACCCGCCCTTTGTGATAGAGGCAGGGCTGGAGTGTGATGGGGGATCTACATCAATTTCCCTGCGGGAAGTCACTGAGGTAGTCAAACAACTCCACAGTGGCAAAGCGAGATGAGTCGTCCAGAAATGCTGAAGGCTCTGGGTGTTGAGGGGCTGTCTTGGTTAACACGCCTTTTCAACATTGCGTGGAAGTC
>NW_026136703.1:4789389-4797628 GCF_905237075.1 Dicentrarchus labrax | reverse complement strand
CTGCAAGTGCGTGTTATGTATTGTGTGTTTCTGTTCTCACTGGGGGAAGTGTGCTGTGGGCACTGGCCGGGGTGGGGATGTGTGTTTTGGGTGCATGGCGTTTGGTGTTTCTGGTGTGGGGGTTGTACAGTCCATCGTGCAGGGACTAGAGTTCTGAGTGTCCGGGTCATCTGCATGAAGCAGTGGTGGTGGTGGCTCTGCAACAGGAAGGATGTGGCGGCGATTTCTCCTGTATGTACCTCCATTGGACTGGATGACGTAAGAGCGTGGCTCCTGGCTTATCTCCTTCACAGTCCCAAGTTGGTCATATGCTTTAGGGGTCTGCATACGCACCACTTGTCCCTCTGCCAAAGGTTGGAGTGGGCGACTCGACTTGTCATAGTGTCGTTTCAGAGTGAGTCTTTTGTTGAGGAGTTGGGCGTTGATTTGCTGGGCGTTCTTTGGGGCTGGTTCCAGTAGTTTGGTGCTCACGGGAATGGCTGCGCATGTCTGTCGTGACATCAGACGTTCAGCGGGGAGCCTAATGTTGTATCACGGGGAATGTTTCTGAGGTTCAGAAGATTGAGGAAGACATCGGTTCCATCTCGGTGAGATTTCTCCATCAACTGCTTGGCACTGCGGACCGCTCTCTCTGCAAGCCCGTTCGACTGGGGAAATTCAGGGCTGCTAGTGGCATGGATGAAATCCCATTGTCTTTAAATCTTCTAATGCTGACTGGTGTATTGTCTAGCATTGTCAGAGAAGAGGGTGTGCGGCGTGCCATGGACTTAGAAATGTCTTTTCAGCTTGGAGATCACAGCTGATGACGTAATGTTAGGGAGAAGGTCGATTTTGAACCCTCCAGAATATGAATCCACAAGCACTTGGTGGTACTTGCCATGCCACTCGAAGATGTCTGTGGCCACTGTGGACCATGGAAGGTCCGGAACAGAGTGAAGTTCCAGAGGTTGTCTCTGCTGATGGGGCTTGGTGCTGTTGTAACCCATGTTAAAAAATATGACATAAATAAGAATAAATAGTTTAAAAGCTGCATAAATTTCATTAAAATCATTTAATGTAAGTAAATTCATCAGAGTTAATTAAAAATGTTAATACAACAATAATTGAATGTTTAAGATTAAAAGTATGCTGACAGAAAATTCATGTTGCTAACCCTTTAAGGGACTAGTAATGCTAGACGCAGCACCTCAGTGACGCTGCAGCAGAGACCTGAGGGAGAGAGCAGAGGAGAAATCGGAGAAACGAGTGGTGGTTAATGAGCAGAGAAAAGAGTGAAAAAGTGGATTTTGCAGTTGAAAAACATAACTTACCTGGTCGGGAACTGACGGGGATTGTATGAGAACTAAGCCACACAGGAGTGTCATTATCATAGTTAAAACACCTTCTGAACTCCCCACAGGGCGACAAATGATTTCTTTCTCAGACTATGAATGAAGGGGTGCGCAGGGGGACCTTGATGGGTAATCTGATTTTTGTAATGACTTTGAAACCCATTTTTAAAAGGGCTTTTTGTTGATTTATGTTATATGACATTTTATGAGACAAGGTGTAGTCTGAACAGTGAGTTTTCAGTACTTTGGCCTTATTCATTCAGATGAAATGTTTTTTCTGCTGCATTGTGAAAACATATCAGCAAATCTCTTCTCAGATTGGATTTAGTCCAACTGTTCTGTAGAAGAAATTATTATTTTAGTATTGATTAAAGAACCATCATTATTAATTAGAACCATTAAAGAACATCAGGTCAAGTCTTCTGTCAGATTAAATATCAAATCCAATGTTTCAAAAAGTGGACAAACAGGCTCAAAATATTAAGTGTCTGAACCAACACAAGTTCTTATACTAACTGAAAAACAGCATGAAAGAAGAAATATGATCTAAACTGTAAGAGAGGTAACATTTGCAATAGCAGCCATGGGTGAGCAATACATATGAGATTATGTTATTTATTAGGATGGAATGACTTACACTAATTACCAAAAAACAGAAATTCCAAATGAATCTCAAAAAGCTGTAAGGCAGAGGACACTGCTAAAATATCTTTCACTTACTGACTTTAACCCTCCAGGCTTCTTGTAAATCAGAACGTTTCTTGTAAGTCACCTGCTTTACTAATAGCCAATGGGTGTCTGTCACTCCCAGGACATTTTCATTGTTCAGTCTCTAAAGGGCTGGGCTCTGATGAGCTCTTCTATTGTTTTTACAGAAGTAAAGAAACTGAGCAACTCACAGTGACTCATTGGGTGGTCTGCTCTTCTCTCATCTGTTTCTACATTCAGACTTCAGGGTGAGTAGCCTCTAATTTCAGCAAAGTCTACTTTTTATTTCAATGAAACATAAGAAGAAGCTGCTTCTCTTTGTCTAAAACATATCCCAGAGAACGGACCAACTCGGTACACATGTGTTATTAACCCCAGGTTCATTTTGCGCCGGAATTGTCCTTTAAGATATAGGGGATCCACTAAACTTGTAATATTACTGTCTATGATAATAGATGTCTCCTTCCTCTGTGGAAGAGCTCTGATTTTATAGTGCTAATGAAATTCTACATAATAAGTATGCCGAACTGATCTAATGTTAAGCATAATACTATGATATTTTGAAGGAAGAGGGGAAAAACATTTAGTCATTTCTAAATTAATTTAGAAATTTCATTTCTAAAAGATTTAGTAGTTTAGTTTATGTTAGATTTGTGATGCCTTATGATCCATGGTGTGTATGAGTGCTCAAGGTCTGGTTTGACCTTAAATAAACCGTAACTCGGCTGTGCAGAAAAAAGTTTTCTTTTTTCTTTTACCGAGCCCCCTCCTTCTGTTGTGTGTGCATGCTACTGCTGCTGCTGCTGATTTTTAAAAAAGCTAGATGTGCCACTGTGTAACCACAGTGCATTTGCAATCTGTTATATTTTAATGTGAATGATGTTAGATATAGGAGTAAATTTTCTACTATTCCCCAAAACACAATATCACTATTTACTTTATTGTTGCTTCTAGTTCACCATGGATTATCCACTGGATTCTGAATTAACTGAAGAAATTAAAGAAGCTCTACAAAACAACAATCAAGCCTTAGCTGCTGCAAAGATCCAGGAGCTTTTGGAGAAGGAGAATAACATCCCACTGAATATTGCCATCACAGGAGAGTCAGGCTCTGGTAAATCCACCTTTATCAATGCCTTTAGAGGCATAGACAACAGAGATGAGGGAGCTGCCCCTACTGGTTGTGTAGAAACCACAATGGATGTCACACCATACCCCCATCCAAACTACCCCAATGTTACTCTGTGGGATCTTCCTGGAGTTGGTACCACTAAGTTTCCAGCTGACAAGTACCTGAAGCTTGTTGGATTTGAGAAGTTCGACTTCTTCATCATCATCTCAGATACTCGCTTCAGAGAGAATGATGTGAAACTCGCTCAGGAGATTCAGAAGATGGAGAAAAAGTTCTACTTTGTTCGCTCAAAGATTGACCATAACATACAAGATGAGAAAAGAAGTCAGAGGGATTTCAATGCAGAAAGGTCTCTTCAACGAATCAGGGAAAACTGCATTCAAAGTAAGTGATTTATGTAATCATAATAAGTATAGTGATTTAAATTGATTTTAAATTAATTTTTATCATTTAAAACAAATCACAAAAACAAGATAGTAAAGAACTATGTGTCTGTTTTAGTAAATAATAATTATGTATGTCTGAGTCAAATGCACTCTGTTTTCTTTTATAAGGTTGTTGGACAGTCCAGATTTCTTTAACAGAGATCCCAGTCTCTGTTTTAAAATGTTTAACAGCAGTTTACTGGATCAAATTGTCTTTCACAGAAAATCTAGACTGATGGGATGCTGTTATGCCTTGCAGTCATCATTTAGACTTATAGGACAGACTGATATTAAGGGTAGCTTCAACACCATATAGATGCAATACCACCAACCGAGCCAGTAATAGTTACTGTAACAACACTTTCTGAATGAATTAAGATTGTGTTGAGCCCATATATATGATGCCTCTCCTGACAAATACAGCGTACACACTGGTGAGTGTCTGTAAATTTCTATGATGGGAAAAATAGTTCTATATGTACCCCCTGACCATATTAGTTTAAAGTATTATGTGCACTGTGTCCTTAATGCTGCAAAGAATGAATAAGCACTCTGAGCAGTGGACTGATTAAATAATAAAAGCTACTGTTCAGGTTCTATTTTAAGTATAAAATATATGTGAAGATTTATGAATACTTGAGGTGTGATGGAAAACGAAAAAGATGAATCACTCGTATTCAAAGAAGATTTCAGGAGACCTTGACGATCCACACAGCAAAACTTATTGAAGCTCCGCAGATCAGTAATCGAAACACTACCCTGTTGACCTTAAAGGACCAGTGTGTAGGATTTAGTAGCAAATTAACAGTGACATTGCAGGTTGAAACTAACTCGTCTCACCATCTTCTTCCAAGAATGTAGGAGAAAGTTCGATGGCTGTGAAACTTGTAACTTTAGTTCTGTGCCTCTGTAGAAACATGGCGGTTCAACATGGCCAACTCTGCAGAAGAGAACCGGCTCCCTGCAAATGTTACACACTGGACCTTTAAAACATAATTTATTTCAATATTATAACTCAATCCAAACTCGAAGAGAAGGTGCATATCTAAGAAGTCTTTTTTCTTACCCCCTTTATACACCGACTGACAAATGGCTTCTTATAAAGGCATCATTCTCTTAGTTATAGTTATTTTAAGATATTTCAAAATATAAGACACCACCAGCGTATTTATTATATGCATTTATTTGTATTAAATGGTTGATTCGCAAACTGTTGAGATCACACCATGATATGTCCATTATGCTATACATTTTATACATCTTATTATCATATCATTCATTCATCTGTGACACAGGTCTTAAAAAAAGTGTTGGATCTCCTCACGTCTTCCTGGTGTCCAGCTTTGAGCTCCACCTGTATGATTTCTATCTGCTACATGAGACCCTAGAGAGAGAACTTCCTGCACACCAGAGGAATGCTCTGCTGTTGGCCATGCCCAACATCAACCTGGAGATCATCAACAAGAAGAAAAAGGCTTTCCAGGCCAAAATAAAATACTTTGCTACTTTATCTGCAGCTGTAGCAGCTGTACCAGTTCCTGGGCTTTCTGTTGCTGTTGATGTAGCTTTGCTGGTTGGAGTTGTCACAACATACGTAGTTGGGTTTGGTCTTGATATCCCATCACTGCAGAGACTCGCTCGTAGCACAGGTGTGCCATTGAATGATCTGATTGCCATCATCATTTCACCACTGGCTGTAACAAAAATAACGCCCAGTCTTATCCTGAAGCTGCTTGCTCATTGTGCAAGCACAGCTGCATTAATGGTAGCAGAGGAAGGGTCCAGATTCATTCCAATTATTGGAATCCCAGCAGCAATGGGCCTCTCTTTTGTCACAACCTACAGAGCTCTCAACATGTTTCTCAACATGCTTGCTGAGGATGCACACAGGGTGTTTAAAAGGGCCCTGGGTTTGAACACCTCAGTATGATATTGTAAAGTGAATGGCAATGGCATTTAATGGCACATTTAAAACTGCAGTGTACAAAAGAGCTTTTGATATATGTTTGTGAGTAGATTACATTGTCATTTTAGAAAACATACAGTATATCATATATTTTGCAGTTGATCACTCTATCCAATGGCTTCTATGTAAACAGGTGTTATTAACAAAAGCGGTAGTGTTTACATGGCCTTGTTTAATTGATTTCATGCCTAAATAGCCTAAATGAACATTATAACATGCCTTTTTTGTCTTTTGAATACAGGAAGGAATATGGTCTTATTTTTATATGAATCTGTGTATAATGAAAGAGCTTTTGAATGACCTTTGTGATACATTGCTATTTTTTAAGTGCTGTATATAAAATATATCCTGGTAATAGAGCTGCATATCTCAGTACTTTGTGTAAATCAGTCTAAACCTAAATTATCATGTTGAAATTAAAAGTTTTGTGTATGAGTGCTCAAGGTCTTGTTTTCACCTTAAATAAACTGTAACTCTGCTGTGCAGAAAAAAGTTTCCTCTTTTCTTTTGCCCAGCCCCCTCCTTCTGTTGTGTGTGCATGCTACTGCTGCTGCTGATGATTTAAAAAAAGCTAGATGTGTCACTGTGTTACCACAGTGCATTTGCAATCTGTTATATTTTCATGTGAATGATGTTAGATTTAGGATTACATTTTCTACTGTTCCCCAAAAGACAATATCACTATTTAATTTAATCTAATGATCAAGCTTTAACTGCTGCAAAGATCCATGAGTATTTGGAGAAGGAGAATAACATCCCACTTAATATTGCCATCACAGGAGAGACAGGCTCTGGTAAATCCGCCTTTGTCAATGCCTTTAGAGGCATAGACAACAGAGAAGAGAGAACCACCCCTACTGGTTGTGTATATCCAGGTGAAATGTTTGGAGACAAAGGAAGGCAAGTCCAGCCCTCTATTTATAATGTGGGAGGTACTCACAAGCATATTATACCACCGGTTGTCTCTTTGTGGCAAGGAGGGCAAAAACACTTGCAGCTTGTAACACATGGATAAATATAAGCAGCATCAACAAGATAGTGAAGTTAAATGCTGCACATAATAAAACAGTGAATACATTAACTCTTCTAGCAGCGATAAACGGGCCCTCACAGTCTGTGCACGTTGAGGGTGTGCTGCGATAGCCTTATGTTCCTTTATACAATGGTCTGGGTTAGGACTCGATTCTGATTGGCTGCTGGGTGTCCACTAATGTCTGATGTAGGACACCTACAAAGTAGTTCCAGTGAAACAGTCTGTTTACTGTTCTAAATGAATGGGCTGAAATGAATTGAATGAAAAGAATTCAGGAATGGAGACTGTAACGCTGCCCCTCTGAACCCACTGATACTTTGCATAAGCAATGCTCCCTCATCCAGTCCGCTATTCAACTCGCTACTTCAGGCTGCAGCCCGTCAGTACACGGTATGATTCGGGGACAATAAACTAGTAATAAAAAATAATGTAACACGTACATATTCTTAATTGGTTTATCAATCTGTTTTGAGGGATTTCCATGTAGTTTAGTTCCAAGTGTTTATTTGTAGTAAATAGTTGATTAACAAACTTTTGACATCACAAACAAAAGTACAGAAATGAGATATGCACATTATGTTATATTTAAGTTTATTTTATAGATCTTATCATCATATAATTGTCTTTCATTGTGACACAGGTCTTCGAGATGAAGGAGTGAACTCTCCAGAAGTCTTCCTGGTGTCCAGCTTTGAGCTCCACCTGTATGATTTCTATCTACTACATGAGATCCTAGAGAGAGAACTTCCTGCACACAAGAGGAATGCTCTGTTGTTGGCCATGCCCAACATCCACCTGGAGATCATCAACAAGAAGAAAAATTCTTTCCAGGCCAAAATAAAGCTCTTTGCTACTTTATCTGCAGCTGTAGCAGCTGTACCAGTTCCCTGGGCTTTCTGTTGCTGTTGATGTAGGTTTTCCGGGTTGGAGTTGTCACACAATACGTAGTTGGGTTTGGTCTTGATGTCCTGTCACTGCAGAGACTGTCTCGTAGCACAGGTGTGCCATTGAAGGATCTGATGGTTGTCATTGTTTCACCACTGGCTACAACTGAAATAACGCTTGATCTTATCGTGAAGCTTCTTTCTCAATGTGCAAGCACAGCTGCATTAATGGCAGCAGAGGAAGGGTCCAGATTCATTCCAATATTAGAAATCCCAGCAGCAATGGGCCTCTCTTACAGAGCTCTCAACATGTTTCTCAACATGCTTGCTGAGGATGCAGAGAGGGTGTTTAAAAGGGCCCTGAACACCTCAGTGTGATATTGTAAAGTGCATGGCAATGGCATTTAATGCACATTTAAAACTGCAGTGTACAAAAGAGCTTTTGATATATGTTTGTGAGTAGAGTACATTGTCATTTGAATAAATACTGCAAACAAATCATAGTTCTGTACTGTAGCTGCACTTTTTATGAAACATGCATGATATCTTTTGCTATATATATTTGATATGACCTCTGTATAAACACTCTTCATTGTTTCATTGATTTCAAGACTGATCTGGTGGCAGTCATTAGGAATAACTATAATAACTATAATGAAATAACCAATCTTCTTGCTGATGGTTTTGATTGTTTATGCAGGTATGTAGGTTTATGTAGAGGGATCACTGTTCAGTTTTAATGGTCTCTCAACAGCAAAAC